>NC_066579.1:307827223-308136029 GCF_024323335.1 Lathyrus oleraceus
TAGAATATTCCGCAAACAACTTGTACAATTTCAGCTTTATGTTTTCCAACTTCAATTCCCAATTTAGTGGATCAATCACTTTATAATAATATCCCAATGAGTCCAACTTCATTATTGGATCTAAGACAACCCCAAATGCAAGAACAACACTATATTCATCCCAATACTTCTCAAATTTCAAAATCATGCTTTCAACCATTTTTTTTATAACTTCATCTACATCTTTTTGGTTGTCTATCAAAAGACGTTGAATATTTCAAATTTGCAAGAAGTACAAATTGGAAGTGGGATAGCTTGTTCCGGACATCAAAGTGGTAATTTCATAAAATGGCAACAAGAACCTACTCATTTTTTCAAGTCTCACCCACTCTTCTTTTGAAGGATTACTTGTATAATTTGCATCGTAACAATGAATTTTTTTCAAATGCACGTTGATATTTAAGAGCACTTTTAAATATCAAATATGTTGAATTCCATCTTGTAGGCACATCTGTAACCAACCCATTTGATATATCAATATTACCAACCATATCAATGCATTGCTTAAATTTTACCATCCTACTCTCTGAATCTTTCACATGTTTAATGGTTTCCCTAATCTTTTGCAAAGTACCAGGAGCTACTTTGAGACCCTTTTACACAATTAAATTTAAGATATGTGCAGAACAACAGACATGAAAGAACTCTCTTTTACATAACAATCAATTTTGCAAGGCTAGTTGACTCTTCAAAGTTTGCTACATGACATCATTTGCAGAAGCATTATCCAGAGTAACTGTAAAAATCTTCTTCTCTATTCCCCAATTAGTCAAAAACTCAGATATTCTTTTACACAACTCAAAACCCGTGTGAGAAGGAGGCATGTGACAAAGTTGAGGATTTTACTATTTAACTTCCAATTTTTATCAACATAATGAGCAGTTAAAGTAATATAGCCCTCAGTATTAATTGATATCCATAAATTAGAAGTTAAAGAAATCCTACAAGGAGTGTTGGTCATTTCTATCTTAATCTTTTCCTTTTCCCTTTTGTATATTCTCACAACACCAGCCTTTGCGGTATTTCTAGTGATAGGAATGTAATCAGGATTCAAGTACTGAAGTCAAGTTGTAAGCTCTTCAAACTCAGGAAATTTAAAAGGAAGATCTCGCTTGATAATTAGTCGAGCACACATTTCACGAGATATAAAATTATCAAACTTTAATGATTTTAGCTTTCCTTGCATGTCTAACATCATCTGACCAACATCTCCAAAATTAACTTTCTTACAAACTTCAAGATGACGTTTTAGAGAATTTGTCCCATATCGTTTTCCTCTGCATGCATATGATGTACCACATGCATTGCATTTTGCTTTTTGCCTTCCCTCATTATCCAACCCTTCTATCATAGTAAAAAACTTCCACACCTGAGATTTATGCTTTCTCTTAGTGTTTTTTATTTTACTATGTTCCTCTAACACATTACTATTAGGTTCCACCGACTCACAATCTCGTTACATAGTTAGGTCCAAATCTACATCATCACTCTCATCAATTGGAGCTAAAAAATTCATATCAAAATTAAGTCCTAAAACACAATAAACACAAAATTAAATATTAAAAATCCACTTATTAAAACTAATATATCATTTTAAAGTGTAAGCATAAAATGGGTCATTAAATGTATCATGCATCATAGACATTCCAATACAAGCAGTAAAGTTGTCATACCCCAAAATTTGCCCACTAATCTTGCAAAACATTTTTCGAAGCACTCCAACTTATTCTGCAAGGCACTGACCTTAAAGGAACAAAAGCCCAGCTCACTACAGACCCAATCCAGAAAATGGCCCAGACTGGCCTGCTCGCTAGGCGAGCAACTCCTTCGCCTAGCGAACCTTCGCTACACGCTCGCCTAGCGAAGCTTGCGAACATCAGAATTTTTGGGCTTCATTCTGAGCCCATTAGGTCACCACAATCACTATAAATACCGACACTTCAGTCACGAAAAGGGGAAGAACGAAAACGGAGAAAGAAGAACCCTAGCAAGCAGACTCTAACACTCACGGGAGGCAAACCCTGAAGGAACTCGGCGGCATCAAGGTTTACCTCTGCCCAATTCAATCCGATTTGCCGATTCAAAGTCGCAATTCAATTGCAAACAAGTTTACATTGCTATTACTGCCTTATGTTCTTAATTTGCATATGGCATTATGATTAAATTTATGAAAATATCTTAAGTTTGGCATGTGAATTTTGGTATGTACCTGAATACCTTAAATGATTAACCATATAATTGCTGTAATGAAAGCCATAAGGCATAAAATTGGTTGAAATTGTACTGATATCAAAACCAGAATCCGCAGCCGCTCGCTAGCACATCGCTAAGCGAGCATGCAGCGAGTATTCGCTAAGCCTTCGCTAGGCGAGGCAGGAGCGAACGTGACAGTAGCTGACTTTTCTGTTCTGATTTTTCACTCATAGCCATGCATCATTTACCCGACCCTATTTACTGTTGTGATCTTTTTTTGTGGTGTAATCCTCGATTGCACCCTGATTTGGTGTTCTGACATGTTTTGTTGAGTTTTTGTAAAGGTTCACATATCTCAGGAAAAGATTGCTTGTTAGGTATTCCACTTTATTTGTGGGATACCCTTGCGGAGATTCACCCTGAATTACTCAATTGATTTTAATGTATTAATTTTATGGCAAAGATCCACCCTAAATTGCTTAATTGATCTTAATGTATTAATTTTAATGTGGGGATTCCTCCTAATTACCTGATTGATTGTAAAATACGGCCTTTGAATATGTGATCTTGGACCTCTCTTTGTTACTTTACGGTATTACGGTATTATGGTCATGTCCCGCGAATGTGGGGATACACTTAGCAAAGACCCTTCGATTAAATCATCCTGTCCGTATAAAATAAATCATAGTCCCTCGGATGTTGCCTTCGAATATATGATTTTGTCCCTCGATGACCCTTCGGTGTAGCCTACGGTTAAATGATGATAGTCCCTTCGAATGCTAAGGTATCCTTACAAATGTTGCCTTCAATGACCAAACGATGACCCTACGATGACCCTTTTACATCCAAAGGATAAAACTACTTATTTCTCAATAATAAGGACGGTTTTACCCTCACGAGGATAGGAAATGCCCATCAAGACCTTGGGTAGGTATAACTCTTAATTGCTTACTCACAATTAAAAAATACTTTTCACACTTCACAAATACTAGAAAATCACCACTTGGTATACATTCATACTAGAATCATTACCGAGTTATATTTTTCTAAACAATTTTCAAAACTAAACGAGATAACCACTTTGTATACATTCATACAAGAATCATTACAAAGTTAAATTCTCTTTTTCAAAACATTTTCTGAACAATTCACGAACACTTTTTTTTCAGACAAGAAAAATAATATAAGTGATCAAGCAATTAAGAGCCCATGGATGACCATGGATACAAAGGGTGCTAACACCTTCCCTTTGTATAATGTACCTCCCGAACCCAAAATCTGATTAAGGTCTTTCCTGTTCTTTTCCACATTTCCTTATTGGATAAAAGAAAAGTCGGTGGCGACTCTTGCTAACCGCGACATTTGCTTTACAAAGCAAAAACACAAAAAGTCAGTTCACCGTATGACAAAAGTTGTTTATCATAGAATGTATAAATTATGAGTAAAGTTGTTTTTGCCATTTTTATTTTGATTTAATTGAGAGATAAATAATATCATTATGATTATTATTTCTTAAATAAGTTTATGCATAATAATACAGCATAGATGTAGTACCATTTTAAAAAAGTTTAAAGTTTAATATCAATTAGTTATAAGGAATTAATTTCATTTAATACTATCGATATAAATTACATTATGTTATGTATAATAATACAATATTATTCTCCCCTGATATGCAATTATCATTTATAAATTAAAATATTATTTATTTATTATATTGTACTATATATAATGCTAAAAAAAATTTAAGATATATATATATATATATATATATATATATATATATATATATATATATATATATATATATATATATATATATATATATATATATATATATATATATATTTGACTCTCTTGTTTTTATAAAGTAAAGTTTTATAATCAATTTTGTAATATGCTATTAAAGCTGAAATTGTCTATTACTGTATGCAATTTGCGCAATATGCAATGTATGTAAAAAAGAAGAATATTGCGCAAATTGCATACAGTAATAGACAATTTCAACTTTAATAGCATATTACAAAATTGATTATAAAACTTTATTTTATAAAAACAAGAGAGTCAAATATATATTATATATATATTATATATAATATATATATATATATATATATATATATATATAATATATTATATATATATATATATTTGACTCTCTTGTTTTTATAAAATAAAGTTTTATAATCAATTTTGTAATATGCTATTAAAGCTGAAATTGTCTATTACTGTATGCAATTTGCGAAATATGCAATGTATGTAAAAAAGAAGAATAGATTTTAATAGACAATGTATGTAATAGACAATCAATTACAGTAATAGACAATGTATGTAATAGATAATGTATTACTGTATGCAATTTGCGCAATATGCAATGTATGTAAAAAAGAAGAATAAATTTTAATAGACAATGTATGTAATAGACAATCAATTATTCACCGCTGTCATACCCCAAAATTTGCCTGTTAGTTTTTATGATAAATTGATTCATGCATGACATTCATTTCACATTTGCATTCATTCATTAGCATACATTCTCATATAAATTATAAATTTTAATTTATTTATTATGTGATACAGATATAAAAAATAATAATAATTTTGGTTATCTGTATGATATAAATAAATTATATATATATAAATAAAATAGTTTAAATTTAATGATAAATAAAAATAAATTTGAATTTTAATTGTATAATTAAAATTTTAAATTAGTTTTATTTGTTAAAGCTCATTAAATTATAATAACTATTTTTTTCATAATTTAGTGACTCATGTTCCATTTATTCATTATTTATAAATAGTATTTATTTAGTAATTCACGTTTTTTACTTAATAAATTTATTTATAAGAGTAACATTTTTTAAAAGCCCATAAATTATAAAATAATTTTGGTTGATATAAGTAAGAATAATTTTGTTTTTTTTAAATGATGAAAGTAAAAATAGAAATAGGTTTAAATTTTAATTCAATTATGTAACTAAAATTTAAATTAATTTTTATTTAAATTATTCATTATTTATAATAATATTTGTATTTAATAAATATTTAGCAAGGTTAAACCCTAACTCTCCTAAAGTATAGGAAGGGATCCAAATATTTAGCAAGGTTAAACCCTAACTCTCCTAAAGTATAGGAAGGGATCCAAATATTTAGCAAGGTTAAACCATAAAGTATAGGAAGAGATACAAATATTTAGCAAGGTTAAACCCTAATCCACACCATTATAAATACTTCATAAGGCTGCAGCGAGAGAAAAGAGGAAAAAGAAGAGAGATACAGCAGAAAAAGATACACAAGGCAAGACAGAAGCAAGAAGATTCACGGGCAGGGAAAAGAGAAGCAACCATAAAGCACTCATAGCCTGAATAAGAACAACACACATACAGTGAGCAAGCTAGAAGAATCAAATCCCCAGTAAGTGTTCATTATGGAATTTGCATCCAGCATGATTACCTTGCAATACTCCTTAATTCATGCATGAATAATATTGGTTTAATATATATATTGAGATGATGTATTCATGGTTTGGTGGATGTTGATATTGCTCTATTCAAGTATGCATCTGTTCTTGATATGTCATAGCATGTTGGAAAAATTCTGTTTGCATGATTAAAGAATTATATCTGCCATTTAGTTATTATTATATGAGTGTTGTTTCTAGCATGATTATGTTTATTTCACATGCTGTTATTACATAATAATGATGATGATATAATGGTGATAATATAAATCCTTGGTTGTCTTTAACATGTATGTGTAAGGTTTGTTTTATCATTATCACTTGCAGTAAAGAGAACTAATACATGAGTAAAATAATATAAGCTTCTTGATTTGTGCATGGCTATTTTTATTATTGCATGATGATTACATATGATCTTATTTTATGTGTGTGGTTGGATATAAGATGAAGTTACAGGTTTGTTATATTCACATGAAAGAAACAGCATGAGAAAAAATAAAGTAGCTTGCCGTAAGAGAGAAAGATGTAACATGCATGGTGGTGTTATGTCAAAATGGCAAAATCCATATAGAATTAATATATATTTTAATGAAGGCGAATAAATAATGATGGACCAACATGACTCATTGGTAGCTCCCCTTCATTGCAACATAAAGGTCTTGGGTTCGAGCCCTTAGAACCTATTTTTTAGCTTTAAACTAGGATATAATTTAATCTAATTTATTAATTAAATTTTCATATATCACTTAATTGATTAAAATGGGCTATTTTGAATAATAAAAATCTAATTATATTTTTTTTCTCTTTTCTTTTAAAATTTCTATCAATTTAGTCTAAGTTTTTCCATAAATTCATAAAAAAAAGTTTATATTATTATAGACTAAAAATATTCTTAATTCATTCTTAAATTTAGTTTATTTATTTCATTTGTCATGAACTTTCTATGCCCTTTTAATTTTGTACTCGTTAATTAAGATCTAGATATTTTATATCCCCTTTTAAATTATGTACCCCCCATCCCGAAGCCATGTAATAGCGTAGTCTTATTTTTCGCACTTTAATTTTTCCATAGTGTGAATATAACTGTCTAGATGTATGCTAATAGGATTGCATGGAAAGATAAATAATCGAACTTAGATAAATTAATTCAAGATAATATATCCGAATCCAATCATTTCCACACTTGCACCTCTAGGGTAACCCTCTCTTTGTTGCCTTACGATATTACGGTCATGTCCCGCGAATGTGGGGATACCCTTAGCAAAGACTCTTTCGATTAAATCATCATCATCACTAAACAGATAAGTCATAGTCCCTTCGATCAAAAGGTCAATGTCCCTACAAGATAAATCATAGTCCCTCGAATGTTGCCTTCGAATATATGACCTTGTCCCTCGAACGTTGCCTTCGAATATATGACTTTGTCCCTCGATGACCCTTCGTTGTAGCCTACGATTAAATGATGATCGTCCCTTCGAATGCTAAGGTATCCTTACAAATGTTGCCTTCAATGACCAATCAACGACCCCACGATGTCCCTTTACATCCAAAGGATAAGACTACTTACTTCTCAATAGTAAGGACAGTTTTACCCTCCTAAGGATAGGAAATACCTATAAAGACCTTGGTTAGGTATAACTCTTAAATGCTTGCTCACAGCTTAAAATACTTTTCACACCTCACACTTTTCAAAACATCTTTTAGAAAATCACCACTTGGTATACATTCGCACCAGAGTCATCGCCGAGTTATATTTTTCTAAACATCTTTCAAAATCAAACGAGATAAACACTTTGTATACATTCGTACAAGAATCATTACAAAGTTAAACTCTCCTTTCAAAATATTTTCTAAACACACCACATTTCTCAAACACTTTCTCAAACAAGGAAAACATAAGTGAGTTAAGCAATTAAGAGCCCATGGATAACCATGGATACAAAGGGTGCTAACACCTTCCCTTTGTATAATGTACCTCCCGAACTCAAAATCTAATCAAGGTCTTTCCTGTTCTTTTCCGCCTTTCCTTATTGGATAAAAGAAAAGTCGGTGGCGACTCTTGCTATCCGCAACATTGCTTTTCAAAGCAAAAACACAAAGTCAGTTCACCGTATCACAATCGCTAACAAGACGACGACAATGTGAAAATGGTTTCTACAACACTAATGATATTGTGAGAGAAATTTAGGTCTTTTACTCATTTATAGTTTTTTTTAATGGATATTATTATTGTGCCATATGTCTTTTTTTAAAAATGGGTCATAGACATTTTTTAGGTAGTTTTTTTTTCAATTTTTTTTAACGGGCTAGCGGACCAACTCCGTCCCATGGAAATTTTACTTCATACCCCATACGTTTAGACTCATACCCCAACAATTTTTTAAAAATACAAATTTTACCCTTAACTAGTTTTAACCAATTTACTATTTCATTTTTACCATTCAGTTGATACTTCCGAAAATTACACATTCCACCCTCGTACCGGAACTCCTGAAAAAAGACTTTCAGTATGTACTTTTTCAAACCGGAAGACTAAACCAAAGACATCCGGAACACTGCAAACAATAAACCGGAAGACTTATTGAAAGAGTTCCGGTTCTTTAATAAAAAAATGTTTCAGAACATTTATTGAAAGAGTTCTGGTTAACAAAGTGACACATACCAGAACTCTTTATTGAAGTCTTCCGGTATTGTTTTTGTGTATTCCGGAACTCTTCTTTGTAGACTTCCAATTTGCATTTTTTTGTTGACGTTTTTTTATTGTGCAGGAATTGAAAATTTTCCCCAAATATGTCAACAAAAAAATGCAAATTGGAAGTCTTCAAAGAAGAGTTCCGGAATACACAAAAACAATACCGGAAGACTTCAATAAAGAGTTCTGGTATGTGTCACTTTGTTAACCAGAACTCTTCTTTGAAGACTTCTGATGCGTTTTTAACGACTAAAAGATTTGGTACACGAGAAGAGGTGATCAGATGGATTAAAGAGGTTGGAATCGATAATAAAGTAACCGTTATTATCACTCATTTAGATACTGAAACAAGCAAGAGAGGGAGAAGTAACAAATTAATATTTGGTTGTGATAAAGGTGGGAAACACAAGGATACTGATAGTGGAACCCAAAGTGCGTCCAAGAAATGTGGATGCCCATTTAAAATCAGGCCGACTCCGACGAAAGATGGGTCTGGTTGGAAGATTGATGTAAAATATGGGTTCCATAATCATGGTTTACCTGATAGATTAGAATGTCATTCCTTTGTTGGTAGGTTGACCACATATGAGAAGCAACATGTCGCTGATTTGACAAAGAGACATGTACCACCTAGACACATATTGCTTTCCTTGCAAGATCGAGATCCAGAGAATGTCACTTGGATTACGCATGTATACAAGCATAAAAGTGTGATACAAAAAGAGATAAGAGATCCTAGAAGTGAGATGCAACATTTGTTTAAGCTTATTGAAGATGCAAGCTATGTGTATTGGAGTAGAAAAAAGGATGACTCGGAAGTTGTGAGAGATATATTTTGGGCCCATCTTGATTCAGTTAAGTTGTTGAATATTTTTCCTATTGTGTTAGTTTGGATAACACCTACAAGACAAACAAATATAGACAACCTTTGTTTGAAATTGTTGGCATGACATCAACCGAGTTGACTTTTTCTGTTGCATTTGCGTATATGGAGTCTGAGCAGACCGAGAACTTTTGCTGGGTATTGGAGAAACTAAAAGAATTGTTTGTGAAGAAAGATTTGTGTCCACAAGTGATTTTGACAGATAGAGATCTTGCTTTGATGAAAGCAATTGAAATTGTGTTTCCCAGGTCGATTAATTTGCTATGTAGATTTCACATTAACAAAAATGTTGGTGCAAAATGCAAACAACATGTGGTGAATGACCTGCAAAAGACGATAGATACATTATGGATGGAAGTTGTTTGGGCTAGTGATGAGGTTGAGTATGGTCAACTGTTGCATCAACTTGAGCAAGCATATGTTGATTATAGTGGATTTATTAATTATGTGAAAGACACATGGTTGACTCCACATATACATAGATTTGTTGGAGCATGGATTAATCGAGTGCTACATTTTGGTAACACGACGACTAATCGGTATATGTTATAATTTTTTCTATGTATTTTTTTCTATGTGATATTTTTTAAATTTTCAATATGTTAATTTTATATGTGATATTTTTTCTATGTATTTTTTTATATGTGTTATTTTCAATATTTTTAGGGTTGAATCTGCTCATTGGAAGTTAAAGCAGATGTTAGGAAACAATATAGGTGACATGGTTAAATGTTGGAAAGCTATGAATAACAACTTGAGGTTACAACTGGGCAACATTAGAGCTTCTTTTCAAAAAAGTTTTTACGAAGTTGAGCACGCGCACATAAGTCCATTTTATGGTATTTTGCGTGGTTCAGTGTCTCGAGCTGCTTTGAGACGTATTGCTGAAGAGTTATTGAGAGTTGATTATGTTGGAACTAACAGACAAATATGTGGTTGTACTCTTAGAACATCTTATGGGTTACCTTGTGCTTGTGAGTTAGGAAAATACGCACTAGGTGGTATACCGGTACTCATAGATGTTGTTCATGTTCATTAGAGGAAACTAACTATGGAAGTTGAGTTAGAGGTAGGTGCAGATGATGGATCAGAGGTGGATATGACTTGTGCAATAAATGAATTGTGGAAACGGTTTAGGTCATTAAATGAATCCAACACTTAATAAACAAAATTAAATTATATACTTGTAGGAGAGTAGGATATCCATCGAGCTGTTTGCAACTGAACATGAACGCATCTCTAAGGTATCTGTATTGGGTAACCAGTGCAGCTGCTCCCCAACTATATCCCGAACATCTATCTAAGTCCATAAACAGTAGGAGATATCGTGCCTCGACAAGTGTAAAGGTCTTGTCGGCAAAAATTGTGGAACCCACCAACATCAACAAATATGCTCTAGTCGCATATGCCCAGCTAGAAACAGCTCTATGTTTACGAATAAATCGTATAACCACTCCAATTTATAATAAGAACCCCTGCAGCTACGAACATGTGATTGTGCCTCACCATGTGACACTTCTAAGTAGTCAACAACAAGTTCAACAACAACCTCTTCCGTGACATCCTGATGACTCCATAAGACACCCCTGATGGACAAGTGAAGCAGACATGAGACGTCATCCAAAGTAATGCTCATTTCACCAAACGACATGTGAAATGAAGATGTCTCTAGATGCCATCTTTCTATAAATGCAGATGCCAGATTTGTGTCTATATTGTTCAAACTAGTTCTCTGAAGTGAAGATAATCCAGACCTAGATACCCAACTCTCCACCTGTTGTGGAAGAGCTAGTGGAACCCTCGATGTCAGCTTTAGTCTGTGTCCAACAACCTTTAACTCTTTCTTCAGACCTCTTTCCTAAAAATAATTAAAATAGATATTAGAAAACACAATATAAAATATTCAAATATTATTCATTTTCAAATATATCTCATTTATTTACCTCACTAAACTATCAATGGCGAGCAACATGATGCTCGTACTTTACTAAAAGAGATGTATTGTACAACCCTCCTTGATAACCAGTCGGGTCTGCTACAGATGAAGATGCGTCCGACCTAAACTGCGGTATGGAATCCTACCATTTGCACCTCGTCTTCGAACCACTATAAAAAAATATTATAACAAAATAATTAAAATCAAAAAATCAAAAAAAAAAGCACCAGAACACTTCTTAAAAGAGTTCCGGTGTGGAAAAAAATTTGATTGACTACCAGAACACTTCTTAAAAGAGTTCTGGTTTAGTTCATGCAAACCGGAAGTCTTTAAGAAAGAGTTCTGGTATATACTCTTACAAACCAGAAGATTTTCTTAAAGAGTTTCGGTTCAATGCCTCAAAACTGCAGCGAACCGGAAGTCTTTGAAGAAGTGTTCCGGTATACGTTTTGTGAGCCGAAAGACTTACTCTTAGTATTCCGGTTTACAAGACAAAAAATGCTCTTCCGGAAGTCTTCAAGCGCAAATGAAAAAAAAATCTATTTCCGAAAAATATACCCTATTTATATGAGGGTATTTTGGTCCAAAAAATTTAATTGTAGGGGTATGAGTACAACTGTAGGGGTACGGGGTGAAACTTTCCCGCCCCATTATGTATTCCACCGCGGGTATTTTTGTTTTCGCTGGATGGACAAAACGGGTAAGCGGACTCAAAATCTCAACCCAACCCTTCATTTTTTGACGAGTGTGCGAGCTGGTCCAACGGAGTCCTGATCCGTTTTGCCACCACTAATTTTAATTACGTTGTCAATATTTTGTACGTAAAAAATATCATAATCTTTTGTAAGTAGGGACAATTGTGTTTATTGAAACTCTGATATTTTTTTTAACGTTAATCTTTTGGACCAGTTTAAAATAAAGCGTGTACAATTGTTTATTAAGTGTGCGTTTTAAGACTTACTAGGTTTAGTTTAGGACCCGTTTAACACTATTTTAATTTTTAAAAACCTAAAAATAAATATTTGTTTGATAACTTATTTTTAAAAGAGTTTAATGGTAAGTGTAAAAAAGTATTAAATTACATATTAACTTGGTTGGAAATATGATTGTGTGTAAAAATAATTTACACTCCCTTTTTTTCTTTTTAAAATATCAGTTTTAAAAAATATTTTGAGTTTTTGAATTTTATGGACTAAAAAATAAAAAGAACAAAAATGTATTTTGATTTTCATTTTTCATTTTTAGATTTTAAAAATGTTTTTAAAAATAATAAAGAAAAGCTCAAATTATAAACACCTAAAAAAGAGTGTGTTTTCAATAATGGCAAAAATGTAAATTACAATAATTGCTATTCTGATTAAACCTATTTTCCAATTTGATGCACAACTGAACAAATGAAAACACGCTCTCTTCTATTCTCTTCTATGCGATTTTGATTTCTCTCTCACACACAAATTTTTTGGTAAGTTTTGTTCCTCTTTTCTTCATCCATGATCTTTTAGGTGATTTTAACACTTATTTTCTTCTGCTCATTGGTATTGAGTGATGAGATTTTGAGATTATTTTAGAGTTGTGATGTGACAGTGCCATTAATTTTGTCATGCCAAAATTAGGGTTTAATGTAGACTACACTGTGACTGATTATTGAAACTCAGTTTGCTTTAATGTAGATTTTTTCTTTTAAATATTGTGTTGCTTTGAACTTTTGTTTACATTAGCATCTGAAAATTTCTAAACTTAATATTAAATTATGTGCAAAAAGAAGGATTGCAGACCTTGATAATATGTTGTTTAAAATATTTGATAAATGTGTTTCACTTGTGATCAATAAACTATTATTAATAATAGAATTCTAGTTTATTTGATTCGTCCCAATTTGATTACAAAGTAATTTACGTCTAGTATTTATAGGGTCAACAAGTTACTTAGAGATAACCATTAATTTTGAATACAAATCTTATTTATGATCAATAACTTTATCTTTTACCTTATCCTATTTTCACCAAAGCATAACCCTTGACAAGATGACTATATCCTATTTTCACATGCCACATGTAATGTGATTCATTGTTCATTCAGTTTAATCTCAATAAAACATGCCTCTGTTTTTCTATTCTAGATTTCCTAAGTTAATGCTTATTTTTATGATATATGGTAACTAATGTTCAACATGAAATACCTTTCAGAATCTCTATGACCAACTGAAGATGGAAAATCAGGACCAACATGATGAAACTAGGAATATGAATGCGTTTTATGCATCTGTTGAATCATTTGAGACAACTTCTCCATCACATCCAGTACCTTTTAGGCCTAGTGAAAACATCAAGAAAGCAATTCAAGTTCTCCAAGATTTATTCACAAAAGATTTCTCTCTTTTGTTGCATCCAGGGCGTTCTATAGAGATAAAAGATATACTAAAATACCTCCTCACATTGCCACAAAATGAAGAATTTTGCGCAGCTACAAAAATAGAAATACAGAAAATGTTACGATGTTTTGAAAGATGGAGTTTGGAGCATCACAATGCATCAGGTCTTTCAGCAAATGCGAAAAAAGAACTATCAAAAGCAAGTAAAGTGATGAATGATTTTGAAGCTAATGTGAAAGAGTTCCATGAGATGGACAAGGAGGAGATGTGTTTGTGTAATAAATTGGTTATCTTGGAGGAAAGGAAGAGACAGCTTGAAGAAGAAATCAAAATAGTTAATGTTGAGATTGAAAAATCTAAAACACAAAGAGATGAGGTTGGTAGGAGAAAAATTGAATTGTATGAGAAAGGAAGAGAAGTGAAAGCCAAAAGGGATGATTTCATGATAAATGTTCCAAGGCTGAAAACTGAGCAACAATTGGGAGTGATAACTCGAACTAATATTGAAGCGGAGTGGGTCAAGCTTCGACAGAAATTCACGTTGCTTCTCGCTAGTTCCCCCCTTTTGTCTTCTTCGTCTTTGCCACGACCACCATCACATGCATAGTCATGATGTCATTCTTCACATTCATGCAGATTCTACATTCATTCATTGAACGTTATCTTGAACAATCCATGAAAAGGCAGTTTTTTATTTTTTATTTCATTTTATTAATCAAAGTACCCTTTCCTGGTATACTACTGTTGCTGCTTGAACGTAAGGTTTGTTTGACTGCACAGGAATGAAATAATTTGTTTACCCATTCCTTTGCAAACTAATGTAGTTTGAGTACTCTTGTCGTATCTATTTTCCTAACAATAGTTTTATTGGCACGATAATGTGTATATTAGAACTTGATCCCTTACTCGAACAAGTGGACTAAAAGAATTGGCGACAAAATCTATAAAATAAATCTGTCTTGAAAATTATAGTCTTCCTTAATATTCTTCAAACAAAAATAGGAAAACCATGTCGTTAAAAGCACCCTAAATATTCTTTATGCAATATTTTAATTGTTTTTCTAAAGGAGGCTGCTAAATTTTTAAGAGAATTTCCATCTCCCTAAAATTTGATAAAATAATATTGACACTCCCTCAAATTTAAATTTTAAAATATCTACTATCCTCCACTAAACATAAATATTCCCTAAACATAAATATATCAATGTAATTGTCTCTTATACTTAAGATTTTGACTATAATTTAAAATTAAAGTGGGATCTCTGTGTCATTTTAATATACCCGAAAAAATATCCGTGCATATTTTAAAATCAGAGGTGAGTGCAGTGTCATTTTAATAAGCCTCAATGGAGGTGGGGATAATTTCCCCAATTTTTAAATTTAGACATCTTTTCTCGAAAGTTCCCCAATATTTAAAGTTAGACATCTTTTCTCGACAGTCAAGATATATGGCTCGTATTCAAGTACTTGAAAAAGAAAGAGACCTACGTCCAATTAATAATTTTTCATACACGAAAGAATGAACTAAATTCGGTTAATTATTATGTTTTTTGGCCGAAAGATGAGCGCAAGCTATATAAATTGTATCCACAAATATCCGGGGAAGAAAGAGGCATACATCCAATTAGTTTTTTTCTCATTAGATTTAATTATGAAAAATGTTTTTTTTATTCAAATTATGAAAAATAGTTTGACTTTATATTGAAAAATATAGTTTTTTATTTAATATTTAACATTTAATTAATCAATTTATATAAATTAATTAATTAACATAAAAAGAATAAATGAATAATAAAAAACAGACAAATAAAAAAATTCAACCATGGGATGTAGAAATAACAAAGTGGGAGTCAATACTTAGTAAATAGAGCTAGAAGACCAAGCCCAAGAAGCAAAGAAAACAAGAAAATAAGGCAAAAAGGTATGGATAATCTGAATTGTCTGATGCTGATCAGACAATCATGATTTAACCTTATGATGCAATCAAAATTAAACACCGTGAGCCACATGATTTAGATCTGATGACCATTTAGGTAAAGATCACGTAGACTGACCGGTCACCATTTTCACTATGTTTTCGTTACTTATTCGACAAGACACTAAGGATTCTAGAATACTTTATGCGCGTTATGTCACCTTTTAAGTTAGTTTTTATTTCTGTAAGTTATTTAAGCATTTTATCGATTTTTTGTTTTATTTTGTGTTTTTGAGATTTTATGTTTTGGTTGTCTGTGTTTATTCCCTCCAGGTCCAAGTAGAAGATACAACGGACTCAATGCGAGAAAGTCGAAGGTTCCTGCGTTCGAGGAAAGGAGATTTCTCAGTACAGGGGGCCTGACACGGCCACTAGTGTCACCTGACACGAGCCGCGTCAGGATGAAGGCAAAACAAACAGAAGATGATGGCAAGACAAGGGCCTATCACGGTTATCAGTGTCAGCCCACCTGGGAGTGAAACAGGAGGTAATGGCAAGGCAGGGGCCTGACACGGCCACACATGTCAGCTGACACGGGCCGTGTCATCCCATGCACAAAATATTCCAATTTTTTAGCTTTTTACCCAGACTTGAGCAGCAATAAGGTTTTGGGAATTTCCAACCATTGCCAAGGGATTTTCACTATTTTAGGAGAGTTTCTACGAGAGAAGAGAACACTTTGGAAGTAGAAGAAAATAGAGCACAAAGAATTTTCAGATGATCGAGAATTACAGAGATCAAGGAATTCGGAGAACGGAATATTTTCATGAGCGAAAGCAATTGAAGATTCAAGTCATCTAATTACTTGTAATGTGTATTTTTTATCTTGAATAGTTTTTGAACAATATGAGTAGCTAAACCCCCCAATGCTATGGGTGTCCCTAACTTAGATATGTAATGACTTTGAGTTTACGATTGCATTGATAATATTGTTTTTCATAATTACGATAATCTTTTGATGTGTTTAATGCTTTCTCTTTCGGACCAATCGAGATTGTTGTATGGTTATCAATTAGGTTGGACCGCCATTGGTAAGGTTTTCATAATATTACTCTGCAATAGATATCATCTAGGACCAGGGATACCCTATATGAACCAGAGCATTCTTGATATAATAAGGCTTAATATCACCGATAATTTCCTATGGATATAGGAATTAGGGTTGAATGATATTTGTTGATGCAGTGGTGACTCAGAGTTGTTAGAGGGACAAATTATACACCTACCCTGGCATGTTCCTTTTTCCCTGAAATCCTTATTTTTACAGTGTTTATTTTATTTGCCTTTATTTTTATAAATCTGAATCTAAAACCACCAAACACTAGTTTTTGTTTAATTGTACGATTCTTTGAACTTGATTTTATGCGCATTCCTTGAGATCGACATTTGGGAATTTCCCCTTTATTACTACAAAAGGCGAAATAGTACGCTTGCTATTTTCCCGATCAAGTTATTAGCGCCGTTGCCGGGGACTTCCAAAATATAGAGTTTAATTTTAGTTCAATTAAAATTTTGTTGCTATGCAATAAAATTATTTTTCTGTCATTTATATAACATCATTCACTAATCCGTGTATGCGAGGAGATCCCTCAGCTGAATTTCTTTTTGACGCAGAAATCTAGAGAAGCCTTCACCAGAGACTCAAACATGCTAGATTGAATTCCAAAGAAGAAGTTCCCTCTGGTCACTCAGATTCAGAAAAAGAAACTATGACTGAAGTTCCTCCAGTTCCACCTCCACCTCCAGGGAGACTCCTTGGTGATTATGGAGGTGCAAATGCATCGGGTGGTAGATTAACAATTGTCAACCAACCGGTGAATGTGACTAATTTTCAACTGCATCCTAGCACAATCAATCAACTTGAAAGAAAACATTTCATCAGAAAGGTTAATGAAGATGCAAACAAGCACTTGCAGAGATTTCTGACCATGAGTACTACTTTGAAAATTGATGGTCATACTGATGAAGCAAAGAAATTAAGAATATTCCCGTTCACTTTAACTGAAGAGGCGGAAGAGTGGTTCTACTCTCTCCTAGACGACAACATCACATCATGGGAAGGGAGGGAAACTGCTTTCTTAAATGAGTATTTTTCAGCATCGGTATTTCTGAGAAAAATGTATGAAATCTTGAACTTCAAACAGAAGGATGGTGAGTCTTTGGGAGATGCCTACAAAAGATTCAAAAAGGTCCTAGTAGCTTGCCCAACTCATAATGTGGATCAGACTGAACATATGCAAATGTTTGTTAACGGACAAAAGATAAAGACAAAACATTTGATTGATACAGTAGCCGGTGACTCAACATATTTCTCAATAGCCACCGATATTAAAAACATTATTAAAGCAATATCTACCATTGAGCATCTGGAATTGTATGATATGTGTACTAGTAAACTTGATGGAGTGATTGATCTGAAGCTGGAAACTGATAAAATATGGTTGAAAGATACAATAGTCGCTGGAGTGGAAAATAAATTGAAAGCTATGAACATAGGTACCCAACAAGTAGCCCAAGTTCAACTTGCTCAGACCATCACTTATGGAATCTTTAATGGACCTCACCATATTGTGTATTGCTTTGCCACCCGTCAACAAATTGAATAGATAAAATTTTTGAAGCAGGATAATCCCTAATCCAACACTTGCAATCCAGGTTGGAAGAATCATCCAAATTTCTCCTGGAAAGATCGGAGAGGGAATGCTCCCCAACAGGGTCAAAGTTAATATCAGACTCAATATCAACAATAGCAGCAAAAATAAGTTCCAAAGAAAGTAGACTGGGACATTGCCATTGAAAAAATGGCCGCTCATAATATTCAGTTCCAAGAAGAGACTATAAACAATCAGAAAAACACCAGTGCATCTATAAAAAATCTTGAAGTTCAGATGGGTCAGATAGCACAACAATTGGCCGCAAATTCTCAAGCTCCAGGTACCCTACCTACTGGTACAGTGACAAACCTCGTGAGCATAATAATGTTAATGCTGTAGTAATAAGAAGTGGTAAGTCTACTAAGAAACCGGAAGAAAACTTTACCGAAGAAGATGGGTTATTGGAAGACGAGTTAGAAATTAAAGAACCAAAGAAAACTAAGGAGGATGTGGTGATAATGCCTATAAAGGAGAAAGAAAAAGTTGTCAAGCCAATCATTAAACTTCCGTATCCTCCGAGACAAAAGAAGAAAGACCAACATGAGAAGAATTTTGAGAAGTTTTTGGAGATGTTTAAGAAACTTGAGATAAACATTCCATTTTCTGAAGCTCTGGAGAAAATGCCTATAAGACCCCAATTTTGATCCTAAGATCCCTCATGCTATCTCATCATTTTGCATTGGCATTGGGATCACACATTGGTATCCTCCTTACCCCTCATTCATTGGGATTGCATTGAGAGAGATCACCAAGCACATTTGATTGTATCATACTCCTCTTCTTTGTTTACTAACCAAAATGCCAAAAATATGTCGATGTATAACTTTGTTTCTTTTGTAGGTAGTGTGTGCATCCACTTGTGCCTCATCAAGCTCACAACTAGGGTTCGAGACCCTCATGACAAGAGATCAATCAAGAAAAGGTTAAGAAAGGTTCTAAGTACCATATATGGATCCCCGTGCTCTTTAATTGTCATTTTGATCAAGATTTCATCAAGAGTTTGAAGTTTGTTTGCCTTGGAAGCCCTAATTCACCTAGGGTATCTTGTGTGACTTTCTCAACAAGCTTCTTCAACAATTGGTCAAAGATTTCAAGGGATACTTCATTATACATCACATTATGCATATATGATCATCCATGAGTCCCAAAGATCTAGAGAACTTCAAGTTTGCAAGTTGGTTCAAAGAGGTTGACCAGAGGAAGTCAACTGGTCAAAACTCGAGTTTCCTAGACCCTATCTCCTACAAGTTTTATCACATGAAAATTATTCTAAGATCAAAGTTACTCTTTATGACATTCTAAACAACTTTCATATTGGCATCAAGGGATAGTTTTGCTTGTAAAGTCATTTTTTATGGTGAAAGATTATAGGTCATTTTGTTTGTTTCCTAGTTAGGAGGTTAACTACCATGGACCATAACTTGCTCAATTTTTATGATATGAAGGTCATCCAAGTTTCATGATCAATTTTAAGATGTCTTCCTCCAACTTTGATTGTATCAATGACGTTGTTGTCATGCCACATCACCAAAACTTAACATATTTTTGCCAGAAATTGACGGAGGTGATCAAATATGGTAACAAAAGTGAAGTTAAGAGACTAACTTATAACATTTTTTAGTTGAAGGACTAAAGTGAAACATTAAATTAAGTTTAGGTACTTAGTAAAATAATTATGCCTACTTTATTTATATTTTATTATTAAATTATTCTTATTTATAAATATTGACTTTTACTTTCCAAAATAAATTGATAATTTTTTTTATATATTAAATTAAGAATATTTAATAAGAGTATTGAAGAAATGAATTAGTGATTTAATATTCATACCTATGTTTAAGACTTGATAAATCTTTATCCATAATCCATGAGATGTGATCATCAGTCTATATACATAATAATCTTAATGCTTTAATGTTATCCCACTTTACAACAAAGCTCGACTACAGATACTTTAAGAATATTGTCCTTATGTTTAATGGTATCTCATGATTAAGTCACACTTGATACATTTGATAACGCGAAAAGGTATCGTATTTTTGACTCCACATGCATTGTTTTTTACTTGATTAACGCTTATTATTACGCAGTATTTTATGTTTATTGCAGGTATTTACCGAATAAAAGGTTTACAGCAAGGAAAGTGGAAGATAACAAAAAGGAAAGAAAAAGGAAAGAAAATGGAGAAAAATAGAGATAATGGGCCACCACACCAAATGGGCTTGTGACGCCCATCACTTAGATGTGTGGCGCCCGCCACATGTACCAAAGAGTAAATGAATTAATTAATCAATTTATATAAATTAATTAATTAACATAAAAAGAATAAATGAATAATAAAAAACAGACAAGTAAAAAAATTCAGCCATGGGATGTAGAAATAACAAAGTGGGAGTGAAGACTTAGTAAATAGAGTTAGAAGACAAGCCCAAGAAGCAAAGAAAACAAGAAAATAAGGCAAAAAGGCCTGGATAATCTGAATCGTCTGATGCTGATCAGACAATCATGATTTAACCTTATGATGCAATCAAAATTAAACACCGTGAGCCACATGATTTAGATCTGATGGTCATTTAGGTAGAGATCACGTAGACTGATCGGTCACCATTTTCACTATGTTTTCATTACTTATTCGACAAGACACTAAGGATTCTAGAATACTTTATGCGCTTTATGTCACCTTTTAAGTTAGTTTTTACTTCTTTAAGTTATTTAAGCATTTTATCAATTTTTTTGTTTTATTTCGTGTTTTTGAGATTTTATGTTTTGGTTGTCTGTGTTTATTCCCTCCAGGTCCAAGTAGAAGATCCAAAGGACTCAATGCGAGAAAGTCGAAGGTTCCAGCGTTCGAGGAAAGGAGATTTCTCAGTACAGGAGGCCTGACACGACCACTTGTGTCACCTGACACGAGCCGTGTCAGGATGAAGGCAAAACAAACAGAAGATGATGGCAAGACAGGGGCCCGACACGGTCATCAATGTCAGCCCACCTGGGAGTGAAACAAGAGGTAATGACAAGGCAGGGGTCTGACACGGTCACCCATGTCAGCTGATACGGGTCGTGTCATCCCATTTGCAAAATAATGTGTATATTAGAACTTGATCCTTACTTGAAGAAGAGGACTAAAAGAATTGGCGACAAAATCTATAAAATAATTTTGTCTTGAAAATTGTAGTCTTCTTTAATATTATTCAAACAAAAAGAAGGAAGATCATGTCGCTAAAAGCACCCTAAATATTCTTTATGCAATATTTTAATTGTTGTTTCCAAAGGAGGTTGCTAAAATTTTAAGAGAATTTTTATCTCCCTAAAATTTGATAAAATAATATCGACCCTCCCTCAAAGTTAAATTTTAAAATATGTACTAACGTCTCATATATATATATATATATATATATATATATATATATACACTACGCCAAAAGAGGGAAAAGAGGGCGCTTTTTTTGGCCTATAACAACGCTTTAAAGCGCCCTCTAATCTGGCGCTGGCATAGGTAAAGACAGCGCTTTTTTTCCTGGTGAAAGCGCTGTCTAAAGTGGCTCTTTAAGCCCTTTAAGGGCCACTTTAGAGGGCGCTTTTTAAAGAAAGCGCCCTCTAAAGTGGAAACATTTAAGGGTTTAGAGGGCGCTTTTACTGGAAAGCGCCCTCTAAAGTGGAAACTTTTAAGGGTTTAGAGGGCGCTTTTACTGGAAAGCGCCCTCTAAAGTGGAAACTTTAAGGGTTTAGAGGGCGCTTTTACTGGAAAGCGCCCTCTAAAGTGGAAATTTAAAGGGTTTAGAGGGCGCTTATTTTGGGAAGCGCCCTCTAAAGTGGGTGGTTATTTAAATTTTTTTTTTAAAAAGCGCTATATTTTTTTATTTATTTTAGACAACCTGTATATTGAAGCAGTACACCCAAAACTGTATAATTTGAAGCCCTTTTTCACACATTGCATTCAACAAGCCTTATATACAACAATCCATACATATACAACAATCCACTGATATATAATTGTTTAACTTCTAAAGATTCTAAATATACAACCAATTCATAACTTAAAAAGAAATAAAACTAAGTAGCAAAAGTATCTCTGAGATGTATGTTTTTTTTGCTAGCAGCAGTCTTCTTAGCAACAACCTCTTTTTGTTCAATATCAATAGCATGAACCTAAAATATCATAAAATTAGTTAGGTGATGTATAAGATCAAGAATTAACATTTTCTATGCATAAATATCATATAATTGTGTTTATACCTTTTTTTTTTGATGCAACTGACTCGATTTGCTGCGTAATCCCCTTATATTTTTGGTCTCTTATCTTTTGAAGATAGAATTGATATTTGTTTAGATGGACATGTTCCATTGTCGTAGAGGGATACTTTCAAATATCCAGCATCATCATCTACGCGAATGAGGCTTGACGACAATGGAACATCTCCATCTAAACAAATATCAATTGATACTTGTAACACCCCAAAATTTGCCCTCCTCATTCATACATTCATTGCTTAGGTTATTTAGCATTTCATATCACATTGCATCATGTCAGTCAGGATTAGCTCCAAGGAGCTCGAGCATTATCCAAGACACTTTGAGGGTTCTATGATCCGACAACACGGGGAAAGGACGTGAGGTACTACCAACAAATCTAAATGGGGCCTGTTCACCCTACAAATCGCCAAGCTGGAATCTGCCGCTGAGCTGCTATGCTCGCTAGGCGAGCAGATGCTTCGCCTAGCGAAAAGAACTGTCATGCTCGCTAGGCGAGCAGATCCTTCGCTAGGCGAAGGGCGCGTATTTCAGAAAAAGACAAAAAAAGCCTCGGGCCTCACCTGACTTCATTCCAAGCCCACAAGTCCACAAACTTAGCCTATAAATATAAGAGTTTCAGTAAGGTTTCAGACACTTGGAAATTCCCTGAGAAATAGACTTGGAGTTCACGTGGAGTTTCAAACCTAGGAACTACTCTGCAGCAACCTCCGGGCAGCCCTGAGAAGTTCACTCCGCCTCACGCAAACCCTAGTGCTACCTTGCAGATTCGGCCGCACCTTTCAATCCTACTCAGTCTTTCTCATCAGGTATGCCTCTGTTCCTATTACTCTATGCCTCGGATTGAATACTGAATATATGAGGTAACCTCAGGTTTGGCCCACAGGGTTATATTTGTGTATGAATATGTGATTTATGCCTTGACTGTTTAACAATTTCGTTTCTGAGGTGAATGCCATAGGATCTGGAATCTTTAACATCGTGCAGGTGCCAGTGAAAAATCCAAATCCCGCAGGCGCTCGCTAGCCGCCTCGCTAGGCGAGCTCGCAGCGAAGCTTCGCCAAGCTTTCGCTAGGCGAAGTAGTAGCGAACGTGACAGTATTTGCTTTTATTCTGTTTTGTTCTAACCTGTTCTTTGTGTTGCCATGGCCTTGTTACCTTTTGATTTCATCCTGTTTGCCTAACCCCTTTTTTGTTGAGTTTTTGTGAGGGCTCATATGTTCTTGCAGGGATACCCTCCGGAGGTTATTCCGATTTCCTGTACTGACTGGTTTTCTTTGATGGCATCAGCTTGGGAGAGTCTCAGGGTCGCTTATCCTTTAATTGCTGTAACGTCGGATCTTGATCCGTGTGGTATTTTACGTCTTCCCTTTTACTCCTACTGCTTTCTTAGCTGGAAGACCTCGATAGGAGGCAATGTTTGAGCCCCTTGGTGGCATTTTTTCTACTTTAAGATACATGTTTTGCGTGATGTGATTGTTTCCCCATAGGGTGCGAGGCTTCGCATAGCCTCCCGTTTGCATGCCAATTTAGGTAGCACTGTTCCTTCGCCTAGGAATTCCTTTTCGCATGCGCGTTCCTACAACGCATCCCAAACCCTAAAACCCATAGCAACACGCTTACTCCTTCTACTACAGGCGAGTAAGTCTCCAAAGGTCGAGCATCCGGTAGATTGCGTAGTGACGTCGTTCGTCCCAAAACCCAATCCATAACCCCGTAGTTAGCCGAACTACGGCTTGCTCTGATTCTCATTCCAGATGAGATACGTAGGCATAAGACGCGATGTCTTAGCGAGCACAATTACCCCTAACCCGTAGGTCAGCCGAACTACGAAGACTCTGATTCTCATATTCAGATGAGATACGTATGCAGTGGATGCGACATCCGCGCGAGTCATTTTCATTTAACCCTTTTTTAGTAAATAGCACATTAGGCAAACCCACACCCTTTAGACAGAAACCGCATAAGTGGATCCCGTAGAGTACTACGGATGCGTAGGGGTGCTAATACCTTCCCTTCGCCTAACCGACTCCCGAACCCAAGATTTGGTTGCGAGACCTTGTCTTTTTCTTTCCTAGTTTCCGGTTTACTTCGAGCGTTTCCTTTCCCTCCTTTGGGATAAATAACGCACGGTGGCGACTCTCCTGTCTTTTCTATTTCGCCGGTTGTCTTTTCGCACTGTATTTTTCAGGTTGCGACAGCTGGCGACTGTAACACCCCAAATAAAGAAAAAAGAATTATTTAATTAAGTTGATAATATATTTATTAATTTAATTAAATAAATTGGATTATTATTATTATTATTATTTTGGAATAATAATATTTGGAAAATATATAAGTGGGAATAAAGAAAAGGTTTTCATTTGTTGGAAAAGGTTTTCACGTGAAATTCTGAGAAGCTGCAGAGAAGAGGAAAAAGGGCAAAGAGCCGAAAAGCGCGGTTGAGGAACGGAAGAGCTAAAGCTTGGAGATTTGCCGGATTATCTCAGGTAAGGGGGGTTTATCGTCGTTTAATGGGTATTATCGATTAACATGTAATGGGTAGTGATAAGCCGTCGATTGACCCTAGTTGGGATTTAGAATGCTGAGAAATTATGTTGAATAAGTTGTATTAAAGCTGAAATTGAATTTGTGTTTGAGTGTATTGTGAAATTCTGAGCGTATAGCTTTTTACGGAAGTTGAATCGGAGGTCCGGAAGTCCTCCAACGGCGGAAAATGCGGAAACTCTGCATTCTGCCTTGTGTTAGCGCAGGAACTGCTGTTTCGCCTGCGTTAACCGGTTAACCCAGGGTGTTAACCGGTTAACACTGTTATCAATTGAGAAATGTTGAGTTTTGCCTGCGTTAACCGGTTAACCTATAGCGTTAACCGGTTAACACTGTTGCGTTTTGCCTGGGAGTGTAATTTTCCTGCGTTAACCGGTTAACCTATAGCGTTAACCGGTTAACACTGTTACAGTAAAGAAAAATAGTTGATTTTTATGTTGTCAATGCAATTGGTAGCTAGCCTATCATAGTAAATTGTGAGGAACGAAATTATTGAGTTTATGTTGTGAAATATTGATGCAAATATGTTGATAAGTTGTTTTGTGGAAAACATTAAGTTGTAGGCTGATGAGCCAAAGTTGAATATAAGTTGTTCCGTTGAAAACATTAAGTTGTAGGCTGATGAGCCAAAGTTGAATATAAGTTGTTCTGTTGAAAATACTAAGTTGTAGGCTGATGAGCCAACGTTGATTTTAAGTTGTTTTGTTGAAAAAGCTGTTGTGTTGCTGTTGTTATTATGTTGTTGAAGTTGCAAGTCGTACATGCCATATACATTCATATGCATAGAGTCGGGGCTTTTGCTCACACCACGTTGGCCTGGATTGGCAAAAATTATGGGGCTTTTGCTCACACCACGTTGGCCTGGATTGGCAAATTTTTAAGTTGAAAGTTGAAGGCTTATGCCTTGATGCCCACTAAACTGGCAATGATTTTAAGTTGGGAGTTTTACTCCAAATGGTACCACATGCATGAAGAGTCGAGTCTCATTTGAGTTGCATTTACGTTGTGTTTGAATATGATGTTGAGTTGAATATGCTGCTACCGAATGCATGATATGATGTGGGTGATTAACGTGTAAAGTTACTTAACATAACATGATGATTTATAATATTTGTTATATCGATTGAGGAACTCACCCTTACAGTTATATTTTTCAGGTAACGAGCAGTGAGTTGAGTAGAAGCTAGTGCTCGAAGTCTAGTGTGGTTTTAGTGGGTCATGCTCTGATAGATGTAACATCGGGACGGGATGTTGAATTGTTGAATAAATGTTAATTTTAAGATATTACAGTTGTTGAATGTTTCTATCCGCTGCGAATTTTTAAAGAAGTGTTTATCTTGAATTAAATAATGAGCATGACTGATTTTATAGTGAATTTTGTGAAGAAGTTGTTATGTGACACCCTTGTTTGTGTAGTTACTCTGATAAATAATTGTTGTTGTTATTAAATAATTGGGGTATTTAGAAGGGTGTTACATTAGTGGTATCAGAGCAGGTCGGTCTGTCCGGCCAGTTGTCGTGTCGTTACTGTCTAACAATTGTGTAATTGTTACTAGTCTAACTTTTAAGTTGTGTTGTAGTGACAAGTTGAAATGGCTGGAAGGAATGACGCTGCAATGGCTGCCGCAATGCAAGCAATGGCACAAGCTGTGCAGAACTTGCCAAATGCTGGTGGAGATGCTGGATCACGTAGCTTGGCGACTTTTCAGAGAGAGAATCCGCCGGTGTTTAAAGGGAAGCATGATCCAGATGCAGCTTTAGGATGGTTGAAAGAGATTGAGAGAATCTTTCGTGTTATGGATTGCACTCCAGCTCAGAAGGTTCGGTATGGTACTCACATGCTAGCAGTCGAAGCTGATGACTGGTGGCTAGAGACTCACGAGAGGTTGACTGTGGCAGGTGAAGACGTTACTTGGGATGTATTCCGTAGAGAATTCCTGAGAAAGTATTATCCAGAGGATGTCCGTGGTAAGAAGGAAATTGAATTCCTTGAGCTGAAGCAAGGAAGCATGTCTGTCACTGATTATGCTGCGAAATTTGTGGAGTTGTCCAAATTTTATCCTCATTACACTGGTGCTGGTGCTGAATTTTCAAAGTGCATCAAGTTTGAAAACGGACTGCGCTCTGAAATTAAGAAGGCTGTTGGGTATCAGAAGATACGCATTTTTACTGAATTGGTTGATAGCTGCAGGATATTTGAAGAGGACAATAATGCTCATTATAAGATTGTCAGTGACCGCAGGGGAAAGCAGCATCAAAGTCGTGGCAAGCCGTATGATGTTCCAGCTGGAAAAGGGAAGCAAAGAGCTGCTCCGGCCCAGAGAACTAGTGGGGGAGGTACTCCTGTTGGTATAGTTTGCTTCAAATGTGGTCAGGCTGGTCATAAGAGTAATGTATGCACTGTTGAAGTAAAGAGGTGTTTTCGTTGTGGTAAGACTGGACATGCAATAGCTGATTGCAAGCACAAGGAAGTGATTTGTTTTAATTGTGGTGAAGAAGGGCATATTGGAAGCCAGTGTCAGAAGCCGAAGAAAGGGAATCAGTCAGGAGGCAAGGTCTTTGCTTTATCGGGTTCTGAGACTTCTGCAGATGACCGTTTGATCCGAGGTACGTGTTATATTAATGGCTTTCCTCTTGTAGCTATTATTGACACAGGTGCGACTCATTCCTTTATATCTTTGGATTGTGCTGTGAAACTTAAGTTAGAGATATCTGAGATGTTTGGTAGTATGGTAATTGATACTCCTGCGAAGGGTTCAGTGACTACTACGTCGGTTTGTTTAAGTTGTCCTTTGAGTATTTTTGGTAGAGACTTTGGGATAGACCTTGTGTGTCTTCCGTTAGTGCAGATTGATGTTATTCTGGGTATGAACTGGTTGGTGTTTAATCGAGTTTCTATCAATTGTTTTGATAAGACTGTGGTCTTTCCGGAGATTGAGGAAGGAAAGAGTTTGTTTCTATCAGCAAGACAGGTGAATGAAGAAGTAGTTGATGGAGCAGAGTTGTTTATGCTGTTAGCAACCTTGGAGGCTAAAGATAAACTGGTGATTGGCGATCTAGCCGTGGTGTGCGATTTTCCTGATGTGTTTCCTGAAGAGGTGAATGAATTGCCGCCAGAGCGTGAAGTGGAGTTCTCTATTGACTTGGTACCTGGTACTAGGCCGATATCGATGGCTCCGTACCGTATGTCTGCTGTTGAGTTAACTGAATTGAAGAGTCAGTTGGAAGATCTGTTGGATAAGAAATTTATTCGTCCGAGTGTGTCACCGTGGGGTGCACCAGTGTTGTTGGTTAAGAAGAAAGAAGGTACTATGAGGTTGTGTGTGGACTACAGGCAACTGAATAAAGTGACGATCAAGAATCGGTATCCTTTGCCGAGGATTGATGATTTGATGGATCAGTTGGTTGGTGCAAGGGTGTTCAGCAAAATAGATTTGAGATCTGGGTATCATCAGATTCGTGTGAAAACCGAGGATATTCAGAAGACTGCTTTCAGAACCAGGTATGGACATTATGAGTATTCTGTAATGCCTTTTGGTGTGACTAATGCGCCTGGAGTATTTATGGAGTATATGAATAGGATTTTCCATCCGTACCTAGACAAGTTTGTTGTGGTGTTTATTGATGATATTTTGGTGTATTCGAAATCTGAAGAAGAGCATGCTGAGCATTTGAGAGTGGTTTTAGAAGTTCTACGAGAAAAGAAGTTATTTGCTAAATTGTCCAAGTGTGAATTTTGGTTAGAAGAGGTTAGTTTTCTTGGTCATGTGATTTCAAGAGGTGGTGTTGCTGTTGATCCTTCCAAGATAGAAGCGGTATCTAAGTGGGAAGCTCCGAAGTCTGTTGCTGAGATTCGAAGTTTCCTTGGTTTGGCTGGTTATTATAGGAAGTTCATTGAGGGATTTTCTAAGTTGGCATTACCGTTGACAATGTTGACTAGAAAGGGGCAAGCGTTTATTTGGGACTCAAAATGTGAAGGAGGTTTCCAAGAGTTAAAGAGAAGGCTGACTACTGCTCCTATTCTGATATTACCGAGTTCGTCGGAACCATTTGAGGTTTATTGCGATGCTTCATTGTTGAGTTTGGGTGGTGTGTTGATGCAGAATAAGCAGGTTATAGCTTATGCTTCGAGACAGCTGAGGGTTCATGAAAGGAACTATCCGACGCACGATTTAGAGTTGGCAGCTGTAGTGTTTGTTCTGAAGTTATGGAGACATTACTTGTACGGGTCAAGATTTGAGGTTTTCAGCGACCACAAAAGTTTAAAGTATTTGTTTGATCAGAAAGAGCTGAATATGAGGCAGAGAAGATGGTTAGAGTTTCTGAAGGATTATGACTTTGGTTTGAATTACCATCCGGGTAAAGCAAACGTAGTGGCTGATGCATTGAGTCGGAAATCATTACATATGTCTATGCTAATGGTTAAGGAATTGGATTTAATTGAGCAGTTTAGAGACTTGAGTTTGGTGTGTGAGAGTACTCACAATAGTGTTAAATTGGGAATGTTGAAGTTAACAAGTGGTATTCTGGATGAGATCAGAGAGGGTCAGCAATCTGATATGCTTTTGGTTGATAAGTTGACTCTAGTGAATCAAGGTCAAGGTGGCGAATTCAGAGTTGATGAGAATGGTGTTTTGAGATTTGGTAGTCGGGTGTGCGTTCCGGATGTTACCGAACTTAAGAAGAGTATTCTGGAAGAAGGACATCGTAGTGGGTTGAGTATTCACCCTGGAGCTA
This sequence comes from Lathyrus oleraceus, assembly GCF_024323335.1. NCBI lineage: Eukaryota > Viridiplantae > Streptophyta > Magnoliopsida > Fabales > Fabaceae > Lathyrus > Lathyrus oleraceus. The sequence continues at coordinate 307,856,965 of NC_066579.1, forward strand.
CGAAGATGTATCATGATTTGAAAAAGTTATTTTGGTGGCCGGGAATGAAAAGAGAAATTGCAAGTTTTGTCTATTCTTGTTTGACTTGTCAGAAGTCAAAGATTGAGCATCAGAAGCCGTCTGGGCTAATGCAACCGTTGGCGATTCCAGAGTGGAAATGGGATAGTATCAGTATGGATTTTGTTTCTGGTTTACCGAGGACAAGTAAGAATTTTGAAGCCATTTGGGTGATTGTTGATAGATTGACGAAATCGGCTCATTTTATTCCGATCAGAATGGATTATCCGTTAGAGAAATTGGCTGAGTTGTATATTGAGAAGATTGTAAGTCTGCATGGTATTCCGTCGAGTATTGTTTCGGACAGAGATCCTAGATTTACATCGAAGTTCTGGGAAGGTTTGCAGAAGGCTTTGGGAACTAAGCTGAGATTGAGTTCTGCATATCATCCGCAGACTGATGGTCAGACTGAGAGGACGATTCAGTCACTAGAGGATCTTTTGAGAGCTTGCGTTTTGGAAAAGGGAGGTGCTTGGGATTGTTATTTACCTTTGATTGAGTTTACCTACAACAATAGTTTTCATTCGAGCATTGGTATGGCGCCGTTTGAAGCTTTGTATGGTAGGAGATGTCGGACACCGTTATGTTGGTATGAGTCCGGTGAGAGTGCTGTGGTTGGACCGGAGATTGTTCAACAGACTACAGAAAAGATTAAGATGATTCAGGAAAAGATGAGAATTGCTCAGAGTCGTCAGAAGAGTTATCATGATAAGAGGAGGAAGTCACTTGAGTTCCAAGAGGGAGATCATGTGTTTCTTCGTGTTACTCCGATAACAGGTGTTGGTCGAGCTTTGAAGTCGAAGAAGTTGACACCGCGATTTATTGGTCCTTATCAGATTCTGGAGAGGATATGAGAAGTAGCCTATCGTATCGCTTTACCGCCGTCACTTGCGAATTTGCATGAGGTTTTTCATGTGTCTCAGTTGAGGAGGTACATTCATGATCCGTCGCATGTAGTCCAAGTAGATGATGTACAGGTGAAAGATAACCTGACTGTTGAAACATCGCCTATGAGGATTGAAGATCGAGAGTTGAAGCAGTTGCGGGGTAAAGAGATTGCCTTGGTGAAGGTAGCTTGGGGAGGACCAGCGGGTGGCAATGTGACTTGGGAACTGGAGAGTCAGATGAAAGAGTCCTATCCAGAGTTATTTGCTTGAGGTATGTTTTCGAGGACGAAAACTCTTTTAGTAGGGGAGAGTTGTAACACCCCAAATAAAGAAAAAAGAATTATTTAATTAAGTTGATAATATATTTATTAATTTAATTAAATAAATTGGATTATTATTATTATTATTATTTTGGAATAATAATATTTGGAAAATATATAAGTGGGAATAAAGAAAAGGTTTTCATTTGTTGGAAAAGGTTTTCACGTGAAATTCTGAGAAGCTGCAGAGAAGAGGAAAAAGGGCAAAGAGCCGAAAAGCGCGGTTGAGGAACGGAAGAGCTAAAGCTTGGAGATTTGCCGGATTATCTCAGGTAAGGGGGGTTTATCGTCGTTTAATGGGTATTATCGATTAACATGTAATGGGTAGTGATAAGCCGTCGATTGACCCTAGTTGGGATTTAGAATGCTGAGAAATTATGTTGAATAAGTTGTATTAAAGCTGAAATTGAATTTGTGTTTGAGTGTATTGTGAAATTCTGAGCGTATAGCTTTTTACGGAAGTTGAATCGGAGGTCCGGAAGTCCTCCAACGGCGGAAAATGCGGAAACTCTGCATTCTGCCTTGTGTTAGCGCAGGAACTGCTGTTTCGCCTGCGTTAACCGGTTAACCCAGGGTGTTAACCGGTTAACACTGTTATCAATTGAGAAATGTTGAGTTTTGCCTGCGTTAACCGGTTAACCTATAGCGTTAACCGGTTAACACTGTTGCGTTTTGCCTGGGAGTGTAATTTTCCTGCGTTAACCGGTTAACCTATAGCGTTAACCGGTTAACACTGTTACAGTAAAGAAAAATAGTTGATTTTTATGTTGTCAATGCAATTGGTAGCTAGCCTATCATAGTAAATTGTGAGGAACGAAATTATTGAGTTTATGTTGTGAAATATTGATGCAAATATGTTGATAAGTTGTTTTGTGGAAAACATTAAGTTGTAGGCTGATGAGCCAAAGTTGAATATAAGTTGTTCCGTTGAAAACATTAAGTTGTAGGCTGATGAGCCAAAGTTGAATATAAGTTGTTCTGTTGAAAATACTAAGTTGTAGGCTGATGAGCCAACGTTGATTTTAAGTTGTTTTGTTGAAAAAGCTGTTGTGTTGCTGTTGTTATTATGTTGTTGAAGTTGCAAGTCGTACATGCCATATACATTCATATGCATAGAGTCGGGGCTTTTGCTCACACCACGTTGGCTTGGATTGGCAAAAATTATGGGGCTTTTGCTCACACCACGTTGGCCTGGATTGGCAAATTTTTAAGTTGAAAGTTGAAGGCTTATGCCTTGATGCCCACTAAACTGGCAATGATTTTAAGTTGGGAGTTTTACTCCAAATGGTACCACATGCCTGAAGAGTCGAGTCTCATTTGAGTTGCATTTACGTTGTGTTTGAATATGATGTTGAGTTGAATATGCTGCTACCGAATGCATGATATGATGTGGGTGATTAACGTGTAAAGTTACTTAACATAACATGATGATTTATAATATTTGTTATATCGATTGAGGAACTCACCCTTACAGTTATATTTTTCAGGTAACGAGCAGTGAGTTGAGTAGAAGCTAGTGCTCGAAGTCTAGTGTGGTTTTAGTGGGTCATGCTCTGATAGATGTAACATCGGGACGGGATGTTGAATTGTTGAATAAATGTTAATTTTAAGATATTACAGTTGTTGAATGTTTCTATCCGCTGCGAATTTTTAAAGAAGTGTTTATGTTGAATTAAATAATGAGCATGACTGATTTTATAGTGAATTTTGTGAAGAAGTTGTTATGTGACACCCTTGTTTGTGTAGTTACTCTGATAAATAATTGTTGTTGTTATTAAATAATTGGGGTATTTAGAAGGGTGTTACAGCGACTCTGCTGGGGACATATAGAAGTTGACCTCTTGCTGGTCCATCTTCCCTAAGCGAGTCCCTCCTAGCTTGTGTGTTTTCTTGTTTATTGAGTGTTCATTCTTTTGTGCAGTTACTTATTTGCCTAATTGCATTCATGTACATATATCTGCTGTATCTGCTGCTGTTGTTTGTTTGTTGGGATGGGGTGTTCTATGAGAGATAAGCCCATTACCCAGGCTTGAGTGTACACACAGGTTTTAGAGTGGATGTTCATGAGGCTTGCGTGGCATGTTGCTGCGTTAAGTCGTTCGTGAAGAACCACACCCAGACGAGGTTTCTCTTGGATATATTATGTCCTACGGATGTTCCGTAACGACATGATGTTCCTTTAGAAATTGTCGACTCTGGTGACCATTTCCCGAGAACTCAGTCGAGGCCTCTCCTCCGAGACGTGATTATGTTAGCTCTGGTGGGCGCATTCTCGCCGATCAACCCGAGGACCCCGAGACTGGGAACTTGCTTTAGGATGTCCTGTTGAGGGGAGTCAGTGGAGGTCTTTTATCCCGTAATAATGCCAAACCTTCAGTGGTAAACGTATTATTCGCGACTGGAAGGCTGAAGTTGACGAACTTCTGTTCTTAGAACCTACCAGTGAGGGGCGGGCTAAATTCAGGAAACCTTAACCTCCAACCAACCCGGTTTTCTGGAGCAAAGCTTTGATCTTATATTATTTTCCTCAGTGATTTTCTCTCCAGACAGTGCAACCTGACAAATGTTCAAGCAGATACAGCAATCCTGATTGACATGCCACTGCATTGCATTCACATCATTACATCATTTGCATTCATATCATTTAACACATGTTTATCCATTTCTAGGGGGTTTACATCTTCTTCTTGATTCCGGTCGGGGTTTTTCTGGTTCTCTTAAGATGGATATTGGCAGAAAGAGGCTCGTCGCCTACAGGTTTCCGGTGGTCTGTTTGGAGCCCATCCAACAACTGATGAAGTTAATGGATCCTGGTTCTGTAGAAAGATTCCGAGAGGATTACGGTTTGGTTCTAAGTTTCGTCACGGTTCTTTCCAAAGATCAACATGATGCTCTCTTCACACTGCTACAGTTCTATGACCCTCCATTGAGGTGTTTCACATTCCCGGATTATGTTTTGGCCCCTACTTTGGAGGAGATTGCCAGTTTTCTCAGAGTTCCCATCAAGTCACAAGTGCTATTCTACAGTTCTGAATGTCTGCCCGATCTCAGCATGGTTGTTTCAGCCACATATTTGGAGGAATCAGTTTTGAAGGCTAATATGTGTCAGAAAGGAAAAGTCAATGGTTTTCATCTGAATTTCTTACTGGGAGAAGCAAAGAGGAAACTGGAAGACGGTAACCAGAGGGGTTTCAATGCTGTGTTGGCTCTTTGTGTGTATGGGATTGTCTTGTTCCCTAATGTCGCTAAATTTGTGGACATGTACGCGGTACGCCTCTTCGTGTTGAGAAATCCAGTGCCAACCTTGCTAGGAGATTTCTTTCATTCAGTGCACCACAAAAATGAGAATAGAAAAGGAGGATTGGTGAATTGCTGCGCGCCTTTGTTTTACAAGTGGTTCAGTTCTCACCTACCCAAATCAGGAGCATTCGTTGATGTCAGGGACTCGTTAAGTTGGTCGAAGAGATTGATGGGGTTGAGAGCTGAAGATATTTCTTGGTGGTCTGACCGGAGTTTGCTTCGGGCAGATATTATTCACAGTTGTGGGAACTTCCCGAATGTGCCGTTGTTAGGAAGAAGAGGAGGAATCAACTATAACCCTTCTCTTGCAGTTAGACAGTTTGGATATGCCTTAAGAACTCCGCCGTTGGAAAAGGATGTGGAAGAGAGTCTGTTTTTCCATTCTTCGCCTGATTTGACTGTATCCCGTAAGGCAGCTGAGGCCTGGCTCAAGGTGATCAAGAAAGGAAGAGCTGTTCTTGGGAAAGGAGATTGTAGAACTTACCCTCAGTATGGAGAGTGGCTTCAAGGAAGAATCGAAGAGTTTGGTCTACCGTTTCCTATTGAAGAACCTTTGTATACACCTGCTCTTGAGCAGTCAACAACGGTGAGCCGAGAGGAGTATGACAAGTTGAAGAACACCATGGAAGGACTGCAAGTCGAGAACTCGGAGTTAAGAGAGAAGTTGCAAGACTATGTGCACCAGGTCCGTAAGTCAGAATATCAGAAGGAGGAAGCCGTCAGATCGCAAGAGGAAGCCGAAAGGAAATTTGCTGTGGAGGTGGATTTCTTCAGGAAGACAGACGAAGCCTTGAGATCATCCGGTTCTGAGTTGAGGCGAGTCAAGCAGCAGTTAATGGATGCTCATGGTAAACTAGCTGGGTGGCAAGAACAGTGGGATGCATTTTCAACGTCTCGGAAGGCAAAGGAGGAAGAGACGGTGGCCGAACTGACTGGTCAGATAGAGAAATTGAAGACTTTGCTGAAGGAGAAGAACCATGAGCTGCTGTGCACCCGATCAACTAATGGTTATATCACCGATCAACTCAATGAGGCTCAAGGATATATCGAAGAACTCAAGACACTGGCAAGTTTGAAGAAATCTAGACTTGAAGAGGTATTTGGGAAAGATGATGGGAGTTACTATAGAGAACACATCAACGAATTGGACGGGATCATTCACAAGAGGAATCTGCTTATCCGGCGTTTGACAGAATCTCCAGATCATCCTGACACGGTGGCGTTACTGGATGAAGTGAGGAACGGTCCTTATGGGTTGTATACAGGAGGCTGATTTCTGTTTTGTTTGTTCTTCTCTTTACTTACTGCTTTAATGCTGTGTAGTGATAATCCACAGGCTTGTTGTGGAGATCCTCCTTTAATGTATTTTTTCGGCTAAGGCCCTTTCCTTGAACTCATTTGTATGATGGTTTCCCTTTATTGCATCTCGATCTCAGAAGTTTATCCATGACTCAGTCTTCTTGCACTATTCGCCTGATGTGAGACTGGAATCAAGGGGGTAGAATACCTTTTAGATTTGATAAACATGTCATTGCATTTACATAGTCATTGTCATATCTTGCATAACAGGTACCGCTGCGGTGTTCTCATATTGTTTGGTGTTCCACTAGCAGGATAGCTGACTCAGGCATTCACCGGTACGGTACTCGCAGGAACCAACAAAGAGCAATGGAAGGTGTACAAGCAGAACTCGCTGAGATGAGGGCCCGCATGACCCAATTCATGGATGTGGTTCAAGGGGTGGCTCAGGGACAACAAGAGCTCAGGCAGATAATACAGGGGAATCCCCCTGCTCAACCAGAGACAGTGACTGATCCTCCAGCTGGAGAGGTTAACGGACCCAGTGGACCAGGGCCTATCCCGATCCCGCACGCCAACCCCGGTCAACAACCCGTTCATGATGATCAGGACGATCAGTTCCCCCCGCTTCAGGAAGACTTTGGCATGGGCCATGGCATAGACCCCATGTTTAGAAGATTGGAAGAAAGGTTGAAGGCAGTGGAAGGACAGAATCCTTTGGGAGTAGATGTTGCTGACTTAGGGCTAGTCCCAGGTGTAAGGGTGCCACCGAAGTTCAAAGTCCCGGTCTTTGATAAGTACAAGGGCAACTCTTGTCCCAAGACTCACGTGCAAGCCTATTTCCGTAAAATGGTTGCATACTCTGATGACGAGAAGCTACTTATGTACTTCTTCCAGGACAGCCTAGCTGGGGCATCCTTGGAATGGTACATGAGGCTGGATAGAGCCCACATCCGTTGCTGGAGGGATTTGGCGGAGGCCTTCGTGAAGCAGTATCAGTATAATGCAGACATGGCTCCGGACAGAACTCAACTTCAGAATCTGTCTCTTAAAAGCAATGAGTGCTTCAAGGAATACGCTCAACGCTGGAGGGAGACAGCTTCCCGTGTTCAACCCCCTATGTTAGAGAAGGAAATGGCCAACATGTTCATGAATACGTTGCCTGGACCTTATCTGGAGCGTCTAGTGGGGTGCAATGCTTCCAACTTTGCTGATGTGGTCTCTACCGGAGAGAGGGTGGAGAATTACCTGAAGACCTGCAAGATCCAAAGTGGAGGTGGATCTTCGTCAGGGGTAAAAAAGTCGTTCGTTGGAGGGCATAAGCAGAGAGAAGGGGGAGTGAATTCTTTGGCTTCCTATCAGAACAGAGGTGTTAGAAGGCATAATTTTCAGAATTATTATCAACAACCGTATGTTGCGGCTGTGACCATTCCAGCTGCAGTGCCACAACAACAACAACAATCACAACGTCAACCAGCTCAGTATCAACAGCAGCAACAACCGGGTAACAGACCCGCTTATCAACAGAGACAAAGGATGATGGATCGGCGTTTCGACACCATTCCAATGTCGTACGCCCAGTTGCTTTCTAGTCTTCAACAACTGCAGCTTGTACAATTACGCACTCTGGCTCCTCCTGTCGGTAGACTTCCGGTTGGTTACGACGCCAACGCTAGGTGTAGCTTCCACTCTGGGGCACCTGGCCATGACATTGAGAACTGCAAAGCTTTTAAGCACGTAGTTCAGGACCTCATAGATTCAAAGGCCATCGACCTTGCACCGGCTCCGAATGTCGTCAACAATCCCATGCCCCAGCATGGTGGAGCCAATGTTAACATGGTTGAAGGAGAAGTCAAATTAGTCGCTGCAGTCAACGAAGAAGATGGGGATAGCGATTGTGACATTGACAACTGGGTGCGTCCGAGGATCCCGGGTGAAGTTCTCAACAATTGGTCTTCTGAAGAGATTATCCAAGTCACTCTTCTTGAAGAGTAATTTTATTTGTTTATTCTTGCATATCCAAGTCTTACGTTCCGCCCAGGGCGTAATGACTCATTGTAGGGACCATCTATGTGACACTTGCATTTTTATCATAAATAAAGGACGTATTTTTGCATTCAAATATTTTGTTCCCTGTCTTTCTATTTTTGCAGTTTTTCAAAATAAAAAAATGGCAATGTTTTGTTTACTTTTCACTTCTTGTTCACACTCATAAGCACATACCATCACTCATGCAGATGCACATCACCGGATCCTATTGATAACGGTTCTGCTATGGCTCGCTTCGACTTTGAAAATCCAATCTTTCAAGCTGAAGGAGAGGGTGATGAAGGCTGTGAACTCCCTGAAGAACTTACCAGGTTATTAAAACAAGAGGAAAGGGTTATTCAACCGCATCAAGAGTCTGTTGAAGTGATTAATCTCGGCACCGAGGACGCCAAGAGAGAAATCAAGATAGGGGCTGCTTTAGAAGACAATGTGAAGAAAGGGCTGATTGAATTGCTGCAAGAATACGTTGACATCTTTGCCTGGTCTTATCAGGACATGCCTGGGCTGGACACAGACATCGTGGTACACCGCCTGCCTCTCAAAGAAGGTTGTCCTCCGGTCAAGCAGAAGCTCAGAAGAACAAGACCAGAGATGGCTGTCAAGATAAAGGAAGAAGTGCAGAAGCAGTTGGATGCAGGGTTTCTAGCAGTCGCCAATTATCCGCCATGGGTTGCAAACATCGTCCCAGTACCTAAGAAGGATGGAAAGGTACGGATGTGTGTCGACTACCGGGATCTGAACAGAGCTAGCCCTAAAGATGATTTCCCACTACCTCACATCGACGTTTTGGTGGATAATACAGCTCAGTTCTCGGTATTCTCCTTCATGGATGGCTTTTCTGGCTATAACCAAATCAAGATGGCACCAGAAGACATGGAAAAGACAACTTTCATAACCCCATGGGGCACCTTCTGCTACAAGGTGATGCCGTTTGGTCTGAAAAATGCCGGAGCAACATATCAACGAGCTATGGTAACTTTGTTCCATGATATGATTCATCATGAAATCGAGGTTTATGTTGATGATATGATTGCCAAATCTCAGACAGAAGAAGAACATTTGTTGAATTTGCAGAAACTGTTTGAGCGTTTGAGGAAATTCAAACTGAGACTTAACCCGAACAAGTGCACTTTCGGGGTGAGATCGGGAAAATTGCTGGGTTTTATTGTTAGCGGAAAAGGGATTGAGGTGGATCCTGACAAAGTGAAAGCAATACAGGAAATGCCTGAGCCAAGAACAGAGAAGCAAGTCCGTAGTTTCTTAGGGAGGTTGAACTACATCGCAAGATTCATCTCTCACCTAACAACCACGTGTGAGCCAATTTTCAAATTGCTGAGGAAAGATCAGGCTATCAGGTGGAATGAAGATTGTCAAAGGGCTTTCGAGAAGATAAAAGAGTATCTACAGAAACCTCCAATCCTTATTCCTCCAGTTCCTGGGAGACCTCTGATAATGTACCTATCAGTGACTGAGAACTCGATGGGGTGTGTATTGGGTCAGCATGACGAGTCTGGTCGAAAAGAGCATGCCATATACTACCTTAGCAAAAAGTTTACCGACTGTGAAATCAAATATTCACAGCTCGAGAAAACTTGCTGTGCTTTGGCCTGGGCTGCTCGCCGACTGAGGCAGTATATGTTGAACCATACTACCTTGTTGATTTCTAAGATGGATCCAGTGAAATACATATTCGAGAAGCCGGCTCTCACCGGACGTGTCGCTCGTTGGCAAATGATTTTAACAGAGTATGATATTCAGTACACGTCACAGAAGGCCATCAAAGGGAGTATTCTGTCAGACTACCTTGCCGAGCAACCGATTGATGATTACGAACCGATGAAGTTTGAATTCCCTGATGAAGACATCATGTTCCTCAAGATAAAAGACTGTGAAGAGCCAGTTGTTGAGGAGGGACCTGATCCAAATGAAAAGTGGACTTTGTTGTTTGATGGGGCTGTCAATGCTAGAGGAAGTGGAATTGGCGCTGTCATTACAACTCCGAAAGGTGCCCACATGCCTTTCACCGCTCGTTTGACTTTTGAGTGCACAAATAATGAAGCTGAGTACGAGGCCTGTATCTTGGGTATTGAGCAAGCCATTGATCTGAGAATCAAGACTCTGGACATCTTCGGAGATTCAGCTCTGGTGATTAATCAAGTGAATGGTGATTGGAATACTCTCCAGCCCACTCTGGTCCCCTACAGAGATTACACGAGAAGACTGTTGACTTTCTTCACAACAGTAAAATTGTATCGTATACCTCGTGATGAGAACCAGATGGCAGACGCACTTGCTACTCTATCCTCCATGATCAAGGTAACTCGTTGGAACCATGCTCCCAGGATCGATGTGATGCGCCTTGACAGGGCCGCGCATGTGTTTGCTGCTGAACTGGTAGTCGATGACAAGCCTTGGTATCACGATATCAAGTGCTTTCTGAAGAATCAAGAGTACCCTGCAGGGGCATCCAACAATGACAGAAAGACTTTGAGAAGATTGGCAGGCAGTTTCTTCTTGAACAAAGACGATGTGTTGTATAAGAGGAACTTCGACATGGTTTTGCTCAGATGTGTGGACAGACACGAGGCGGACATGTTAATGCAGGAAGTTCATGAAGGTTCCTTCGGTACTCATGCCGGCGGACATGCAATGGCTAAGAAATTGTTGAGAGCGGGTTATTATTGGATGACCATGGAATCAGATTGTTTCAAGTATGCTCGGAAGTGTCATAAATGCCAGATTTATGCCGATAAGATGCATGTACCGCCGAATCCCCTGAATGTGATGTCTTCGCCGTGGCCGTTTGCCATGTGGGGCATTGACATGATTGGAAAGATTGAGCCGACTGCTTCCAATGGGCATCGCTTCATCCTTGTTGCCATCGACTATTTCACCAAGTGGGTCGAAGCAGCGTCGTTCGCGAATGTCACCAGACATGTGGTTGCCCGTTTCATCAAGAAAGAAATTATTTGTCGCTATGGGATTCCCGAAAGAATCATTACTGATAATGGTTCTAATCTCAACAACAAAATGATGAAGGAGTTGTGTCAGAACTTCAACATTCAGCATCACAATTCTTCCCCTTACCGCCCTAAGATGAACGGCGCTGTTGAGGCGGCAAATAAGAACATAAAGAAGATTGTGCAGAAGATGGTCGTCACGTACAGAGATTGGCATGAGATGCTACCGTTCGCCTTGCATGGGTACCGCACTTCAGTACGTACATCGACCGGGGCAACCCCTTACTCCCTTGTGTATGGTATGGAAGCGGTCCTACCTGTTGAAGTGGAGATTCCTTCTCTAAGAGTCCTGTTGGATGTCAAGTTAGATGAAGCTGAATGGATTCGGACAAGGTTCAATGAGTTGAGTCTTATCGAAGAGAAGCGAATGGCAGCCATTTGTCATGGGCAGTTGTATCAGAGTCGGATGAAGAGAGCCTTTGATCAGAAAGTGCGTCCTCGTTGTTTCCAAGTTGGAGATTTAGTTTTGAAAAGGATCCTTCCTCCTCAGACAGATCACAGGGGCAAGTGGACTCCTAACTATGATGGACCGTATATTGTCACCAAGGTTTTTGATGGTGGGGCCTTAATGCTTGCAACTATGGATGGTGAAAACTTCACTTCCCCTGTGAACTCAGACGCAGTTAAAAAATACTTCGCATAAAATAGACCCGCTGGACAGTAAAAAGAATAGTCCAGGCAAAAAATGGGCATCCCGACGAACCAAGAAAATGAAAAGGTTCGAGCAAAAATTAGGGACAAAAATAAAAAAAGGATTGTACACCCGGTAAGTTGAAAACCTGAAAAGGCAACTTAGGCAAAAATGGGTATCCCGGTGGATCGAAAACCCGAAAAGGGCGATCCAGGCAAAAGTTAGGGATTAAGCGAATGACTGCGTTCTGAGTAGTTCTGAGTCTCATCTCGTGCCAATGACTGGAAATTTTTGAAGGATAGGAAACAGTCCAATCACCTTTTCAGAAGGCTGATCATCTGGAGGATCTTGAAGACGGGCAGGTCATAGCAGAATCGGAACCCAATAGAAATCCATTTCACATTGCCATTAGATTAATTTTTGTTTTTATCTTTTGTGCGATTACCTCTTTCCAGGGATTGCTTCCTAATGTAAATGCCTATTCAGAGGCCATTCAATCAATAAAATCATGTTATTCAGTATATCTCTGTTTTCATTTTCATTTTACTGTTTTGTTTGCAAAAATGACGTCCGAATTTTTGATAAACATTGCATCATGACACATAAGGGCTTTACAGGTACATGCTTAATAAACATTTAAAATTGCTGTAAATTTTAAGTGCTTTGGATCGTCTATTCAGAACAGGTACCCTCGGGGCATTCCATTAAAATCCCCTTGCAGATGATCGTGAATATCTTCCCCAGAAGTCACCAACAGACAAATCTGGTGTCTTATCCCTGCAGAGCTGATCAGAGTGTTGGATTCTTCAATTCCCAGCAGTTTTTCACCACCGTACTTCCCCAAGCGGTTGTTTCAGGACATACACTCCCCAACGGAGTTAACAGTGCCAGACTGTATCTTCCCAGCAGAAGTGGCTGCTCCTTAGAGTTCGATGCCAGATCGATGATCCCAATGCAAGATCCATGGTTTCTTTCCTTGAAGCAGAACCTCGGTACCGTATCAGTGTTTGCTCCCCCTGCTGAGTCATCTCTCGCAAACTATGGTTGCCAGAACCATTGTAGCTTTCCTCAGCAGCAGGCTTCCAATGCCATTCTTTCCCCGATCAGAGTCTCGGTATGGCCAGAACACCGCATGGCTAGTCATCTCCCACAGAATTCTTTGCGCTGTGCATCTCCAACAGCCTTGCCAGGGTCTAGAGGATGACAATCATTTCCCCAGTAGATCCCCTTGCCTCGGCTTGGCGTTCTACCCAGCATTTCGCATCCCTGCATGTAGAATCATATTGCATTGCATCCTTCCAAATCGCGTAGCATTTCCATTTTCATGGAGCATTACGCCATTGAAAAATTCAAACATACGCATGTAAGCATAAAACATTCTCGGTATCCCGAGTGATAAGCTAGAAGTTGTTTCCAGTACTCAGACTGAAGATTGTTCGTGACTTACCTTTGTCATCTCCAGCAAGTGTCATTGGCCCATGCGCCGCCTCTATTATCATTCCCTATTGCTGCCGATGCTGACAGGCATGAAGTTTCCCGGTATCCAGACCGAAGTGGCATTCAGGCCAGTGTTCCGATGTTCAGATCGAGGAAGTTTCCGACGTTCAGGTCGATGCGACTTGTGGCATTCAGGCCAGTTTCCCGGTATCCAGACCGAAGTGGCATTCAGGCCAGTCTTCCGATATTCAGATCGAAGTGGCGTCCAGGCCAGTGTTCCGATGTTCAGATCGAAGTGGCATTCAGGCCAGTTTTCCGATGTTCAGATCGAAGAAGTTTCCGACGTTCAGGTCGATGCGACTTGTGGCATTCAGGCCAGTTTCCCGGTATCCAGACCGAAGTGGCATTCAGGCCAGTTTCCCGGTATCCAGACCGAAGTGGCATTCAGGCCAGTTTTCCGGTATTCAGACCGAAGTGGCATTCAGGCCAGTCTTCCGATGTTCAGATCGAAGAAGTTTCCGACGTTCAGGTCGATGCGACTTGTGGCATTCAGGCCAGTTTTCCGATGTTCAGATCGAAGTCACTTCCAGTATTCAGACTGACTTTCACCGTACCAGACGGATTCCTCTTTCAAGACCACCTCTTTGCCAATTTTGACAGGCATGGTTATGTTACTCCACTTCAGTTCAAATTTATGGGCTGCTATTGTATTCAATCCCTTGATACCTCGAAAGTACAAAGTCGCTGCTATCTTCTTTTCGGGTCTCCAGCTGATTGAATAGGGGCAGCTGTAACACCCCAAAATTTGCCCTCCTCATTCATACATTCATTGCTTAGGTTATTTAGCATTTCATATCACATTGCATCATGTCAGTCAGGATTAGCTCCAAGGAGCTCGAGCATTATCCAAGACACTTTGAGGGTTCTATGATCCGACAACACGGGGAAAGGACGTGAGGTACTACCAACAAATCTAAATGGGGCCTGTTCACCCTACAAATCGCCAAGCTGGAATCTGCCGCTGAGCTGCTATGCTCGCTAGGCGAGCAGATGCTTCGCCTAGCGAAAAGAACTGTCATGCTCGCTAGGCGAGCAGATCCTTCGCTAGGCGAAGGGCGCGTATTTCAGAAAAAGACAAAAAAAGCCTCGGGCCTCAGCTGACTTCATTCCAAGCCCACAAGTCCACAAACTTAGCCTATAAATATAAGAGTTTCAGTAAGGTTTCAGACACTTGGAAATTCCCTGAGAAATAGACTTGGAGTTCACGTGGAGTTTCAAACCTAGGAACTACTCTGCAGCAACCTCCGGGCAGCCCTGAGAAGTTCACTCCGCCTCACGCAAACCCTAGTGCTACCTTGCAGATTCGGCCGCACCTTTCAATCCTACTCAGTCTTTCTCATCAGGTATGCCTCTGTTCCTATTACTCTATGCCTCGGATTGAATACTGAATATATGAGGTAACCTCAGGTTTGGCCCACAGGGTTATATTTGTGTATGAATATGTGATTTATGCCTTGACTGTTTAACAATTTCGTTTCTGAGGTGAATGCCATAGGATCTGGAATCTTTAACATCGTGCAGGTGCCAGTGAAAAATCCAAATCCCGCAGGCGCTCGCTAGCCGCCTCGCTAGGCGAGCTCGCAGCGAAGCTTCGCCAAGCTTTCGCTAGGCGAAGCAGTAGCGAACGTGACAGTATTTGCTTTTATTCTGTTTTGTTCTAACCTGTTCTTTGTGTTGCCATGGCCTTGTTACCTTTTGATTTCATCCTGTTTGCCTAACCCCTTTTTTGTTGAGTTTTTGTGAGGGCTCATATGTTCTTGCAGGGATACCCTCCGGAGGTTATTCCGATTTCCTGTACTGACTGGTTTTCTTTGATGGCATCAGCTTGGGAGAGTCTCAGGGTCGCTTATCCTTTAATTGCTGTAACGTCGGATCTTGATCCGTGTGGTATTTTACGTCTTCCCTTTTACTCCTACTGCTTTCTTAGCTGGAAGACCTCGATAGGAGGCAATGTTTGAGCCCCTTGGTGGCATTTTTTCTACTTTAAGATACATGTTTTGCGTGATGTGATTGTTTCCCCATAGGGTGCGAGGCTTCGCATAGCCTCCCGTTTGCATGCCAATTTAGGTAGCACTGTTCCTTCGCCTAGGAATTCCTTTTCGCATGCGCGTTCCTACAACGCATCCCAAACCCTAAAACCCATAGCAACACGCTTACTCCTTCTACTACAGGCGAGTAAGTCTCCAAAGGTCGAGCATCCGGTAGATTGCGTAGTGACGTCGTTCGTCCCAAAACCCAATCCATAACCCCGTAGTTAGCCGAACTACGGCTTGCTCTGATTCTCATTCCAGATGAGATACGTAGGCATAAGACGCGATGTCTTAGCGAGCACAATTACCCCTAACCCGTAGGTCAGCCGAACTACGAAGACTCTGATTCTCATATTCAGATGAGATACGTATGCAGTGGATGCGACATCCGCGCGAGTCATTTTCATTTAACCCTTTTTTAGTAAATAGCACATTAGGCAAACCCACACCCTTTAGACAGAAACCGCATAAGTGGATCCCGTAGAGTACTACGGATGCGTAGGGGTGCTAATACCTTCCCTTCGCCTAACCGACTCCCGAACCCAAGATTTGGTTGCGAGACCTTGTCTTTTTCTTTCCTAGTTTCCGGTTTACTTCGAGCGTTTCCTTTCCCTCCTTTGGGATAAATAACGCACGGTGGCGACTCTCCTGTCTTTTCTATTTCGCCGGTTGTCTTTTCGCACTGTATTTTTCAGGTTGCGACAATACTTTCGAGTATCCCTTGCCCCTTGCACGAATGATTGACTTCATAATAGCCATTTTACCTGTAATAAAGAAAACAATTAAAATCAGATGACAAATGTAAAAACAATTAAAATCATAAAAGTCATTTTACCTGTAATAAAGAAAACAATTAAAATCATTTGACCTGTACCTTTTTCACTAAGTTCTCTTTCTTTTCTTGGTTGGAATATGTTCTACATGTCTCTTAACAACACGGACGGTTGGATTGATCCAAATACCCTCATTATGATCATTTCTAATATATGAATCATTTGATATAATATTCTCATCTTGATCATTTATGGTAAACGATTCAATCTCAACATCAATATCACCTTGATCTCCAGTGTTTTCATCAATTACTTTGTTGGAAAAAAGAACTATAGACCATTTCGTACTTTTCGGATCATTGACATAGAACACTTGTCTAGCTTGAGAGGCTAGAATAAAAGACTCATCTTTGTATCCCACCCTATTAAGATCCACTTGCAAAAATCCTGACTTATCCATTCGAATGCCGTTATTATTTTCAACCCACTTGCAACCAAATATAGGAATCTGAAACTTCTCATAATCAAACACCCAAATGCGCTCGATAACACCAAAATACGACAGATTTGCAAATTTGGGTTTAAGTCCTTCACACTTGATATGTGCATTGCTTCAGCTACCACGGTGACACCACTATTCTGCATAGTACTTTTATCATCTTGTTCTTTGGTATAAAATGTGTATCCATTAATCGCGTATGCGCTATAAGAAAAAACATGGAAACTTGGACCATATGCTAAGCATCTCAACCTTTCTGTTATTGAAGCGGGATCTGAATAATACTTTGAATAAATATGATCCTTAAACCAAGGTATAAAACATCGATTGTGCTCTCGTACTATCCAATTTTCATTTCTATTGGGATTTAAACCTCGGAGAACATCCTTGTGAATTTCAACATACGGCTCAACCTCATTCTCATTGTGCAGAACATACAAATGCACTTGATCCCGTTCGACCCTTGATACTGCCACAATTTTATTTCCAATTAGATTTTTTCCTTCTTTCTTTTCGACAAGCTGAGACTTGGGGAGTCCGATTGACTGAACATTAGACAAATATTCAGTACAAAACTCAATCGCTTCTTCAACAATGTATCTTTCAACCATACAACCTTCTGGTCGATTTCGGTTCTTCACGTACCCTTTTAATATTTTCATATAACGTTCAACAGGGTACATCCATCTCATATAAGCTGGTCCACACAATTGTGTCTCTTTCACAAGATGAACAACTAGATGTACCATTATGTCAAAAAATGATGGAGGAAAAAACATTTCAAGCTCACACAAAGTAATAACGATTTCTTTTTGCAACATTGGTAAGATCGCAGGATTGATCACCTTACTGCAAATTGACTTGAAGAAAGAACACAACTTAGTTATAGAGCTTCTTACTTTTTCTGGAAGAATAGAACGTATACCTATTGGGAGAAAATGTTCCATTATAACATGGCAATCATGGGTCTTTAAACTCTTTAACTTGAGGTCTTTCATAGACACAAGTCTTCTAATATCTGAAGAGTACCCTTCTGGAACTTTAACTTCACTTAGAAACTTACACAATGTTTTTTTCTCCTTTCTAGATAGAGTATAAGCAGCAGGAGGTAGATATGTTCGTTTTCCTTTCTTCAAGGGTCCTAATTCAGTTCTTATTCCCATCGCTATCAAGTCCTTTCTTGCCTTAAGGCCATCCTTAGACTTTCCTTGTATATTGAGTAACGTGCCAATAACACTTTCAAATACATTTTTTTCAATATGCATAACATCAAGAAAATGTCTCACATACAAGGACTTCCAATACGGCAATTCAAAAAAAACTGACCTCTTCTTCCACCCACTTTTGACAAGTGTGTGGGCAAAAGGCTTGCCAAACTGAGTATCCAAATCTTTCACCTTTTCAAAAATTTGATCACCCGTCAATATAGGTGGAGCTCTGCCTTGTTCTGTCTCTCCATTGAACGCCTTTCTCCATCCACGGTAGTGATGATTTGAATTTAAGAATCTCCGATGACCGAGAAAGACATTCTTCTGACCAAACTCCAAGCGCTTCCAATCTGTTTTATCTTCACAAATAGGACACGCACATTGACCTTTTATGCTATACCCTGATAGATTTCCGTATGCTGGAAAATCATTAATTGTGCCAAACAACATCGCCCTCAAGTTGAAACTTTCTTTCCTATATCCATCATAAACCTCCACACCGGTCTCCCACAAAATCTTTAAATCTTCGATTAAGGGCTTCAAGTACACGTCTATGTCATTCCCTGGTTGTTTAGGTCCAGAAATCAACATAGACAACATCATGTACTTACGCTTCATACATAGCCATGGAGGTAGGTTATAAATCATAATAATCACAGGCCATGTACTGTGTGAGATACTCTGGATACCGTGTGGGTTCATTCCATCAGTAGATAATGCCAAGCGAAGGTTTCTTGATTCTTCTCCAAATTCAGGATAATCATTATCAATTTTCAACCACTGTGGTGAATCTGCCGGATGTCGATACTTTCCATCTATAATTCTTTCATCTGTATGCCCGGTCAAGTGTCTTGAATCGGTTTCACTACGAAACATGCGTCTAAATCTCGGAATAACAGGAAAATACCACAAGACTTTTGCTGGAGACAACTTGTTCTTATATCGCGAGACACCGCATTTAGGACACTCATTTAACGATGCATACTCATTTCGAAACAAAACGCAATCGTTTGGACATGCATGTATCTTATCATAGCTCATGCCAATAGAGCACAACATCTTTTTGGTCTCATATGTTCGATTGGGAAGAACATTATCCTCAGGAAGCATATCTTTCAAAAGGGCTAATAACTCTGTGAAACTTTTATCAGACCATCCATTGCCCGCCTTTAAGTTGTACAACTTTAATACCGCAGACAATCTTGTGAATTTAGTGCAACCATCATACAAAGGTTTCTCTGCATCACTTACCAACCTCTCAAACATTTCGGGACAATCCTTAAGATCTCCTTCAAGTGCTTCTGCAATCTCTTCAACTCGATCACAATCGTATGTATCTGCGCCACTATAGTTTGAGGCATAGGTCGTACTATCCCCCGGTTCAACATTCTCGTTACTTTTCTCACCATGCAAATTCCAACATGTATAACTTCGATCAATTCCATGCCTCATTAGATGCGATGTCAACTGAACTGCGTCAACCCGTTTCCCATAACAACAACCCAAGCAAGGACATATCATTCTACTGGGGTCTTCGGCGTGCGCAACGGCAAACTTAACGAATTCTGATACCCCATTCTCGTACTCTCTCGACAATCGATTGGAAGACATCCATGTATTATCCATTACTAATTAGAATAAACAAAAAACAATTTCAGAAGAGTTCAAACACATTCGGACCTAGGTTTCTAATGATACTGGTGTTGACACAAAATCATATGTTCATAGGTCGTATAACCCTAACTACTGGGTAATGTAGTCCCATTGCATGCGCTATCATGGTCACTAAAAACCAACCGTCAATTTCCTATTGCATGCGCTATCATGGTCGAAACAAACGTAGCATAAACAACAATAACATAAAACAGAAATTGGGCAAAGCTAAAACAAAGCAATAACATAAAACAGAAATTGGGAAAAGCGTGTACCTTTGATTGGTAGAAGGAGGAAACGCGCAGTAATAATGTAGATCTAACAGAGGTGGAAGGAAAACGCCTTAGAACCCTAACGTGAAAAAGAACGAAAATAACAGATAGTGAAATAACAAAACGCGCAGTATGTTATAATTTTAATGTTTACTAAAGGGGACATTAGAGGGCGCTTGTGGAAAAAAAGCGCCCTCTAAAGGGGGCCTAAGAGGGCGCTTATGAAAGCGCTCTCTAAGGCTTTCCAGAAGCGCTTTATAAGCTGGAAATGCACATGGACTTATAACAGCGCTTTATTGAAAGCGCCATCTAAGGGTAACCTTAGAGGGCGCTTTCTAAAAAGCGCCATGTATTGTTGTCCCTCTATCTCCTCCTTATTTTTTCGTTTCACCTTAGAGGGCGCTTGTGGAAAAAAAGCGCCCTCTAAAGGGGGCCTAAGAGGGCGCTTATGAAAGCGCTCTCTAAGGCTTTCCAGAAGCGCTTTATAAGCTGGAAATGCACATGGACTTATAACAGCGCTTTATTAAAAGCGCCCTCTAAGGGTAACCTTAGAGGGCGCTTTCTAAAAAGCGCCATGTATTGTTGTCCCTCTATCTCCTCCTTATTTTTTCGCTTCACCTTAGAGGGCGCTTTGTTACAAAAGCGCCCTCTAAAGTGCGCTGTCTATTGCTCCTTATTTTTCGCTTCACTTTAGAAAGCGCTTTTGTAATAAAGCGCCCTCTAAGGTGCGCTGTCTATTCCAATTTTTGGCGTAGTGATATTATATATATATATATATATATATATATATATATATATATATATATATATATATTATATATATATATATATATATAATATATATATATATATATATATATATATATATATATATATATATATATATATATATATATATATATATATATATATATATATATAGACACACACTAATGACCGCTGATATGGGTCCTGTGATCCCATGTGCAAAATAATGTGTATATTAGAACTTGATCCTTACTTGAAGAAGAGGACTAAAAGAATTGGCGAAAAAATCTATAAAATAAATTTGTCTTGAAAATTGTAGTCTTCCTTAATATTATTCAAACAAAAAGAAGGAAGATCATGTCGCTAAAAGCACCCTAAATATTCTTTATGCAATATTTTAATTGTTGTTTCCAAAGGAGGTTGCTAAAATTTTAAGAGAATTTTCATCTCCCTAAAATTTGATAAAATAATATCGACCCTCCCTCAAAGTTAAATTTTAAAATATGTACTAACGTCTCATATATATATATATATATATATATATATATATATATATATATATATATATATATATATATATATATATATATATATATATATATATATATATATATATATATATATATATATATATATATATATATATATATATATATAATATATATATATATATATATATATATATATATATATATATATATATATAATTGGCATGAAAAATCATAGGTTAATATCTCATATACTTATGATTTTGACTATAATTTAAAATTAGAGTGGGATATCCGTGTCATTTTAATATATTTCATAAAATATCGGTGCATATTTTAAAACTAAATGGGAGTGCATCGTCATTTTAATAAACTTCAATAGAGGTGAGGATAATTTCCCTAATTTTTAAAATTAGACATCTTCTCTCGAAAGTCAAGCTATATAGCTTGTATTCAAATACTTCAACAGAAGAATGAATTAAATTCGGTTATTTATTATGTTTTTGGCTGGAAGATGAGTAGTCAAAAGGCAAGCTATATAAGTTGTATCCAAATACTCAGGAAAGAAAGAGGCATATGTCAAATTAGTCTTTTTTCATCTGATTTAATTATGAAAAATATTTTTTATTTTTTATTTAATATTTAATAATCAATTTATATAAATAAATTAATTAACATAAAAAGAATAAATGAATAACAAAAAAAGAAATATCAAATAACAAAAGTCAGCCATGAAGTGCAGAAATAGCAAAGTGGGAGTGAAGACTTAGTAAATAGAGAGTTCGAAGACCAAGCCCAAGAAGCAAAGAAAACAAGAAAAAAGGAAAAAAGGCATGGATAATTTGGATCGTCTGATGATGATCAGACAATCATGATTTAACCTTATGATACAATCAAAATTAAACATCGTGAGCCACATGATTTAGATCTGATGGCCATTAGGTAAAGATCACGTAGACCCTATAGGGGAGTCTTGAATAAGATCTTTCCTCAATTAAAATCTAGAAACCAACCAAATGATGACATGCGACCCTTTTTTTAATTAAAATAAATTTAAAAAAATAAAATGAAAAAAACAAGGATAGAGAGGAAGAGTCAAAATCATTTCTTCCCAAAATCATTTCTTCTTTCTCTTGATACTCTTCTTCCTCTCCACACATAACCCAAGAAAAAAATCATTCTATTGAACCAATCAACATCAATTCTCCTTTCAATGAAAAAAATGAATGAAACAAAAATAAAAAGGAGACTGGATATTCAAACCTCTGAAGCAAAGATAGTGGGGGCGGTCAGATTCAGTGGCCATGATGGGTGGCTGGAAGGAGGGACTGGCCGTGCACGTAGGGAAGTGGCGGCGCTTACGTGTGTCGCTGGAGGGTGATGGCCAGCGCGATTCTGCAATGGAAACAGCTTGGTTCGTGGTCGGGGACGGTTTATACAAATAGGGTGGAAGTGGTTTTGAAAGGAAGCTCGCGGGAGATATGAAAGATCAACACCCACTTAAGTTTAGCAGACTATCTTTACCTGCAAGATAGACTCGTTGGGGATACGAAAGGTCAACACCCACCTAAGGTTAATGTTTACTTTTCTCAACAAGATTGGAGAATCAACTACTTCAGCCATTTACTCTCATAGGTTGATCGATGAATGAAGTGGATGATCAATTGCTCCAGCTCGTTAGTTAGTAGGCTGATCAACAATGAATTGGATGATCAACTACTCCAACCGCTTACATTGGTAGGTTGATCAAAAATAAATTGGATGACCAACTACTCCAACTGCTTACAGTGGTAGGATAATCGATAATGAATTGGATGGCCAATTACTCCAACCGCTTACATTGGTAGACTGATCGATAATGAATTGGATGATCAACTACTCCAACTGATTACATTGGTAGGCTGATCGATAATGAATTGTATGGTCAAATACTCCAATCGCTTACATTGGTAGGTTGATCAAAAATTAATTGGATGATCAACTACTCCAACTGCTTACATTGGTAGGTTGATCAACAAGTATTGGACGATCAACTACTCCAACCATTTATGTTGGTAGGCTGGTCGACAAAGTGTTGGATGACCAACTACTCCAACCATTTATGTTGGTAGGCTGATCGAGAAGGAATTGGATGATCAACTACTCCAACCGTTTATGCTAGTAGGTTGTTCGAAAAAGTGTTGCATAATGCACCTCAATCGCTTATGTTAATGGTTGAATGGACAATGGATTTGATAAGAGATTCATTGAGGATTAACTTAGAAAACTCTCAAAGGAAGTTCCACTGGGAAACCTATTGTCGTGGTTCACTGGGGAAGATTCAAAAGGAACTCATAGGGGAGTTTACTGTTGAGATTTGTTGGGAGACACATGCTGCCGAAGTTTACTGAGAACATACCAACTACCAAAGTTTGTAGGAGAATACCTATTGATAAGGTTTGTATGGGAATACATACTTCCAAAGTTTTGTTGATATGAAACCTACTGCCGAGATCTTGTTGAGAATATACCTACTTCCAATGTTTGTTGGGGAATACCAACTGCCAAGGAAGTCTACTTTTGATATTTACTAGGATTCCTTACTACCAAGATTTATAGGAGAATACCTACCGTCGGGATTTACTAGAGAAATCATATTGCAGGGATTTACCATAAAATACCTACTTCCGAGGTTTCAATGAAGAATTTGCTATCTATATTTTATTGAGAAATCATACTAGCAAGATTTACTGTAGAATACCCACTGCCGAGCTTTGCTGAAGAATCTACTGCTGAGATTTGATGGAAAAATCCTACCGCTTGAATTTACTATAGAATACATACTGACGAGGGTTACTGAAGAATCTGCTGCCGAGATTTTTTTGGAGAAATCTTACTGTTAGGATATACTAGCGAGGTTTGCTGAAGAATCTACTATCGAGATTTGATGAAGAAATCCTACTACTAGGATTTACTATAGAATACATACTACCGAGTTGTATTGAAGAATCTGTTACCGAGATTTTATGGAGAAATCCTACTGCTGGGATTTACTGTAGAATACCTATTGTCAAGGTTTGCAGAAGAATTTACTACCAATATTTGATGGAGAAATCCTACTTCCCGAATTTACTCTAGAATACCTATTGTCACGGTTTGTTGAAGAATCTATGGTCGAGATTTGATGGAGAAATCCTACTGATGGGATTTATTATAAAATACTTACTGTCGAGGTTTGCTAACGAATCTACTGTTGAGATTTGGTGGAGAAATCCTACTGCCAAGGTTTATTTTACAATACCTACTACCGAGGTTTACTGAAGAATCTGCTTTCGAGATTTGATGGAGAAATCCTATTGTTGGGATTTACTGTAAAATACTTGTTGCTGAGGTTTGTTGAAGAATATACTACCTAGATTTGAAGGAGAAATCCTACAACCAGGACTTATGGTAGAAAACCTACTGTTGAGGTTTGCTGAAGAATTTAATGTCGAGATTTGATGGAGAAATCCTGCTGTCAGAATTTACTGTAGATTACCTACTACCGAGGTTTGCTAAAGAATCTATTGTCGAGATTTGATGGAGAAATCCTACTGCCGGGATATACGATAGAAGACCTAATGCTGAGGTTTGCTGAAGAATTTACTGCCAAGATTTACTAAGAAGACAAATCATCATTAACCACTTATATTGATTCTTAGACTGTCACTGAGGATCATGATAAGTCGTCACTAGCCGTGCACGCCGATTTCTAGGTGGGAACACCTAGCGAGGAGTCATGTTGGGGCCTAAATTACTTTGGAAGTCGTGTTTGGCTCCACTAGGGGAAAAACTGGACCTTTGCGATCATTTATTGAATCCTGGCTTATGTTATCCAAAACGCAACGGAATTTAAAATTTCTCCTTTAGTGATCCTTACGAATGGGCATGATCAGTGATAGAATCGTTACCTCTTGTGGCGATTGAAACCTTTGATGCAGATCTAAGGAGTGATCACGAACCTTAAATGGTGACAACGCCTCTACTCAATCGACACGAACATATTCCTTCAATCTCAGTGCTAGCTATTACGAATGAAGGATTTGAGTGAGTGAGAGAGAGAGAAATGAAATTTCATATAAACAAATGCTTCTGCACAAGGGTTCTATTTATAGAAACACTTGTGTGGGTTGTAAGCTAAAAAGCTCACTTAAGTGTATGTGGCCCATATATTATGATATACCAAAATCACTTAAGCGCGTGGTACCTTACCATATTTCGTATTCTACTTAAGTGCACCGTACATTACGATGTTCTACAATATAATTAAGTGCATCGTACCTTAAGGTGTTCCTTATTTACTTTATCTCTCATCAATCCGTCCTTTTGTGTGTGACCCTATAGGTCCTCGCGACATTGGCAATTATATTAAATCACGTATTTAACATAATAAACAGTGAGTGGTATCTAACAACACATCACTGTTATCCGAGACACGAAAATGTCATATGATATGACAAATCCTTTTGTGATAATACTTATGTGTATAATTACCATTTTGCCCTTATGTCTATATTGAACACAAGGCATAGACCGTGTCATCCTTGTCCAATTCAATATTGGACCCTTATACATTTATCCTATTACGCAGAATGGGCAAATTCCATCTAGGTTACTCATGTCCCTCAGCATGCTTCGTGGAGAACCCATCAGCTGTCTTTATGGTCATCCAGTTACGGACAATCTTTGATCAGCAATAAGGCACTCGATTCTACATATAGGGTCCATAGTGGTTCCAGGTCGAAGGGTAGTATACACCACTATCACCATGAGAATAACTTATGACATTTTGCATAACATTATATATAGTATTCTCATAGCAGGTCAATCTAGTATAAATATTACTCTTAATATTCATACCTATGTTTAAGACTTGATAACTCCTTATCCATGATCCATGAGATGTGATCATCAGTCTATATACATAATAGTCTTAATGCTTTAATGTTATCCCACTTTACAACAAAGCTAGACTACGTATACTTTAAGAATAGTGTCCTTATGTTTAATGGGATCTCATGATTAAGTCACACTTGATACATTTGATAACGCGAAAACATATCGTATTTTTGGCTCCATATGCATTGCTTTTTACTTGATTAACGCTTATTATTACACAATATTTTATTTTTATTGCAGATATTTACCGAATAAAAGGTTTACAACAAGGAAAGTGGAAAATAGCAAAAAGGAAAGAAAATGGAGAAAAATAGAGATAATGGGCCACCACACCAAATGGGCTTGTTGCGCCCATCACCTAGATGTGTGGCGCTCACCACATGTACCAAAGAGGATGGTGGCGCCCGCCACCAAGCGTGAAGAGGTTGTGACGCTCAACCCTAAAATTGTGGCACTCTCCACGAAGACCACACTAGGGTTGTGGCAGCCGCCACCAACCCAGTCTTCCTTCCTTGTTTCTCTCCATAATTTTCTCCATAATCCTCTCCACGTTTGATTCTTACTTTTTCAACCAACTACTCCCAACTAGGAGAAATGGAATGCTACTTTTAAGGAGAGTGGGGAGTATATATGGGAAAGTTAGTTTTTACTACGAAACTCTCTCTCTTCTTCCAGTTTTCAAGTTTACAATTATTTTTCATTCAACATTTAGTTTCTTTTAGTTTTCTAGGCAGTTTCTTACCTTGTAAAAGTGATAGTTTCTCCATATCAGGGACTATTAGGGTTTATTATTTTATGCATTTGGGATTCAATTGTAAGGGTTATTCATTGCCAAAGCCTGCCGAAATTATTTTAATCGAAGATTCAAGATTCATTTCCAGTTCTTAAATTGTAATCCAGGTTTTATTTTGATTACTATTTTATTTATTTATGCCTTATTGCATGTTTAATTTCCTAAATACTATGTCTGTTACCGGATCCATGTCCGGCTAAACCCTTAGGTATCGATATGTAAAGACTGTCGAAACGAAGGGATTCAGTAAATAATTGGTGTTAGTTTTTATAAAACTTATTTTTCCGGTTTTAGTTTCTTATTTTAATCAAACTATTTTTCGTACGAGAGTACAAAACAAACTAAGGTTACGGTCAACAAGAATGAGAGTTTGAGATTTTAACCAGATAGGTGAAACTAGGCATTAATCCTAAACACAACGAGAGAGCTTTAGGATTAATTAGACTTTATCTATATTCAAAAATTACTTTTAAATTCAAAATGAGACCGCGAGAGCTAAGCATTCTAGTTTAGGAGTATGGTCAGAGTCAATAAAAACGAGAGTGTGAGACTAGGACCTTTCTATAAATAATTTCTACTAAAGAATATTTTAACCAATAAGATTACACCAACTATCTATCGAATCCCCGAAGTTTGATGTATTACATACCGATATCCCATATATCTCATATATTTACTCTATTTACGTTATAGTTATTTCTCTTCACCCCTCCAATCTTAGAACGATCATCAGTCTTAGATTTACATAGCAACATTAGACCACGATACATTCGATTATTAGACCTTGTGGGTTCGATAATCTTTAAAACTACGCGATAGGAATATCCACTTGCAGTCACGATTCACATAGACTTACTAAGTCGCGGTCAAGTTTTTGGCGTCGTTGCCGGGGACTAATTTAGTCGATATCGTAACTCCAGTGTTGCCTAGTATAGACTAAGACATTTTTTTTCTCTATTACTATGTATCACCCAAATTTTCTCTACGATTATCACTCCCAGTATTTTGAGGAATCGCAAGATTCCTATAAATCCAACCTGGAAATATTAATGGAGGATTTCATTGAGACGCAAACTCACTCTAGGATAGAATCTATGATGGAACGCTTTGTGGCTACACAAACTCTTCAAAATGAAGAATTTAGAAAACAAAGTCTCTATACCAATGAAACCCTTACGCAACTGAACATTGTGGTCGAGTCCCTCGTCACTCACAATGAGGGATTGGAGACGCAAATCTCCCTGCTTGCGCATACACCTCTAGGACCATTCCCTGAGAAACATGCGTATGTTGTAACAATCACTAGTAAAAAATCTACTAAAAATCCTAAGGAGAGTGATAATGAGGAGGGTTCAGGTGAGAAAAGAGTAGAGATTGAGAAAGAACCACCGACACCACCCGAGAGGGAGGTTGTCAAAGAGGTAGAGATGGAAGAACTATGTGTTGTTCCTTGATGGGAAAATAGCAAGTGTACTATTTTTCTCACTGTAGTAATAAAAGGGAAATTCCCCGTTTGTCGATCTCAAGGACTGCTTGACGATACAGAGTTTATCGATTGTTTCAATTAGACAAAAGCCTTTGGTTTTTTTTTGTGTTGTGAGTAATTATACTACCAATTGCAAATAAATAAAACAAGTAAAAAGGTTGAACGAGATACAAATGAGAGAAGATTGCTAGGGTTCGGTGAATGAAACTTCCTATAACAGATATAATTTATGAAAGTTTAGACAATATTCCTGTCCAATTAATTCCGGTCCTCAAGGGTATCTATTCCTAATTCCTTAGTGAAAAGACCTTTGATTATGTAACCTAATTACTATGTCCATAAATAATTAAGTTCATACTCAAGCATTCAAATATCAAGAATTACCGGTCAGATAGAAAATCCCTAGTCCTAGGTTATTTTTACTATCCAAAGTTCTTATCCAGATCAATGAATAATCGCTGTCCAGCTTAAACTATTCATATTAATCATCATTCTTTGGTCCGACGAATAAAGCATAAAGAACGGTAATAAGAACAAATCAATGGAAAAGAAGAAATAGTCAATGCACTCATAAACATAAAATCTGTCACATTCAGAATCAGGGTCACCCCCCTAGCAATGAGGGGTTTAGCTACTCATAATCGAAATAAAAACAAAGATTAACATTGTTGTCATTACAAAATTTCGTGAGGAATCAATCTTCAATCGTCGGAAAACTCTTGAACGTATGAATCCTCTGATAATCGTAGAGTCTCCAGCTCTCAAAACGCGTCTTTTTTCTCTCCAAAATCGTCCAACCCCTGGAAAATCGTGTTCTGCCCTCTAAATAGCTATTCAGTTGGAATTTTCCTGATTTTGTGCTCCATACGCGTATTGCCCAGTCTCATACGCGTATTGCCTAGTCTCAAACGCGTACTGCACGTAAGACAGCCTCTGATACGCGTATTGCCCAGGCTGGTACGCGTACTGCCCAGTCCCATACGCGTATCACCAGAGGCTTGCTATTTTGCTTGATTTTCCATCCCTCTGGTCATATACGTATGCTACGCGTACTGGGCAGGTCCATACGCGTATCATGTAAGGCCATACGCGTATGGACAGCAGGTTCTCCAAAATTTGATTTTTTCTTCCGTTTTCTTGCTCGGGCTCCATTTCACATCTGACGTTTCATTCCCTGAGCTTCCAAACTAGTTTTTTACCTGCTAACATACCCAAAAGTGTAAAATATCCTCAAGAAACTCATAAGTAACAACACACTTAATATTATAGAATTGAGCTTATATCTAACTAAAAATGCTTCAGTTTACATAGTTTACCTGACTTATTTACGGTTAAATAGTGGAATGTCTAGCATAAATGGTGACTGATCACAACCCCAAACTTAGCTTGTTGCTTGTCCTCAAGTAACATTTTATTACCATCAAAGATCATGTCACCCCAAACTTACTGTAAAACAGTTCTTACCACAATACTGCTGCAATCTTTCGCATTGGACCTCTTGATGTTTTTTCAGGTTTTCTGATTCTTCCACATAGCCAACGAGCTAGAAACTCTTTCCCTCAGAGATATGACTTTACCTGTCAGCTTATATCACACTCTCACCAAGTCTCTCTAGGTTAAAGTGTTATCACTCTCAAATCACAATATGCAATATCAAATCAGAAGTTTGAATAAATTCTCTCATCCTATCAACATGTACAATCACACACACTTTTTGAGGTCTTTTTGGGTTGTAACAGGGCTTTGGTTTATGTAGGGTATGAAATTGGAACAACGGTTTTTGGGTCTTTTGGTTCAGAGTACATGAAATCATTCTCTCACTACGTTTCTTTCCTATTATTCCTGTAGGGTTTTGCAATCCTCTTTTCCTTTTATCTATAGTGAATGTAGCATTTTTCAAAAGCTGTTCTTTTATTGTTTTTCGCTTTTCTCTTTCTTTCTTTTCATGTTGTTGTTGTTTTTCTTTTTCTTTTTTTCTCTTTTTTTTTTCTTTTTATACGACATTCACTTACTATTCACGTACTGCAAAGCTACCCCAAACTTAAAGGTTGCTATTCCAACAGCAACCCCAAACTTAGATAAAAACGTAGAGATGAAATCAATCCTCACATACTCTGAACAGGGTAGGATAGGTACAAGGTCATGGCTTTAGAAAAAAAAACGGGTATATCAGAAATAAATGATTAACAGGCTCAACAGGGTAGGATAGGTACAGGGTCATGGATTTAGAAAAAAAACGGGTATATCAAAAATAAATGATTAACAGGCTCAACAGGGTAAAACAATGGATAATAATAATAATGGGATGGCTAGAAAGGCTCTAGGTGATCAACAAAAACATGCCTCAGTGTGTGTAGTCGTACAGCTAATAATAACAAAAGAACATACGCAAACCAAGATTGATAAAGACATACCTGATATCTCTCATATGATGATAAGTGTTTGGCTTTTTCTGATCTCACCAGGACGGGTTAAGCTGACTTGTTCTATCATACCTCTGAGTTCAAAGCTCATGCTCGTGGTTCTGATGTTAATCTTAACCAGTGCGTCCAATCATAAACAACAGTATCTACAGTCAGGGGACTGAAAGAGAGGACGCCCAAGTATTTGGTGTAAGTGATCAAGAAAACCGATAGCCAGACTTAGTCACATATCTAACGAAATAAACAGGAAAATGGAGGTAAACAAAATCAAATTCATTAGATTAAGCCAACCCATAATAGGTGATTACATCCAAGCAAAAGAAAATAAAAACTGAGTAAACCAAAAAGAACAATACACAAAGAAATTTCAAACCTCCCTTGGGTTGCCTCCCAAGCAGCGCTTCGTTTAACGTCGCATGGCTCAACGGGACACCTCATACTCAGATGAGTTTAACAGTTTCAATTGGTCCCCCTTCACCAGGATCATATGGTTTCAACCTCTGACCATTAACCTTGAAGGTGTCGCCATTCTTCTCATTTAAAACACCAATACCACTTTTATGTTTCTTCAGTACCTTTTCATCTTCTAATTCTGGTGAAGCTCTCAGATCCTCCCACCTGCGTGGGTTGTATTTCCTTCAAGGGGTTTGTGTATCCAGCATAGCAAGCACTTCTTTTTCTTGTTCCTCATCCTTCTCCTCCATCTCTCTGACCGACAGACTAAGAACTCTTTCTAACGGTAATTCAGGAAACTTTCTTTGAATTGTGCTAGTTACAATTTGATCAATCACTTCCACGGAGTGGTTTGTACACATATTCTCTTTATGTTTCATAGTATCTCGGACATCAATTCTGAGATCTTCATCATACACCTTTAGGGTCATGGTACCTTCCTCCATATCTATATTGCATCTCCCTGTTTCTAAGAAAGGTTTGCCCAGAATCAGAGGTATCTCTTCATCTTCTGGCATTTCCAAAATTACAAAATCAACAGGAAAAACAAATTTATCAACTTTGACCAGAACATCCTCAACTACCCCAAAAGGTCTCTTCACTGAGTGGTCAGCAAATTGAAGTGTCATTCTGGTATCTTGAACATTTCCAATTCCTAGCTTCCTGTAAATAGACAAAGGCATAAGGCTAACACTAGCCCCCAAATCAATCAGCGCCCTTTTAAAGGACCTATCTCCAATGGTACACGGGATAGTCACAGAACCTCTATCTGGCTTCTTCACTGGAATCTTCATACCCTGCAAAATAGCACTACAAGTTTCAGTTAGTATAACAGGGTCAGCGTCAGTGGTGCGCTTCTTGGAGATGATGTCTTTCATGAATTTCGCATAGATAGGCATCTGCTCGAGTGCCTCAAAGAATGGAATATTGATTTTTAATTTCCTGAACAACTCCATGAATTTCTGAAAAAATTTCTCATCTTGCTTCTTCTTTTGGTTTCTTTGTGGGAAAGGAAGCTTAATGATGGGTTTTGGTTCAGGGAGCTTTTCTTGTACCACCGGCGGTATTAAAATTTCTTCCTCAGGTGGTGTCTTGTTTTCTAAGATTTCCAGGTCCACTTCAAGCAACTGATCTTCTTCTTCATCCTTCTTCTTACGATCTTCAACATATCTTCCACTTCTTGTTGTTACCGCACTCACATTATGGTGCTCCCTCGGATTTGTCACTGTTGCACTAGGTAATGCGCCCGATGTTTGAAAATTTGTTATCTGTTGTGCTATCTGACCCAATTGAATCTCCAGATTTTTAATGGATGCATTGGTGCTCTTCTGATTATCCCTGGTCTCCTCCTGAAATTGCATATTCTGAGTTGCCATCTTCTCTATAGCAATCTCCCAATCCGCTTTCTTCGGTATTTGTTGCTGATAAGGTTGCTGTTGCGATTGATATTGTGGTTGGTAAGGTGGTTGTTGTTGTGGAGGTCCTTGGTTCTGAATATTACCTTGCTGATCTTTCCAAGAGAAATTAGGATGATTTTTCCACCCCGGATTATATGTATTTGAGTAGGGATTATTTTGCCTCAGGTAATTTATAGCTTGCACTTGTTCTGCGGTTGCAACACAATGCATGGTAAAGTATGGTCCACTACAAATCTCACAAATCATGGTCGGAACCGGTTGAACTTGAGCAACAGTCTGGGTACCTAAATTCATCGCTTTCAATCTTCTTTCAACCTCAGCAGCAATCTGGTCTTCCATTTTCACTACCTGATTTGCTAATTTCAAGTCAATTTTTCCCTCCGGCTGATTCACAGTACGGTCATATAATTCCAAATGCTCATTCGCTGCAATAGCTTCGATGATCTTTTTGATACCGGTTGCTGTTGAAAAATTAGATGAGCCACCAGCAGCTGTATCAATGAGTTGCTTAGTTCTCATCTTCAGCCCGTTTACAAAATTCTGCATTTGTTCAGTTTCATCCAGATTATGTGTAGGACATGCAACTAAACATCTCTTGAATCTTTGTATGCATCTCCAAGTGTCTCTCCGTCTTTCTGTTTAAAATTCACAATGTCATACCTCTTACGGATATACACAGAAGCAGGAAAATACTCGTTCAAGAATGCTGTTTCCATTTGTTGCCAAGTAGTAATGCTTCCTGCGGGTAGGGAATAGAACCATTCCTCAGCGTCCTCAGATAACGTGAATGGGAACATGACCAATCTCTTTGCCTCTTCAGAATGCCCATCAATTTTTAATGATGTAGTCATAGTCAGAAATCTCTGCAGATGCTTGTTTGCATCCTCATTGATCTTTCCTGCAAAAGGTTTGCTTTCTAACTGGCGGATAGTTGAGGGGTGTAACTGGAAGTGAGCAACATTAACAGGTTGGTTAACAATGGTCAACCGCACTGCTGGGTTATTCTGTCTGTGTATATATACGTTTTCGACGCCATGGGATTTGGTGTACAAAATGTTTCTTCCGACAAATAACAACATGGGATAAACGTCTGGCTAATAAGTATGGTTCGACACTTCGACAAAATGGAGGTTTCGACATTTCGACAAGATATCTGCAGCTGGGAAGACACCTTTGACAGACATAGAGAACATTGTAGTATATCGACAATTCGACAAAAAGCCTGAAGGAAGACGTCATTTCGACTTAAAGTACAAATTCAAATTCAAAAGGGTCGTGACGTTTGGCAGAAGACGCGTGGAAGCATCTGGCGAAAGGAAGAAGGCCATGTGTCACAGATTTAAGATTTGGTCGTTAGTAACAGTTATGTTATTTGTATATAAATAGGGTAGTTGTTATCAGAAAAAGCGTGTGAACAATTACTTATACAAAATTCCTGAAAACACTCAAAGTACCCGTGTGAGAGAAAAGAGTCATATTTGGAACATGTATGTGTAAACAAACACCAATTTCTTTCAAAGTTATATTTCATAGAAAACAGAGTTCTTTATATTTTCCTTTTACGCTTTTCAGTTTGTTACCTTTCTACGCTTTATTTTTGACACTTTACATTTCGTCAGTTTATTTTCTGCCATTTTACCTTATTTGGTCAAATTTACATCTCTTTAAACGCTTTAATCAACATTTCTTCGACGTAAAACACTTAGAGAACAAAAATGAGACATATGAAAATGGTTCTAGACATCTTCAAGACCATCTAGATCTGCACATGTCCTAGGATTTGTGTGGTTGATCCTGCAAGTAACCCAATTCTACAAGTTTTGGTAAACCAGAGGTTGTTCGCCAAAAATCACAGCGAACAAATTGGCACGCCCAGTGGGACTGTGCAGAAATCTAGAAATTTAGATAATCACTAATCAAAGTTTTTTCTTCATTGTATGAGACTGAGAAGCGGTAAATTAGCCGTATCCGAAGTAGAAATACCTAAAAGAACAAGAGTAAGGAAAATGGCGAACCAGCCAAATAATCCAAACGAATCCATCCCAGTATCCAACCCTGCCCCTTCGACAGAAGGAAATATAGGATCGGTCCCTGTGTCAGAGGCTGTACCTTCGTCAACAGGGTCGATGCCAGCGGTTTTGATATCGCAAAACGCGCCTAGTTCGTCCTTCAGGGCACAACAAATGCCCGTTGGGACACCCCATCCTGTGGGGAACACTTCTAGGCCTTTTTTAACAAATTTCACCTTGCCTCCGCCTGGTAGGGAACAACCCTTTGGAATGCCAACTTCGGTGATGGCAAATTTACACAATTCCCCGTTAATATATTCGGATTCAATGGCCAACGTGTCTTCACCCTTACAAGGGTCAGGATATGGTGGAAACATGAATAGATTGAATCAACAACCACTTTACGTGCCGCCGATAACAAATAATTCGGCGCAAGTAATTAGACAACAGATGGACGAGAGTAATCATGATATGGTCCAAATGTTGACACAACAAATGGGAGCGGTGTTTAACCCCCTAATACAAAACACCACCCAAACAAACCAATTATTGGCGGCGCAGATGACGCGCCTTGCTGATTTCTTTGGAGTCCCTCAAACTCGACACAGAGAACAAGTAATTCATAACCCAATGGTAGCGGTCCAGGAAGAGCCTACGATAAACCAGATACCGTTGGATAATCCTCAAACAAACGTTAGAAACCAAGAGGATGTAGTCGAACAGCCTCGTGTCGAAATCCCTATTCCACAAGAGCCTAGAAGGATAGTAATCCAGAGAGGCCAGGACGCGGATGCTGTATTGCAACAACGGATACGGTGTAATAACCCGCCTGTCGAAAACAATTTGGCAGCCATGGTCGAAACGATAATGGCACAAAATGGGATGAATATGGGTTTACAAAGGCCTAGTTACGCATCCCCACTATCGGAATATATTCTGCAAGAAGAACTGCCACCAAGGTGGAAAGTCCCTAAGTTCACAAAGTTCTCAGGGGACACTAGCGAGTCCACTATAGAACATGTGGCACGTTATCTGATCGAGGCAGGGGAAATAGCCCGTAATGAAAATTTGAAAATAAAATACTTCCCTAGTTCCCTAACAAAAAACGCGTTTACTTGGTTTACATCTTTGCCTGCAAACTCAGTATACACGTGGACCCAGTTAGAAAGGCTGTTCCATGAACAATTCTACATGGGACAAACAAAATAAGTCTGAAAGAATTAGCCAGTGTTAAGAGAAAACACTCCGAACCAATAGATGATTATTTAAATAGGTTCAGATTGCTAAAGGCTAGATGTTTCACCCCAGTGCCAGAACATGAGTTGGTCGAAATGGCCGCAGGGGGACTAGATTATTCTATAAGGAAGAAACTAGATACCCAGTATCTGAGGGATATGGCACAATTAGCAGATAGGGTGAGACAGGTCGAAAGGTTAAGGGACGAAAAATTCAGGGCAAATAAGAATAAAAAAGAGAGGGTAGCCTACGTAGGGGTTCGCCAAGATGATGAGTACGACGAAAACGAACCAAGTACCTTCGACGAACAAGAGATTGACCTAGCCGAACTAAAGCAAGGCCCACCTTATTCGTGCAAAGTACTAACTCCGTCGAACGGAAACCCAGTCGAAACCAACGACAAGTTCCCCAAAAGAACTTATACGTTCGACATCACCAAATGTGACGAAATCTTCGATCTGTTGGTTAAAGATGGTCAATTAATAAAACCGCCAGGCGCTAAAGAACCGCCTATGGAACAACAGAAAAAGAGAGGTTTTTGTAAATACCATAATTTTCTGGGCCATAAGACGTCTCGTTATTTCCTTTTCAGGGATCTCGTTCAAAATGCTATCCGTGACGGAAGGCTGAAGTTTGGTGACAAACCAAAACAACAGATGAAGATCGATTCGAATCCTATGCAGGCAGTCGAAGCCCACTACGCTGAACCATCCGTCGTGAACATGGTAGAGGCCGAAGTTGCTCCTGATGGCAATTTGGAAATGGTGGAAGCCCCTGGAAGTTTCGACGCAAATGTCAACATGGTCGAGATTGCTGATGATCCCGCAAGCCAGAAGAGAATAGAAACTACTGAGGGTTTCGACAAGAAGGACGGTGACAATGCTGTCGAGAATGTGGAGTTTCGACAAGAGGAGAATTGGGACCGCTTGGGACAGCCAAGTGGGAAATATGATTATCTTGTGAAGTACAATGCGCCGGCAAGCTCTCAGATCGACATCAACAAAATCCGACCAAGCGGTTGGGGAGATGCTTCTTCAGACAACGATGAAGAAACAGTCGACGAAATTGAGCATTCCCCTAATACGAAAGAGAGGGTTACTGAAGACCTCGTGATTGAAAACAAGGCTGCTGAAGGCCTTGATTCTAACAAAAAGAAGAAAGGTGATATCGCCACCTGCGTCAACACTATGGGGCCTTTCAGTAAAGAAGTCACAAAAATCAAAGCGGAAGCCGCTAACGGTCCTTCGAAGCCCGTGATCAGTGGGATTCTGCGTAGGACAATGGAAGACCCCAGAAGAAATTGGAACAAATGTTGTTGCAAACATGGTCCCAGGACCATATCTTGGTGCTGCTGCCCAGAGAAAGAGTTCGACCAAACACCAAAAGACGTCGAAGGCGAAGAAGAGAGGCTCATTAGAAAGATGAACGAATTAAGCATCGCCGACGAACGAAATGTTGGGGTAAATATGGTGGAAATAGCTCAGAAGGACCAGGCCGAAGAGGACGAAGATCGTCGTCGAAAAGAGTACCAAAGGCTGGCGTATCCTAGAGAGGAGGAAAACTTAATGGAATTCATCAAGAGGTGCCAAAGGATGAAAACCGAAGTGATGTTGTGCCCACGCTGCAGCGCAGTCTTCGACAGGAAGGCAACAACCAACCTGGAAGCGGTGGATAAGACCAAGAGGAAAGAGAATTGGGGAACAGTGAGATATGACCCAAGGAGAAGTGATCACCACCAGTGGAGGCACGGAGAGAGACGCCAGAACACCTATAAACCATCTGACAAAGCAACGGACGACAAATGGGTTCAGCCCATTAGAGACGCCCAGGGGCAGAAGAAATGGGGAAAGTTTGAGGTTCAGAGAGGCGCGTCGATGGAGGGCAAGAAGGAAATGGAAAAACACAAGCCAAGACCATACCCTTCAGAGAATTACAAAGGCAAAAACCCCATGTCCAGATCCCAATGGAGGAGGTTCCAGAGGCAGAAGAGGGCAGAAATAGAGATGGCGAAAAAGAACATGAACGGACCAGACGAAGCAGAATCTAGCAACAATCGTCAGACAAGGAGCAGAAAAGAGACTCCCCTTCAGATCAATACTAGTAGAGTTGTCGAATCAGTGGCGTCGAAGGAGAAGATGCAGGAAGATGACGAAGTGACTGACAGTTTCAACTCTGACTCAGAATCATCCTTCAACGTGATCTGCAACGTGGTCTCCGTTCTCCCTAGAGACTATGATAGAGTCATGGAGATCGAAGATGAAGAAGACGAGATGGAAGAGGAAACGATGGCACACAAACCCGTCTGTTACTACGTGATGAATAACGGGTGCGTCGAAGAGCAGAACGCTTTCTTCGAAAGACCAGACGACTCCATGAAAGCGCATTTGAAACCTTTGTTTATAAAAGGGAGGGTGGAAAACGTCGGTGTGAATAAGATACTGGTGGATGGGGGAGCGGCAGTGAATTTGATGCCCCACTACATGCTGAAGAAGATTGGAAAAGACGATTCAGACGCGAAACCCCACAACATGGTGCTGTCGAATTACGAAGGGAAAGTAGGAACAACTATGGGCGTCATCCAAGTAAACTTAACTGTTGGAACCATAACAAGGCCAACCATGTTCATAGTCATCGCCTCAAAGGCCAACTACAACCTACTGCTTGGAAGGGAGTGGATTCATGGTGTAGGAGCCGTACCCTCTTCGATGCATCAGCGAATAGCCATATGGAGGCCAGACGGGATCGTCGAAAACATTGAGGCAGATCAAAGCTACTTCATGACAGAAATAAACAATATCAACAGCCAAAGCTTCGACAAAAACCTGGCTCACATACCTCCATGCAGTCCAGCCGAATTCGATTTAAAGGCGACAGACAATGCCTACTGCTCCATGTACCTTCATCCTATGCATGGTTTCCAGTGGGATAAAGAAGTGATTGGCGAAACCTATATGTGGGGAACTACTCACATAGCGCCAACAGGATGGGGAAGCGAATTTGACGATGACGAGTGAACAGTCAGCGCTCGAGAAGATTACGGCTTACATAGCCGAAAACAAACTCAAGGAGGCCCTCGAGGCTGAAGTGAAATATATGGCTGTCGAAGCCAACAGAGAAAACTCCAACAAACAATGTCCCCAAGAAGACGTGGCGGAAGATCACGATAACAACCAAATGGGCGGATGGCAACACCAAAAGCTTGACGCCATTTATGACGACGAACCTCTAGGATTCAAAAAAGATCCGGTGTCAACTAACGAGAAGATGGTGGCGCAGGATCCATTAGAAGAAATAAACTTAGGAGTGGGGGCAGAACATAGACCAACGTACATAAGCGCAAAAATGGACCCCCAGTTCAAAGTCGAAATAGTCCAGTTGCTGAAAGAGTTCAGAGACTGCTTCGCATGGGATTATGACAAAATGCCTGGTCTTGACAGAAGTCTAGTCGAAATGCAGTTGCCAATAATGGAAGGAAAGAAGCCAGTAAAGCAGACTCCGAGACGCTTCGCACCAGAAATCTTGTCGAAAATAAAAGAAGAGGTCGAAAGACTTCTGAGATGCAAGTTCATCCGCACAACCAGGTATGTCGAATGGATTGCAAATATTGTTCCAGTAATTAAGAAAAATGGCAAACTTAGGGTATGCATTGATTTTCGAGAGTTAAGCTCGGCTACCCCAAAGGATGAATATCCTATGCCAGTGGCAGAAATGCTCATAGATTCTGCAGCCGGCCATGAGTACTTAAGTATGTTAGACGGATACTCTGGCTATAACCAAATTTTCATCGCTGAAGAAGATGTTCCTAAAACGGCTTTCCGTTGTCCTGGAGCAATAGGAACGTACGAATGGGTAGTAATGCCTTTTGGTTTAAAGAACGCTGGAGCGACTTACCAACGTGCCATGAATTCCATCTTTCATGACTTTATCGAAACTTTCATGCAAGTGTATATTGACGACATTGTGATTAAGTCTGTTTCAGGAAAAAGTCATATAGATCATCTTCGACAATCCTTTGAAAGGATGAGGAAGTTTGGTTTGAAAACGAACCCACTTAAATGTGCTTTTGGTGTGCAGGCGGGTGATTTCTTAGGCTTTGTGGTCCATAAGAAGGGGATCGAAATAAACGAAAATAAAGCCAAGGCCATAATGGAAGCGAAAACGCCATCAACCAAAAAGGGGTTGCAGTCTCTGCTAGGGAAAATCAACTTTCTCAGAAGATTCATCTCCAACCTCAGTGGGAAGACACAAGCTTTCTCTCCTCTACTTCGACTAAAGAAGGAAGACTTCGCATGGGGGCAAGAACAGCAAGCGGCTTTCGACAAAATCAAGGAGTACCTGGCTAGTCCCCCAATCCTGATGTCTCCTTGCAGAAAAAGAAATATGAGATTGTATATTTCGGCGTTAGACAAAACATTAGGAAGTATGTTGTGTCAAGAAGACGAGAATGGCGTCGAAAGAGCCATCTATTATCTCAGTAGAGTCCTAAATGATGCCGAAACTAGATATAGCATTATAGAAAAGCTATGCCTATGTGTATATTTCTCTTGTATGAAATTGAAGCATTATATAAAACCTGTCGATGTATATATTTCTTCCCATTTCGACGTAATAAAGTATATGTTATCTAAATCTATTTTACATAGTCGAATTGGAAAGTGGGCTTTAGCGTTAACAGAATACTCCTTGAAATATCTGCCTTTAAAAGCGGTGAAAGGACAAGTGGTCGCTGATTTCATAGCCGACCATTCTATAAACGAAGATGTGGAGTACGTCGAATTAGAACCTTGGAAATTGTATTTTGACGGTTCCAGTCATAAAAAAGGAACGGGAGTGGGGATGTTGATTATTTCTCCTGACAGAATTCCAACAAAATTCAAGTACAAAGTTGAAAGTCTGTGTTCAAACAACGAAGCAGAATATGAAGC
Source organism: Lathyrus oleraceus (assembly GCF_024323335.1). Taxonomy (NCBI): domain Eukaryota; kingdom Viridiplantae; phylum Streptophyta; class Magnoliopsida; order Fabales; family Fabaceae; genus Lathyrus; species Lathyrus oleraceus. The sequence continues at coordinate 307,897,355 of NC_066579.1, forward strand.
TTTGATCGCTGGACTTGAAATCTTGTTGAAATTGGGGGCAACGAGAGTCGAAATAATGGGTGATTCCGAACTGGTGATAAAGCAGTTGACGAAAGAGTATAAGTGCGTGAAAGAAAATTTAATCATGTACTTTGTAATAGCCAATAGACTTCTCAAGAAGTTCGACAATGTCGTCTTCAGGCACATTCCCAGGTTGGAGAATCAAGAAGCGAACGATCTTGCTCAACTAGCGTCCGGATGCAAAGTGTCGAAGAAAAAGTTAGAAGAAGCCATTGAAGTCAGAGGAAGAGTCGTATCCACCAAGTTGTCCCCATCAGATCTGGAGTCAATAAGATTAGGATACGGTGACGAAGAAAACTTTGAGATATTCAACATAGATGATTCAGGAATAACAGACTGGAGAAAGCCTATCAAGAATTATCTACAAGACCCAAATCAGAAAGCAGAAAGAAGGATAAAATACAGAGCTTTGAGTTACGTACTTTTGGGAAATGAATTGTTCAAAAAGACTGCAGAAGGAGTCTTGTTGAAATGCCTGAGTGAAGACGAAGCCTACATAGCCTTGTCGAATATACACAGTGGAGCGTGTGGCGCACACCAAGCAGGTCACAAAATGAAGTGGCTATTATTTCGACAAGGAATGTATTGGCCAACAATGCTGAAAGACTGTGTCGAATTCGCAAAAGGTTGTCAGGAATGTCAAGTACATGCAGGCATACCCCATGTCCCTACAAGTGAGTTGCACTCAATTATAAAACCTTGGCCATTCAGAGGATGGGCGTTGGACTTAATCGGGGAGATTCAACCAGCTTCCTCAAAAGGACAAAGGTACATTTTGGTTGGGATAGACTATTTCACAAAATGGACCGAAGCTATACCATTGGCGAATGTGGATCAAGAAGTAGTCATAGACTTTATCCAAAAATACATAATTTACAGATTTGGGATACCTGAGACAATAACAACAGATCAAGGATCTGTGTTCACCGGTAAAAACATGCAGAAATTTGCACAAGAAACAGGTTTTAAGCTCCTTACTTCGACACCTTACTACGCTCAAGCCAATGGGCAAGTTGAAGCAGCCAACAAGGTAGTGATAAATTTGATTAAGAAGCATGTGGGGAAAAAACCTAGGAATTGGCATAAGACTTTGGATCAAGCCTTGTGGGCTTGTCGAACGTCCCCCAAAGAGGCAACGAATTCGACTCCATTCAAGTTGACTTACGGACATGATGCAGTTTTGCCAGTCGAAATATATCTGCAGTCGGTTAGAGTGCAAAGGCATCACGAAATCCCATCAGATACATATTGGAGTATGATGATGGACGAACTAGTTGATTTAGACGAGGAAAGGCTGCGCGCGCTAGACCTAATAAGAAGACAAAAGGAGAGAGTCGAAAGATTTTACAATAAGAAAGTAAGATTCAAGACCTTCTTAATAGGTGACCTTGTATGGAAAGTAATCCTTCCTATGGATCGAAAGGATAAATTAATGGGAAAGTGGTCTCCTAAATGGGAGGGACCTTTCCAGGTTTTGAAAACATTTTCAAACGGCGCGTACGAAATAGAAGAAATGGAGAAGGATAAGAGAATCCTAAGAATAAATGGAAAGTATTTGAAAAAGTATAAGCCTATATTGCAGGAAGTAAAAGTAGTAACAGAATAAGTGCAAACATAATTGTGATAAGATGGGCCAAATAAAAATGGCATTCAAAAGTTATTACAAAGAAAGCCTCAAAGGGCTGAGAGTTGCTAAATAAATTTGACTACAAATTAAAATTGGCAAAAGTATCCTTCAAAGTGGCGAATTTCTGCCTCTGAAACTGGAGTCGATGATCACAAAGACTCTTGTGAGTAGAGAGAGTCTCAATCTCCTGACTAAGTTGCTGGGCTTTTTCGGCATGTCGAATACCCACCCTCAATTCTTCGTCAATCTCGCTCTGCTTGGGTTGCTGTATGGATGCCTTACATTTCTCCTCTTGAGAGATCTTTTCTTGAAGTGCTGCTATCTGTGTTTTCCATTTTTGGATATTGTCATCGCAAGCAGCAACTTCTTTGACATAAGTTTCAGAGAGCTTTTGCAATTTTGAAACTTTGTCAGTCGAAGTCGAAACGGCATCCCATTCAGCAGTTTGAGTTTCAGACTTGGAGGAGATCTGATTGGTGAGATCTCTTTGACGATGGAGATCTGCAGTGGCCAAGTCAATGAGAGTCATCAACTCCATCACAAAACTTCCAATCTCAGGAGAAGCTTCCAGGACATTCACTTGCTTCAAAATTTTCTTAAGATCAATTTGAGCAAGGGAATTCTCTTCCAAGACTTTAAACAAATCGACATCAAGGATTTTCATTTTGATTTTGGTCAAGATGTTGCCAAGTGATGGTGCTTCAGAAGTTGCCCCAGAAGTGGTCGAACTACTCTGCGAAGAATCCTGGAAATTAAAACGGGTGCTAAGCATGGCTTTCAGATACTCCAAAGGTCTTTGCACCTTGAGATTTTCAAGTTCCTCGCGAGAGAAACTGGTCGAACCAGTTGATTTGCCACTCCCTTGGGCCCGGTCAGGAGCAGGTGGAGTGTTTCGCGTCGAAGTATGCTCAACCTCTGTTTGTTTCGACTGGTTGTCCCCATCTCTGGCAGCTCCATCTTCAGGATCATCTTCGACCACAACCTCCATGTCAATGTCATCACCCTGAGGTGCAACATTTAATCCCGGATGAGGAGGAGATTCATCTTCAGAAGCTTCACCCAATGTAGTGTCGAATTCTGCTACGGTTTGCATGTCATGGTCACTTGTGGGGATATCTTCCTCTGGGGCTGTTTCCTCCAGAATTTTCTCAGGCGTTCTTTCGACAGCCACTTGTTCCTAAAAATAAATTCTAAGATTTAGAAGAAAAGATGTAGGAAAGGTGAACATATGCTGTCGAAATAAAAAAATTACCTCAGGAATTTCAGTATTAAAGCCGGATTTCCCACTCCCTGTGTCTTTCGACTGAGGCTTAGCAGGAGGAGTACTGGAAGAATCCTTCCTAATTGGGTTAACGATGGATCTTTGGGAAGAGACCTTCGTGAGTTTCTTCTTCTTCTGAGGGGGAGGGATTAACTCTGGAGATTCGTCACCAGACTCTTCATTAGGGACTTTATCCTCGCCTCTCTCCTCTTCACTCCTTTTCTTTTGGATTGTTGGGGGTTTTCGACTTACCTAGTCATGCAGGCCAAAGCCAGTTAGTTTTGAAAAAAGGGAAGATGAATAATAAGAAGAGAAAAGTTTGGTACCTTTGTCGAAGGCTTCTTAGCAGTACTGGGCGACGCTTCGACAGCAGCTTTCTTAGCAGGGATCTTCACGGCTAAGGAAAGAAAGGAGATTAAAAAAAAAAAAAAACAAGTGTAAGAGATACATGATGATATAGTTAGAATAACAAAAGAAAAAATCGTGTTTTTTTGTGAACACCTTCAAGAATGGGATCCTCCACGCGAACGTGTTCTATTCCAATATGAAGGTGTCCTGGGTATTCGCCCAGATGATACTTAGTCGGAACCACACGCTCAGCAGGTTTTTTGTACTGTTGACGGAGAATTTTCATAAAGTTCCCACAAATAAACCAATCTGGAAATGGAGGGCTAAATGCCACCCCAAATTCAGCGGTTGGCAAAGGAGGAAATTTTGGTGGATGACAGCTGAAAGCCAGGTCATAACGCGCCTCTGGTCGAAGGTTTGAAGGCAATGACAGTTTTTCAAACTTCTCCGTCAGTTTGCGTTTCAATTCTGCTGCTGCTTCGTGTATGGTTCGACTAAGATCATCAGGTCTATACGCAGTTTCGAAATACTTTTGAAATTTCTGTATTTCCCTAATGTGTCTTTGAATACCTTTTTTGGTCCGATCCTGCACAAAAGCGAAAGCATTTGTCAAATGTGTAGTAAAGGCAGTTACGTCAAAAAATCTGTTGGAGTAGTAATCTTTCCACCATTCGTCAAACTCAGGAGTGCATAAGAATGATGGTCGAAATATAACTGGTCGAATGTCGAGAGAATCATCAGCTAGTTTCTTCGACAGCTCTTTGCCTTCGTCTTCAGTATGAAGGGAGTTATAAAAGATGATGGATCCTTTCTTGGGAAATATAGGTCGAGGTTTTATCTGGATTAGGCCAAACTGTCTAGAAACAAGGTTGGGTTGATAAACTATCAAAGCAATTTGGTTTTTAGTGGTGTTACGGTAAGAAAAAAGGAGCCTAGGGGTCAAGAATGATTCCCAAACATTCAGAAATGTATTTTCATCCTTTTGCATCTCCAAAGGCAGTTGTTGGGTAAACCACTTAGGTCCGATCTTTCTATCAGCAAAAGGGGCCATGGTCGAAGTAAATTGATAACTCTTAGCAAACATCATGACATAGCTTTTGAAAGCTTGTCGAAGGCTGATTCCTTCGTCAGTTGGCGTTATTAGCACCAACCTTGGCCATTCTACAGTCCTATTTTTCACTTTTTCTTCATCTATTTCTGGTGCTACAGGAAGATTGGCTTCAAATGTGGCATTGAGCCATAATTGCAAGAGCCAGAAAGGTCCTGATAAGTTGATTTTACCTTGGGTTTTGGTGTTTTTTAAAAGGTGTACGCTCTCACTCAGAGATTCATAAAGGTTCGCCAGAATCATTTCGCTCAAGCATAGTTTTGTGCCTGCATGAAGCTGATTGGCTATGGTAATGAATCTCTTAGCAACCTGGAGAGAGCGAGAACAAAACACATATTTGGATAGCCATAGTGTTAGAAAAGCTATATGTTCGACATCTAAAACTTCAGTAGTACTCTTATCGTGGTAATAGGACATGAATAAGGAGTAGGGTGCAAGGCTAGTCTCGAAAGCAATGGTATCTTCATTTAAGATAGTAGGATCGAAATCTATACCATTGGGATGAAGACCAACAATGGCTGCTGCGTCGAAAAGGGTAGGCGTAACCATCCCACAAGGGAGGTGAAAGGTGTTGTAAGTATTATCCCAGAAGTAGAGAGAAGTTAAAAGCATATTTGGACAAATATTGGGTCCTACTCTCGACAACTGGATAAGGTCGAAAATGCCTACCTCTTTCCAAAAAGGCCCTTTAACTTTTTCGATTTTATCTAACCAAGATACGTAGTCGGAAGGGTCTTTCGACCATGGGCAAGTTCTAAATATCCTGGGATAGTTCAAATAGGCTAAGTCCAACTCTCCAATATCCGTCGAACTCGACGCGTCTTTTGGTTCCACAACTTTCTCTTTAGGCTGAGGTTTTCTTCCAGCGCCTATGGGTTTTGTGTGAAAGTAAGATGGAAAAAATTCCTTTAAGCGATCTGGTTTTATCTCTAAATTTGGAAGGGGGCCTAACATAGCATGACAATTCCCAGAAATAAGAACATGGATTAGTACCTGAGATTTATAGATGCATTCTTTTTCTTTCTCATTTGGAGGTTCTGGAACATACTGTTGGTTTCCAATCGTCATTGGTCCTTTTAAATCATGCACAGGAGAGAAAGCTGAGTCTTGTTTCTTCTTGGAATGTTTGCTGCTTGAAGGTTTTTGAGGCGCCATTGCTAGGAAGAACTTAGAAAGATTTCTCAGAAAATTGTGAAAAGCTTGAGAAATGGGTATGAAGAAAGGAAATCTGAAGCGGAAAAGGGTTTAAAGAAAAGGTTTATGGGTATTTATAGGAAGAAGATGTTGAAACGTTTTAGGATGGTAATGATGTTAGTGGGACACGTGGCCATTTCTGATGGGAATGATAAAGAGGTGGAAGTTGAAAAGAGACCATGATGTGAGGAAATGATGGTAGTAGGCTGTGAACGTGGGCTAGACGTGACATTGTGAAGAAAGTGTAATGATGGATCTGCATTGGAAATTGAGATTATCAGACTTGGATTTAATAAAGATTAAAATGACATGGCATCAAAACATTGGTTGACAACAAATGACTGTTTCTCAAGAAAACACAGTCGAAACGTCTTTGCTGGGGGGCAATTTGTATATATACGTTTTCGACGCCATGGGATTTGGTGTACAAAATGTTTCTTCCGACAAATAACAACATGGGATAAACGTCTGGCTAATAAGTATGGTTCGACACTTCGACAAAATGGAGGTTTCGACATTTCGACAAGATATCTGCAGCTGGGAAGACACCTTTGACAGACATAGAGAACATTGTAGTATATCGACAATTCGACAAAAAGCCTGAAGGAAGACGTCATTTCGACTTAAAGTACAAATTCAAATTCAAAAGGGTCGTGGCGTTTGGCAGAAGACGCGTGGAAGCATCTGGCGAAAGGAAGAAGGCCATGTGTCACAGATTTAAGATTTGGTCGTTAGTAACAGTTATGTTATTTGTATATAAATAGGGTAGTTGTTATCAGAAAAAGCGTGTGAACAATTACTTATACAAAATTCCTGAAAACACTCAAAGTACCCGTGTGAGAGAAAAGAGTCATATTTGGAACATGTATGTGTAAACAAACACCAATTTCTTTCAAAGTTATATTTCATAGAAAACAGAGTTCTTTATATTTTCCTTTTACGCTTTTCAGTTTGTTACCTTTCTACGCTTTATTTTCGACACTTTACATTTCGTCAGTTTATTTTCTGCCATTTTACCTTATTTGGTCAAATTTACATCTCTTTAAACGCTTTAATCAACATTTCTTCGACGTAAAACACTTAGAGAACAAAAATGAGACATATGAAAATGGTTCTAGACATCTTCAAGACCATCTAGATCTACACATGTCCTAGGATTTGTGTGGTTGATCCTGCAAGTAACCCAATTCTACAAGTTTTGGTAAACCAGAGGTTGTTCGCCAAAATTCACAGCGAACAGTCTGTCATAGTCACCTAAAAGTCTTTCCGCTGGGGGTGGGTCTGCAGCCATGTTTACAGTGTCTGGATGTGAAGCTGTGTCTGACTCAGATTTTTCGGAGTGAACAGAGACTGGTGTGACAGGTGTGGCCGGTTCTTCGGTGTCAGAGTTTGCCAGTTTCTTTCTTCTAGCTTCTCTGAGCTTTGCGCGCAATGTTCTCTCTGGTTCTGCGTCAAAATGAAAATCAGCTGAGGCCTTACCTCGCATACACAGATTAGACAGAAATTAGTTATAATAACAATAAAAATAAAATTAACAGTAAATAAAATTTTGGATGCAGAGCAACAAAATTCTAATTGAAAATAAATTAATAAACTCTATTATCTTTGGCAGTCCCCGGCAACGGCGCCAAAAACTTGATGGGAAAATAGCAAGTGTACTATTTTTCTCACTGTAGTAATAAAAGGGAAATTCCCCGTTTGTCGATCTCAAGGACTGCTTGACGATACAGAGTTTATCGATTGTTTCAATTAGACAAAAACCTTTGGTTTTTTTTTTGTGTTGTGAGTAATTATACTACCAATTGAAAATAAATAAAACAAGTAAAAAGGTTGAACGAGATACAAATGAGAGAAGATTGCTAGGGTTCGGTGAATGAAACTTCCTGTAACAGATATAATTTATGAAAGTTTAGACAATATTCCTGTCCAATTAATTCCGGTCCTCAAGGGTATCTATTCCTAATTCCTTAGTGAAAAGACCTTTGATTATGTAACCTAATTACTATGTCCATAAATAATTAAGTTCATACTCAAGCATTCAAATATCAAGAATTACCGGTCAGATAGAAAATCCTTAGTCCTAGGTTATTTTTACTATCCAAAGTTCTTATCCAGATCAATGAATAATCGCTGTCCAGCTTAAACTATTCATATTAATCATCATTCGTTGGTCCGACGAATAAAGCATAAAGAACGGTAATAAGAACAAATCAATGGAAAAGAAGAAATAGTCAATGCACTCATAAACATAAAATCTGTCAAATTCAGAATCAGGGTCACCCCCCTAGCAATGGGGGGTTTAGCTACTCATAATCGGAATAAAAACAAAGATTAACATTGTTGTCATTACAGAATTTCGTGAGGAATCAATCTTCAATCGTCGGAAAACTCTTGAACGTATGAATCCTCTGATAATCGTAGAGTCTCCAGCTCTCAAAACGCGTCTTTTTTCTCTCCAAAATCGTCCAACCCCTGGAAAATCGTGTTCTGCCCTCTAAATAGCTATTCAGTTGGAATTTTCCTGATTTTGTGCTCCATACGCGTATTGCCCAGTCTCATACGCGTACTGCCTAGTCTCAAACGCGTACTGCACGTAAGACAGCCTCTGATACGCGTATTGCCCAGGCTGGTACGCGTATTTCCCAGGCTGGTACGCGTACTGCCCAGTCCCATACGCGTATCACCAGAGGCTTGCTATTTTGCTTGATTTTCCATCCCTCTGGTCATATACGTATGCTACGCGTACTGGGCAGGTCCATACGCGTATCATGTAAGGCCATACGCGTATGGACAGCAGGTTCTCCAAAATTTGATTTTTTCTTCAGTTTTCTTGCTCGGGCTCCATTTTGCATCTGACGTTTGATTCCCTGAGCTTCCAAACTAGTTTTTTACCTGCTAACATACCCAAAAGTGTAAATATCCTCAAGAAACTCATAAGTAACAACACACTTAATATTATAGAATTGAGCTTATATCTAACTAAAAATGCTTCAGTTTACACAGTTTACCTGACTTATTTACGGTTAAATAGTGGAATGTCTAGCATAAATGGTGACTGATCATTCCTCCTCCCTATAAATCACCAATTTCTTTCCCGTGAAGGTCTGTGGAAGTTAAGGTAGACCCCAAATTCGAAAGGTATGAGGAACTATTGGAAAATATCCACACCAATGCACCTTTATTTGAGATCCTGAATAAGAAGAGAAAATTAGAAGACTGTGAAACTAGGGAACTCATTTGTATTAAAAGGGGCAAACCAAACTTTGAGGTGGTGGATGCAAAAATTGAACCTAAACTTGAAAACGTAGCTCTCAGGATAGATCCAGAACCACCACCATATGTTCAGAAGGATAAACTACCTCGCAGAAGAAAAAGAAGAAAAGGTGACGAATATGAGAGATGGATTGATAAGTGGCCATGGAAATCGAGGATAATTAAAAGTTTGACCGAGGATTCATCCTTGAAAGAACAACCATGAGTACTTACACTCCGGAGTCGCCGTGCTATCGACGTAAAACATAGCAAATATTTCCTGTTTTATTAATGTCATTTTTTTATCTATCCATTTTTCTTTCTTCTCTTTCATAAAGTCAATCGGTATTTTTATTTATTATTAACCATTACTGACTTAATGTTAGTATCTACTTAAATTTGTCTAGCCACTGAATATCACAATGCAACAAGTATATTACACGGATATAGTCTTCAAGGCAGAGCTCAAAGGAGACGTTTTGAGGCTCTAGCTCAGAGAGAAATGACAATAACCTTGTACCCAGATGGACACACCATGACCAAATTAGGTATAAGAGACAGTGTTACATTCCTAATTAACCAACTAGGCTGGGACACCTTTGCTATCAAAAGAAAAATTAGTTCCTACCGTAGGTTAACCTTAGAATTCCTAAGCTCCCTAGTTTATCTGCCAAACCATGGTATGAGATTTAACAAAGGCCTAATCACCTTTAGGTTGTTTGATAATGACTACCGCTACACCCATAGAGAAATAGTTGAACTTCTAGGATGCCCTAATGGTCACAATACCTTTACCATTACCCAGGAAGACAGACTTGTAGACCATCAATTAGATCTCTTTTGGGTAGCATCACAGGAAACGACCATCCCGAGCCAGACCTTATGCATTCAGAGAACATCCATAACCTTGTCATTCGTTAATTTCATAAGATCCTAGCTCACACCTTATTTGGAAAGGAACATAACAGAACCTTTGTGTCCAAAGACGAACTCTTTATAATGTATTGTGCATCACAGACCCGACCTGTAACGCCGCTACATTTATGATAGCTAATTTGGACCGTATAGCACAGGATAACTATGGACCAATCTTAATGGGAGGCTTAGCGACCATGATAGCAAATGCCATCAGACTGAGACAACCACTTATCAGGCCTAACCCTTTAGGTGGAATACGACCAATGAATATTGACTTTTGCTTCAACACCAGTATCATTAGGAATCTAGGTCCGGATATGTTTGAATTTCTAATTAACAGCAAAGTAGTACACCTGTTTACCCTGCCAAACCATAGGACGAGTGTACATGATAAGAACAATTGGCTCTATGATTTGGATGGACCACCAGATGCACCACCTTCTCCTCCAAAGACACCCCAAATCTACGACCACTATGACAATTATCTCTCTGACGCTGAATCACATGCCCCAGTTATACCTGTTGCACCTCTCACCGATCATACAACTACCATTGACGTTGTCCACACAAACATCGCCAACCTGAGAGGCGAGCTGAGCACTTTGCGCGTGGACTTCCACGGCTTTATGGATGTAGCGACAGAGAACCTGAATCACATTTGCCAGCACTTCTACTCGTTTGCTCCTCCTGCCAGCAATTCTCGTAATGACTAATTTATTTGAATATTACCGATTTACTGATCTTATTTTATTTTATGTTTTGAATTTTTATTTTTGTTTTTACACATTGGGAATTTTATTTATTTATTTCATTTCTTTTTAATTCCACCAGACGAATTATATCATCTTTTCCTATCTACCTCATTCTTTTATTTTTCAATTTTGCGTTTTAATGTTATTTTACCATATCTTGTTTCTCATTCCTACCTGTATATTATGTTGGTTTTCGTCTACCTAATTATACAACCACTATTTAATGTCGGTCAATCAAAATTCAAATGGAAAAATTATGGTCAACACCATAAAGAGGTTCAAACATGGGAACACACAACACTGCATGTGGCGCCAGCCACTACACTAGCCTTTCACATGCACGTTGCTACTAATTGTCACATCAAATCACTTAATTATTTTGTCCCTTGCATGCTAGACAATGCCTTAAAGCCTTTTAAACCATTTTAAAAATTCTTTGGCCAAGGCATTGAAGACCGTAAATGAAATTTATTTCATCAATAAAATTCCAACCACCATCACCTCTATATAAACCACCAACATTACCTCACCAAACCACACCTCTCATAAGCATAATTCTCCTCCCTCTTGCTCTATTCTTACCACATTACACAAGAAGTGTAAAATTCATCATGGAACAGATGAAGGAATACAAAATAGTGTTCAGAAACGGGGAGCCAAGTGAGTTACAAGAAGAGACATACATGGCTCTAAGCGCAAGAAAGATCGAATCAACAAGGTATGCTGATGAACCCTGTTTATTTGCCTTAGGAATTTTAGATAATGTTAACTATATGCTAGACACTTTAAATTTAAATTATTTCCTATCTCTCAAGGATCCTGTCTATGCTCAATTAACACTGGAATTTCTAAGTTCGTTAATTTTTAGTTCCACACCCAACATAAACTGCTCCAGTGAGACTGTTCAGTTTCGTTTACTCAACGTCGAATATGCCATTACGTTTTCCTAACTAGCGGACCTGCTACATTTCCCCCATGGGGATGGCGTAGTAAGTGAGGTCCCAGATACTGAGGGTTGGCAACGCGTCTTCCAACCATTTTGGAGGGCAATAACCGGTAAAGTAACCCATAGTTTTGAGGGAAACATAGCCACTTTAATTCACAACCCGACTATTCAATATTTCCGCCAAATATTGGCGTCCACCATTTTTGGCCGAGGAAATTCTAACAAGGTGAATGAAAAAGAAATCTTTTATTTGTTCACCACATTTTTGCCACAAAAGGTGAATACCGTCCCTTTTATGTTATCTCACATGCAAGCCATTGTCAATGCAAAGCGAGGGACGATTATTTTTGGAGGTTTAATAACCTCCATAGCTAGAGTCCTACGAATCGAAGAAAAATTCTTCAGGCTAACCCCGCTCTCGCATCATGCCATTGACATAGACATGGCAAGGAGCATGGCATTAATAAAACGAAGGCCAGACGGAAAATTTAATTTAATAATTGCGAATAATGTCTTACAAGATTTCATCCTCTCAAATCCAAATTGCACAGATGTGCGTAACCCGAATAATTATTGTTATACTAATGATCTGGGGCCTAACCAAGTCCCCGCGCACATTCTTGAGAATGTAGCTGCTGGCGAGGACATCGATGAGGATCACATTCTGGAGCAAACTGCTCCCGCTACTGACCCAAACACCACACACATGTCATTTGAAAATGTTGCAGGTACATCCTCCAGTCAAAGACCCAGAAGAAGAAATGTGGCACCGACCACTCTTGATGAGATCTATGCTGAACTGCTGCGGTGTAGCGAATTAGACACTCAACGCGACCTACAAATCCAAAACATGGAAGCTCAGCAAACTGAAATGATGCAAATCCTTCGCTAAATGCAGCATTATCAGCACGACTATGCTTTCAGAACCGAACAGAACATGTTTGGCTTGATCGATGAAATGACAACATTGACAATGCGTGTGAAAGATCTCCAGAACTACACGCCACCTCACCAGCCAAGAAAAGGTGGACGTGCACGTACACGTGGCAGAAGACGCTAATAGCAGGATACCCAGGTTCTTCATTTCTTTCTTATCTTATGTCGTTGCATTGGGGACAATGCAAGGTTTAAGTATGGGGGATGAAGCTTTACCGCTTTTATTTATCGCTTTCTAGGTAGATTTAAATTATTGTTATTGTTATTTCCTTTTGTTATTTTTGTTGAAGTGTCGGTCGAGTTAAATATCAATGTGCTGTCGAGTCTTTATGCGTGGTTTCCGTTATTTATTAATTCTCCTATTTACTTAAGCCATACAAAATTTTTGCAAAAATCTAGACTTAGAGATACAGTACATCTTTTGAAAATTCTAACCTATAAATCCAACTGAGGTCAAATTGTAGAGATTTGGAAAAACTTTATCAGATCGGTATCGTTTTAAAACCTTAAATCTCCCAAGTACTTGTCATGCCATAGCCTTAAATTCTATCCTTTAATATTTCCTTAAGTAGTTTATCTAGCAGTCAGCACCATCCTAAGCACACACTACGCAAGAAGCCGATGTAAATAAGTGTATGATCTCAGGTTTAAAAGAAGAAAAGGTTACGAAATGTATGAAAAATGTTGTTCCCTCTAAGTTAGGTGATCCTCACCCGGTCATTTAGCCCAACGGTATAACCATCTTCAACTGTTATTTGAGCCAAAGTGCGAAAAAGAAAGAAACAAATAATGATGAGATCATAGTCACTAACAGACTATCTTGCTATGAATATAAAAGGATAATGTAATACCCCAAAATTTACCCTTCATTTTTCATGGAAGCATGGGATTATGTTTCACATTGCATTAGCACCATACTAGGTCATACTCATTGCATACTGCATCAATGACTTGGGAAATCAGGGTTTGATTGACCACTCCTTAACCAGAAGGAGCCCACACAAATCAAGATTGAGAATTGGACTTCATTTGCCAAATATACAAGTCTCAAGGGTCTCAAGGTGGTCCAGGTGTCTTGTTATGGCTCTCAGTTCATCAGTGGAAGATTCAGAACTCTCAGAGTGTGCATCTGCACTTAATCAGGAAATTAGGGTTTCATGGCTATCTGTAACAGGCAAGGTTTGGTTGGAATTAAAGGGGGCTCATTCATGTCATGATTATAGAGGCATCTTGGTCTAGGAAGATTCATAATTATCTCACAAAGATCCATTAGCAATCAGTGCAATCAGTCCCTGATCATTTTTGCCCTAAACTAGGGTTTGGTATAAAATCGATTTATTTCTGATTCCTTGGGTGAAACTCTTTTCCATGAACCTCTATAGGTCCACAAGGGTCTACATACAAAAAATAAGCTCTTTATTTGAGCCAGAGGTGCTTCAATTGATCAATGGAATCGAGAATCAGACAGTTTGGGAAGAGTCAACTATGGGACCAGAAAAGTCAACTCCTGACATTTTGAAAGTGGAATCCCAAAATTCATGCCTAAGGGAGCCTACATGTGAAATTTGATCAAGGTAAGATCATGGATTCATCATTTAATCAGGAGTTTGAAAAGTTACTAAATTTGAAAATAGTTGACTTTCCATTTAGGGCAAGTTTTTATGGTTATTGCACCCACTTTAAGCCCATTTTCCATCAGGATTCAAGCTCCATTTGAACATTTCTCAAACATTAAAGTTGTTCCTCTTGTTCTAAGCTTTCTAGAGATATAAAGTTTGTTTCATTTGGATTAAAATTGAGAAAGTTATGCTTGGTCAAAGTGAGACATTATTTTAGGACACTTAGAAACTTTTCTAAGTCCAAAATCTTCAAGATTAGTCAAGACTTATGGGCCAGTTTTCTTGCACTTCAAGGCATCTTTTGAAAATACTTTCTTCATGACAATTGTACCTTTATATGTCCTCTTTCACATCCTTTTGGAATCATCCCATTTGGATCATTGGTTTGAGAGATGCACTCATCTAAAGTTGGCATCATGAGCTGAAATTTTAGACAACATTTAGGCCAAACTGGCCCAACCATTTTGCAGTTATGGAACCTGAACTTTATGGCCATTTTTCACCTCTTTCCACTCATCATTTCAATTTGTGTTCAACATGAAAAATATTAAGTTACATGCCCTCTTTCTACTGTTCGCATTGCCTTGCCATTTGGTTACAAACTCATCAAGATACAAGGTCTTAAAGTCACCTATTTGGATTGTTTTTATGCTGCACAAGAAAACCAAGTCAGACCACAAAACCAACTGTAAGACCCCAATTTTGTCCCTAAGATCCCTCATGGCATCATATCATAGCCTTACATGAACCTCAAGGATCATTGGACACCTTGCTTCCTTCCATGTGGGTGGGATCTTTCTTGAGAGTGGTTCTTGATCACCAAGCATTGCTTGCATTTGTGTATCATTGCTTTTCTTTTAATCACTAACCAAAATGTACAAAAATATGTCATTAACCTTTGTTACTTGCAGCTTAAGCAGTCAACAGGTCAAGGCAATCAAGTGAATCCTATGAGCAAGAGATGAGGGTTCCATTGAGATATGGACCATGTGATCATTTTATTGAGCTTATGTGAGCTAGAGGTTCGTTTTGGAGCAAATTCCCCAGGTGGTTGAGGCCCAAGTTCATCAAAACATTTTCAGGTCATCTAAGGGCCTATGCCAGTCAACTGAAAGTCAACTGTGGTTTTTGAGTGTGAGAATTGAATTTCTTCATCTTGTTCATGTTCAAACAAGGCTTATTCATCATGTCAAACATCTACATTGAAGATTTTGAGGCCAAGTCAAAAGTTTCCCAAAATGGAAAGTGACCTGTTATTTCAAGTTTCCAAAAATGGAAAGTTTTCAGACCAACTTCAACTCAACTTTCCAACATCAAAGAAGCTTCAAATGAATTTTTTTCCAACATGAAAGTTTAATATCTCTCTCTCCCATTTCCAAAAAGTCCAAGATCATGAGCATCTGATGAATGGTTAAGGAGATATGATCAAATCATTGCCAAGTGTGCATGGAACTTCAAAGGGCCATAACTTTTGACTCATAACTCCAATTTGAGTGCCTCTTTTTGCATTTTGCTTCTCATGACATGTATTTTCCAAATCATTCATTACATTGCATGAAATTTCATCATATGATCATTTGTTCTTTCATGCCCATTTTGGAGGGAAATTTGGAAATTCAAAATTGGTGCATTACATGATTCAAATACCATTGCCACTGTGCTTATGAGATGATTTTAAGTGAAATTGATCATGCATGTGGTACTGTTCACGTCCAATTCTCCATGCACCTCCACATTTTTCACTTTTGCTCATGCACCTTATTTTTGCTAATTTCAATTAACCATTGCTAATTACATTTTTCAGCATGATTAGGAGACCATATAAACACCAAATCATAACAGAATTCTGGAGTTTTTTGCTCATTCTAGATCCAAATTTCTCTTCCCTCCAAATTTTTCTCTCCATCCAAATTCGAATTTTCTTCACATAAGCTAGTGATTTTCTTGCATATTCTGGTTCTCTGATCCTCATTTAGTGCAGATCAAGGTGTGGATCGAAGGTTTTGGTGAAGAATCAAGCATATGAAGCTCAAGAACATGGAAATGGAAACTGACTTTTGAGCTAGATCCAAGCCTCTCCAAGCTTCAATTCATTCACAAAGCTTCATAACATCATCTCAGGACTGGATTTATACACTTGCCAAGCCTTGAATCACCAGATTTCAGTGACTGCTCTTCAAGAGGTAGGTTTTTCGAATCTCTTAATTCTCTATTCTTTTGCCATGTTTAGGTAGACCTTTGAACGCTGAGCATGCTGATATAAGTAGTTTTTGAATTGGTCGTGTATTGAGCAAGTTATGGTGAATTGTAGTTTTGAATCCAATAATGTTTTTGTTCGATTTGCTTTGGTTATGTTGATTTAATGTGAATTGATACTGGATTTGGAAAGTAGGATGCAAGAGCTTTCGATTGATATACTTGTTTATGGATTCTGGAAAATTTTTGCACGCGAGCACTGTAGCTCTGCCGTCTTCACGAAGAAGACGGTGGAAACCACCCTATGCGCCGCCGTCTGCAACTATTGTGAGCTGGCTAGGGTTTTGATAGCGTGTGCATACACGCAAGCGCTTGTTGGCTATTCTATTGGCTATCGTTATTTTGACTTCGCTCGCGTGGCTTTTGACCGGTTGACTGGGCGCCAACGCATTAATGATACGCCAGCGTTTTGAGACGCACTCGCTTCGATTCCCAGCTCCATCATTTTGGAATTTATTTTACTCAGCGCTTCATTTTTGGCCCTACACGGTTCGATTCTGGCCAGTTCCACTTTTTTCAAATTAATTCACATTTCTTCTTTCCCTCCAATTAATATGTACATGTTTCACTTTTATTTCAAATATTTTCATCACATTCAAAAAATCATTAAAAATAGAATATGTATCCAATTAATTCCCAATTTTTTCTACATTTTCATGTGTTTGTCTATTATTTTGTGGTGTTGAGTTTTGGATTTTATCATTTCTGGATTTTGAATTGTGATTGATTCTTTGAACATGTATGCAAATGTGATATGCTTCATTCATTCTATTGTGAAATGCTCAATAATGATCCAATTGCCATGAAATTTTATATGATGATTCCCAACATGTTGCTTGACCTTTGAGGCTTGATTGTGCATTTTTCTCATTTTCCATTTCTGTTTTAGACACATGATTGCATGGTGTGACAATGTGTGTCACACAATTTGATGTCATACTTGTGCATTTTCATTTCTAGGTCAATTGAACTCTGTTGATTCTAATTTTTGGTATGATAATTGTGTTGGACATGTTATGTGATCATAAAAGTTTCCAGGATTGTTTGATTCATTTCTGTTTTAATATGGAATTTTCATTGTTGATGATCAATTGTGTGCTTTGAAATTGTCTTTGCCATAGCTTGCTCATGAGATGACTTTGCGTGATGCTTTTGACTTGGTCCTTTTTAGGACATGTTCTTGCTTGAATAAATGAGCTTTATGTTGAATATTGGTTGCTGTTTTGACTTTTTGCTTTGCCTTTGACCCTAGGCTTTGCCCTAGGGGTTTGAACTTACAATTTGAGCTTTGCATTTCAGGTTCAAGCGATAAGTCCTAATGGATGATGTGATCTCTTTGCTTGAGATACAATTTGCTTTGTTTAACTAATTTTGATTGTGTTGTAGGTCCTGAGGTGGCTAACTCACTTGAGTTGTTGACTTACATTGTGTATATTGTTTGTCTGGCTGTTGTTAATTGTTTGGTTTGTCTGAATGTGAATATTGACTTGTTTGATTTTCTTACAGGTACTTTAGTAGCTTTAACTCATTATTTGAGTTGCTTTGCTTTGCTTGTGGTTGGCATACCACTTAGGTAATCTCTTTAACTCCATGTAGTCTGGAAGACCTGCTATCTTTGGCAGGCACCTGTTTGAAGCCCTCCTTAAGAGGCCATGTTCTTGATTGTTTAATTTTGTGCTAAAGACCTCAATGAGGCATGGTTACATATTAAGACCTCCTAAGTGAAGAGGCATTGGCAGATAGAAGGGATGTGCAATCCATCCCCTGCTATTCAGTTGAGTCTTTCATCCTGCTCGCACTACGTGCTGATGCATCTGAATAAACACCCAAGATCATTGTATATAGAGTCAGTCATGTGGAGTAGAGTTCCTCATTCTGGACTCCCACACCTTCTTTGATTCAAGCTCACCCAGGCCAGGGTTAAGAGTATGAGGTCTAATCCTCATCTCCCATTTCATCTGCTCACCCTGACGGTCAATGTCAGAGGTTAAGAGCCTAAACACCCTTACATATCTGGCTTGTTTGTCGAGGTTGATATGACCCCTTGACTAAAGCCCAGCCTTGTATGAGCCTTTTGATTGTGTATAGAGTGTGCTAATTGATTGATTGTTTGCTTACTTGTGCATCCTTCATGTTGCTTTTGCATATTGTTTGCATCTTGCTTTTGCATTTGTTATTTGTTTTGTTTGAGGAGTCAGATGTAAGACCAGTGATTGGCTATCTATTTCCTGTTCCTTTTGGGGAAGCTGGATATAAGACCATTGATTGGCACTCCATTTCCTGTATTTATTTCTTTTGTGGAGTCAGATGTAAGACCGTTGATTGGACATCTGTTTCCTATCTTGTTTCTTTTTGTGGAGTCAGGTATAAGACCAGTGATTGGCCATCTGTTTCCTATCTTGTTTCTTTTTGTGGAGTCAGGTATAAGACCAGTGATTGGCTATCTGTTTCCTATCTTGTTTTCTTTTGTGGAGTTGGACGTAAGATCATTTATTGGCACTCCGTTTCCCATTTGTTTTCGGAGTTGGATGTAAGACCATTTATTGGCATTCCATTTCCAGCTTTGTTGTTCTCTTTGAACCTGTTTACTTGCTTATTGCTTTGTTGCTTATTCCAAAGGATGGTACTTACTTGGATCATCTACATATGATCTCAAGAGAGGAACTCCTAATGAAGTTTTACTCCTCATCCCCACCTTTTGTTTCCTTACAACCTCCACTTGCATTTGTAACCCAAACCAGAAAACTTTGTGCAAACATTTTCATCTGTTTTCAAAACTAGAAACCTAAGCCTTAAGCCTCTGATTTTCAAACTTCATTTTCACAATACTTCTCCTGAATTGAATCTAATGTCAACTTTGACCATCTTTGTGAATACTCATAATTGGTTAATTTCACCCACTCAATTGCTTTTTTGTGGCCCTTGTCCACTTCTTGATAAGTTTTCATGCATTAGCCATAGATCTGAATTATCTTAGTGGTTGATGTGAATCTCACCGCATCCTTAGTGAGTTGATTGTAAGACTTCCATACTTATTATAGGGTTAACCCCTCACTAGTATGTTGAAGTTATCCTCACATGGTGGATTGTTGGTTCAGGTTAAGTGTTCTCCCTTTGATAATGAAAGACCTTAAGGCTCTTGTTTAAAATCAATCGACTCATCTTATGGAAATCTTTTAGCCGAACTACGAGGTTTTGATCCTGTAAAGGTACGTAGGCAATGGATTCATCCATCCAAACACAAAAATAATAAAATTGTATATTCTTCTCTCATCCTCCCAATCAATGTTTGCACAATAAATATTTTCATAAACAATACCTGTTACAACAAGTTGTGAAAAGGGTTCCCTAGGAGTACCTAGGATGCATTGGGTGCCTAACACCTTCCCTTTGCATAATTACCCCTTTACCCAGATCTCTGTACCCCTTTTATTAGTTTTCTTTGTAAAACTTCTTAGGCTTTTGTTCGCTTTCTAGCCATTCCTTTGGATAAATAGAAGTGCGGTGGCGACTCTATCTTTGTATGCTTTGCTTTTGATTTAGTCAATAAATCTAAAGGCGATGAATACACCGCTACAGAAAAGTGGTGACTCTGCTGGGGAGGAGTTGCCTAGTGGGTTTGCCAACTTTTCACACTTTGTTGTATCATATTTGTCTATTGTTTATGACATATTTTTGTGCAATTTGGGATTACTGTATTGTTTGTAACGATTGATTTGCTTGATATATCAATTGCTTGCTTGCTTGGTGATCTCTGTGAGATGAGTTCTATACCCGAACTCGAGTGCACCTTATGATAGGAGAATGGCATAGTCTCGTCGACTTGTGTGGAGTTATTCCTTAGCAAGTTGACTTGCGAGTCCATTCACTTGGTGGAGGTCATGTTGGATTAATGGTGTCACACAAGTCATTTGTGGTTAGGCATTATTCTTCCAATATGTGCCTTAGAAGCCAAGGACCTTAGTTTACCAAGCCCATCTTGGCCTATTTTTAGGATGTAGTGCGGAGGTCGTTCAAATGTCAGATTTGATGCGATTGTTATGCGATACTACACTCATAAGAGTCTCTCTTGAGAATATTTTTGGAATACGAGTATTCGTTCCTCCGATAATATCCGAAAGATGGGATGATGACTATGGGAACCTCTGGTAGAACATGTTCGGCAGGTTTAAACCATAGTACACTCCCTTTGGGTGGTTCTTAACCGAGACTCCATGCTCGTGACTCTCAACAAACCCGTGATTCATGGTTGATCCGTTCACACCTCCTTAATATCAATGGAACTTGGGTGTTGATAAGGTGTAAACCATAATCCACCAAAATGGATGATTGATGTTAAGGATGGTTGAACCGTTCGTATATCGTTAATATCAATGGAACTTGGGTGTTGATAAGGTGAAAACCATAATCCACCAAAATGGATGATTGATATTAGGGATAATACGAACCATCCCATGACCTTTGTCTAGTGTGCTTTGCTTGATCCTTGAGTGTGATTGTTGCATTCATGCATTCATCTGCATCCATATCATCAGAAAAAGAAAATTTTCAAGGAATTTAAGGGGTTTATTTGCAAAATTTTCAGATATGGAAAGACAAAAAAGGCATACAAAGAAGTACAACTTCCGACAACCCGATCTGAAAGAGTTAAGGAATTTGACATCATATGTACTAGATCCCTTGGGTTTCAAAGCTCGTTATGGGAAGCTTCTGCCTCTTCTAACTACTCAGGTTGACGAAGGGTTGATGGGCACTTTGGTGCAGTTCTATGATCCTCTGTATCACTGCTTCTCTTTTCCAGACTTTCAGCTATTGCCTACCCTTGAGGAGTATGCTCATCTTGTGGGTATTCTGATTCTGGATCAGGTGCCGTTCAGTGGCTTGGAGAGTATTCCTACTTCTCGAGAGATAGCAGACATGTTGCACATAGATGAATCCTTGGTTAAGGCTCATACGACTTCCAAAGGTGGAATTCAAGGTCTCCCTTCTGAGTTCCTCATTGCTCAAGCTACCGTGTATGGGAAGGCCATGAGTGAGGATGCCTTTGAAGCCATATTTGTGCTTCTCATCTATGGATTGGTATTGTTCCCCAACATCGACAAATTTGTGGATGCAAACGCTATTAGGATCTTCTCTGTTCTTAATCCCGTTCCGAATCTGTTGGGTGATGCCTATGTCTCTTTGCACCTGAGGAATGCAAAGGGTGGTGGCGCTATTGTGTCTTGTTTGCCTCTGTTGTATAAGTGGTTTATTTCTCACTTACCTCAGACGATAGCTTTCAAGGAGAACAAGGGATGTCTACGGTGGTCTACGAGACTCATGTCTCTCACTAATGATGATATCTCTTGGTATGATCGTGCATATGATGGTGTCCAGATCATTGACTCTTGTGGTGAATTCTCCAATGTGCCTCTTCTTGGTACATGTGGTGGGATTAGCTACAACCTGGTGTTAGCACGACGTCAGCTTGGGTTCCCCCTAAAAGATAAACCTAATAACATTCTGTTAGAATGTGTGTTCTTTCAGGAGGGTAAAGATCCCCAAGGCCTGAAAGCAAGGATGGTCCGTGCTTGGCGCAAGATTCACAAGAAGGGTAGAAGTGAGTTGGGTCCGAAGAACTGTATTGCTTTGGAGCCGTATACTACTTGGGTGAGGAAGAGAGCATCCGAGTATCTCATGCCTTATGATTATCCGAGACCTACACCTTTGGTTGTGGCTGGGCCTTAAACTCTCCCTAACCAAGGCGTAGAGGAGTTGAGAGACGAAGACCTTTCACGTGCCTATATCCGTGAAAGAGAAGGGTTACTTCAACAGCTTAAGGAGAAGGATGCTCTAATCGAGTTCCTCGAGCATCAGGTCATTGATGATCCGAACGATGCTTGGACTTCTCTACTTCCTCAGTCTTCCAAGTTCTGGAAAAGGAGGTATGACAGACTCGCCAAAGAGAAGGCGGATATGGAGGCAGCATATGAGAGAGAGGTTAAGAGGCTTCGTGCAGCTTATCTTCCGGCATCCCGAGCTTCTAGGGATCCATAGGATGTTTATTTTCCTTTTCTCTTGTAATGATTGACAATGTTGTACTTCTTTTCTCAAATATATTTGATGAGATATTTTCCATATGCGATAAAATGCTTAATATTCAAAATTTGCAAATAATACCCTAAAAGTTCCTTCGAAAATAAAAACAAATCATATGCACGAGCATTGCATGCATCATTTACATAAGCAGGTGTTTGTTCCGGTCTTCTTGTCTGTGGCCTAACTCTGTGCTCTTCATTTATTTTGAAGACAAGCTGACTCATCGGTACTACACCAGAGCCAACTCTTCTAGATTGATGGATCATCTTGAGCAAGAGAACCACGAACTCAAAGAGGAAGTCGCCATACTGAGTGCGTTGATGGAATCTTTCATGGCCGCTCAAAATCAGCCGTCTCCAACACCTGCAACTCCTCCCCAGAGGACTGTTATTTCTGAAGTCGCTTCCTCAATAGTGCCAGCTGCCAGTGCCTATTTTGTGCCAACAGCCATGCCATCCGGGTTTCCGTGGGGTATGCCTCCCAACTTTATGCCTGAGATTCCCGCTCCGACATTCGCTTCCATGCCGGCATCTAGCCCGGTCATTGCTATTCCTCCTCCTGTCGTGCATACCGTTCCTAGGGTAGACGACACCATCTATCATTCTGAGCCGTCTGAGGGCCCAGATTTTCATGAGAAGATGGATTCTATGAATGACCAATTTCTTGAACTCCGCAAGGAATTGAAGACCCTTCGAGGAAAGGATTTGTTCGGCAAGTCTGTAGCCGAACTCTGTTTAGTTCCCGGTGTGAAAATACCTGTCAAATTCAAGGTCCCAGACTTTGAGAAGTATAAGGGGAACACCTGCCCTCTCAGCCACCTGGTTATGTATGCCAGGAAAATGTCTACTCAAATGGATAATGATCAGCTGCTCATTCATTATTTCTAGGACAGTCTGTCCGGTACTGCACTGCGTTGGTATATGAGTTTGGACAGTGCAAACATCCGTTCCTTCAATGATCTTGGCGAAGCCTTCGTCAAGCAATACAAATACAATATGGATATGGATCCCGATCGGGATCAGCTCAGGGCCATGTCCCAGAAGGACAAAAAGACATTTAAAGAGTACGCCCAGAGGTGGCGAGAGCTGGCAGCTCAGATTACTCCTCCGCTGGAAGAGAAGGAAATGACCAAGATCTTTCTGAAGACCTTGAGTTCATTTTATTACGAGCGGATGATTGCTAGCGCTCCTTCTGATTTTACCGAGATGGTGAACATGGGGATGCGTCTAGAGGAGGGAGTCCGTGAAGGACGGCTGACCAAGGATGAAGGCTCTTCTAGCAAGCGATATGGGGCATTTACGAAGAAGAAAGATGGCGACGCACATGCTGTAGTATCCCATGTGAAATCCCGAAGACCCTCTGCCAGGAGGAAGACCGCATGTCCAGCCGGTAATCAGCACCAGGTGGCTCATATAGCACCTGTTTTCAGGGATAATTCGCAATATCAGCAGCACAATAATCAGCAACCAACTCAGCAATATCAACAACATCATCGTCCTCAGCAACATGCTTACCAACCTTGCAACAACAGTAATCAAGCTAGTACGAGTTATGAGAGGAAGAAGATCGCTTTCGATCCGATTCCGATGTCATACGCTGAGCTGTATCCCTCTTTGATAGAGCGGAAATTGATTACTCCCAGGGACCCACCGGCTGTACCTGCTAACCCTCAGTGGTGGTACAAGCCCGATCAACATTGTGTTTATCATTCGGGTTCTCCCGGCCACAATGTGGAAAACTGCTTTCCGTTGAAGACTAAGGTTCAAGACCTTATGAGGTGCGGAATTTTGTGCTTTGAGGACGTTGGTCCCAATGTTAAGAAGAACCCACTGCCCGAGCATGGGAAGTCTGTTAACATGGTCCAGGGTTGCCCTGGCAAATACAAGGTCAAATATGTTAGCCATATTCGACAATCGCTTATTGAGTTGCACCGTCTGCTGTGTCAGTACAGTCATTTGGAGCATGATCATGATAAGTGCCGAATTTGTTTTGTTAACAGATTGGGTTGTCTCCAAGTGCATAGAGATCTGCAAGAATTGCTGGATGATGGGACCATCGAGATTCTTCAGAACAGGAATGTTGATGAAGACGAGCCAGAGGTGAATGTGATTTCTCCGGTGTTCAGGATCCCTGAGCCTGTTGTCATTCGATATGATGGTAGCAAGCAGAAGGTTTCTCCTGCTCTGGTTGTCAAACCTGTTGGCCCAGTGCCTTATTCATCTGATAAAGCAATTCCATTCCGTTATAATGTTGTTGCTGTTGAAGATGGGAAAGAAGTGCCTTTGCCTTCTCCCTCTGTTGTGAATATAGCTGATGTGAGCGGGTTGACCCGTAGTGGTCGCGTGTTTTCACCTCCGAAGCCTCAGGCTAGAGCTGACTCTGTTGAGCGTCCGGTTGGGAATGCGGTTAATTCTCCGAACCCGGCACCTTTTGTTAAACCCTCCTCTGTACAAAAGACTCCTACTTCTTTTGTTGGCCCTAGTGGCACTGTGAATGAAGACTGTGATGAGATGCTGAGGCTCATCAAGAAGAGTGAGTACAATGTTGTAGACCAGCTTCTACAAACGCCGTCCAAAATCTCCGTGTTATCTTTGCTTCTGAATTCAGAACCCCATAGGGAGGCTCTGCAGAAAGTTTTGGACTTGGCTTATGTTGATCATGATGTCACTATTGAACAGTTTGACAGCATTGTTGCAAACATTACTGCTTGCAACACTTTGAGTTTCTGTGACGCTGATCTCCCTGAGGAGGGAAGAGACCACAACATGGCTTTACATATATCCATGAATTGCAAGAGCGACGTCATGTCCAACGTGCTGGTGGACACTGGGTCATCTTTGAATGTATTTCCAAAATCTACTCTCTCTAGATTGTCATATCAAGGGCCTCCCATGAGGCAGAGTGGAGTTGTTGTGAAAGCTTTTGATGGGTCGCGTAAGACCGTGATTGGGGAAGTTGATCTCCTAATCAAGATTGGACCAAGTGATTTCCAAGTTACCTTTCAGGTTATGGATATCCACCCATCTTACAGCTGTCTCCTTGGCAGACCATGGATTCACGAGGCTGGCGCCGTGACATCCACCCTACACCAGAAGCTGAAATTTGTTAAGAACAAGAAACTGGTTGTGGTAGGGGAGAAAAGGCTCTCCTGGTTAGCCACTTGTCTTCTTTCTCATATATAGATGTTGAGGATGAAGTTGGAACGCCTTTCCAAGCTTTGTCTATAGCGGAGCCTGTTGAGAAGAAAACTCCTTCATTTGCTTCCTATCGAGATGCGAAACTGGCCATCAAATGTGGTGCAGTTGCTGGTCTAGGAAAAATGATCGAGCTTGAAGACAACAAATCCCGGGCTGGCATTGGCTATTCTTCTGGGGTCTTCAATGACAAAGGGCTGTTCAAGAGTGGAGGTTTAATCCACGCCGATCAATCTGAGGAAGCTGCTGCTATTCTGGAAGAAGATGTAGAGGACACTGACAATTTTGTCATCCCTGGTGGGATCTGCCACAATTGGGTCGCTGTGGATGTTCCTACGGTCATTCATAAGTCAGCGTAATATGTTTGCTTTGTTTAAAAACCCTTCTCCCATGCCAAAAGGAGAAGTGATGACATTGTTGGCAACATTTATACAATGATATTTCATTCAATAAATTCATGTTAAACATTTGTTTTTCCAATTGTTTTCACTTTTTGCTTTTTGCATGAAATTGGTGATCACAAAAAACCCTAATAAAAGCAATCTTTTCATCTGCATAATGATTGCCTTGTGTGGTTTCTAAAAAGCTTTTATATTCTAAATCATTATGCAGGTTGATTCTTAAACCCATTGAACATAATGATCCAACGCCATCTCCCAATTTTGAATTCCCTGTATTCGAGGCAGAGGAAGATGATGTTGAAGGGATTCCTGATGAGATTACCCGTCTTCTTGAGCATGAAGAGAAGATCATTCAGCCGCATCTTGAGAATCTGGAAACAGTCAACTTGGGGTCTGAAGATTGTGTTCGAATAGTGAAGATTGGGGCACTCCTTGAAGAGTCTGTGAAGAAGGGGTTGATCAGTTTGCTACAAGAATATTCCGATATCTTTGCTTGGTCGTACAAAGACATGCCAGGTCTAGATACAAATATTGTGCAACATTTCCTGCCTCTGAAGCCTGAGTGCGTGCCTGTGAAGCAGAAGCTCAGAAGAACTCATCCAGATATGGCAGTGAAGATCAAAGAGGAAGTTCATAAGAAAATTGATGCGGGGTTTCTGGTGACTTCCACATATCCTCAATGGGTGGCCAACATTGTGCCTGTGCCTAAGAAAGACGGAAAAGTCCGCATGTGTGTTGATTACAGAGATTTGAATAAGGCTAGTCCGAAAGATGATTTCCCTCTACCACACATTGATATGTTGGTAGATAATACAGCCAAATTCAAAGTCTTTTCCTTTATGGACGGATTTTCCGGATATAATCAAATCAAGATGGCACCCGAGGATATGGAGAAGACAACATTCATCACACCTTGGGGAACATTCTGTTATCGAGTGATGCCCTTCGGTTTGAAGAACGCCGGAGCCACGTATCAACGAGCTATGACAACCTTGTTCCATGACATGATGCACAAGGAGATAGAGGTCTACGTCGATGATATGATTGCTAAGTCAAGAACGGAAGTGGAACATGTTGAGCATTTGTTGAAGCTTTTTTAGCGTTTGAGGAAGTTCAAGCTTCGTCTGAATCCCAACAAATGCACATTTGGAGTCCGTTCTGGCAAGTTATTGAGTTTTGTTGTCAGCTAGAGAGGTATTGAGGTTGATCCTGCAAAGGTCAAAGCCATACGAGAGATGCTTGCGCCCAAAAATGAAAAGCAAGTCCGAGGTTTTCTTGGCCGCTTGAACTATATTTCCAGATTTATATCCCACATGACTGCCACATGTGCGCTGATATTCAAGCTCCTTCGGAAAGATTAGTCTCATGATTGGACCCAGGATTGCCAGAAAGCTTTCGACAGTATCAAAGATATCTGTCTGAACCTCCGATCTTGTCTCCACCCGTAGAAGGAAGACCCTTGATCATATATCTGACTGTTCTTGAAGATTCGATGGGTTGTGTACTCGGCCAGCAAGACGAATCAGGGAAGAAAGAATCTGCTATCTACTACCTGAGTAAGAAGTTCACTGATTGTGAGTCTCGATACTCTATGCTTGAGAAGACGTGTTGTGCTTTAGCTTGGGCTGCTAAGCGTCTACGCCAATACATGATAAATCATACAACTTGGTTGATATCCAGAATGGATCCAATCAAGTACATCTTTGAGAAGCCTGCTTTAACCGGGAGGATTGCCCGTTGGCAGATGTTGTTGTCTGAGTATGATATCGAGTATCGAGCTCAAAAAGCTATCAAAGGTAGTATCTTGGCTGACCACTTGGCACATCAGCCGATTGAAGATCATCAGTCTGTTCAGTACGACTTCCCAGACGAGGAGATTCTGTATTTGAAAATGAAAGATTGCGATGAGCCTACACTTGACGAAGGTCCAGAACCTGGTTCTAGATGGACGATGATGTTTGATGGCGCTGTAAATCAGTATGGAAATGGAATTGGGGCAGTAATCATTACTCCTCAGGGCACACATATTCCGTTTACAGCAAGGCTAACTTTCAAATGCACGAATAATATGGCTGAGTACGAAGCCTGTATTATGGGACTAGAAGAGTGCATTGATCTAAGGATCAAACATCTTGATGTGTATGGTGATTCGCCCCTCGTTGTCAATCAGATCAAGGGTGAATGGGAAACGAATCAACCTGGTCTCGTTCCATACAGAGATTATGCGAGGAGGATTTCAACGTTCTTTACAGAAGTTGACTTTCATCATATTCCTCGAGATGATAATAGAATGGCAGATGCTCTTGCTACACTTGCTTCAATGATTGTGGTCAAGTATTGGAATGAAGTTCCCAACATCACCGTGATGCGCTTGGATAAACCAGCTCACGTGTTTGCAGTTGAAGAAGTACAAGACGACAAGCCTTGGTATTATGATATCAAATGTTTCCTCCAGAGCCAGGTCTACCCGCCTGGGGCATCTGTGAAAGATAGGAAAACTCTGAGAAGGTTGTCAGGCAGTTTCTACCTCAGTGGAGAAGTGTTGTATAAGAGAAATTTTGACATGGTTCTGCTCAGATGCGTGGATAGACACGAAGCAAACCTGTTGATGACTGAGGTCCATGAGGGTTCATTTGGTACTCATTCCAATGGACATGCCATGGCTAGAAAGATGTTGAGAGCAGGCTACTATTGGCTGACAATGAAGTCTGACTGCTGCAAATATGTGAAAAGATGCCACAAGTGTCAGATTTACGCGGATAAGATTCATATTCCTCCGACACTTCTGAATGTGATTTCATCACCATGGCCTTTCTCTATGTGGGGAATTGACATGATTGGCATGATTGAACCGAAAGCGTCCAACGGGCACAGGTTTATTCTCGTAGCAATTGACTACTTCACCAAATAGGTTGAAGCGGGGTCGTATGCTAATGTGACCAGGCAGGTGGTCGTGAAGTTTGTCAAGAATCAGCTGATATGCTGTTATGGTGTGCCTGATAAGATCATTACTGATAATGGATCTAACTTGAATAATAAAATGATGGAAGAGTTGTGCGCTGAGTTCAAGATTGCACACCATAATTCCTCTCCCTATAGACCCAAGATGAATGGGGTTGTTGAAGCTGCTAACAAGAATATCAAGAAGATTATCCAAAAGATGACAGTCACGTACAAAGATTGGCACGAGATGCTGCCATTTGCTTTGCATGGATATCGTACATCTGTCCGCACTTCAACAGGGGCAACCCCTTTTTCTCTTGTTTACGGCATGGAGGTTGTTCTCCCAGTAGAGGTGGAGATCCCGTCAATAAGAGTCTTGATGGAAGCCAAGTTGACTGATTGAATGGATTCAGAGTCGTTATGACCAACTGAATCTGATTGAAGAGAAGCGATTGACTGCCATGTGCCATGGTCAGTTATATCAGCAGAGAATGAAGAAAGCATTCGATAAGAAGGTCAAGCCTCGTGTGTTCCGAGAAGGTGACCTCGTGCTCAAGAAAGTCTTGTCTTTCACGCCCGATTCCAGGGGCAAGTGGACTCCAAACTATGAAGGTCCATATGTTGTCAAGAGAGCCTTTTCAGGCGGTGCTTTGATGCTTACAACAATGGATGGGGAGGATTTCACTCGTCCTGTGAATTCAGATGCAGTCAAGAAATACTTTGCCTAAAAATAAAAATAGAATAGCTCGCTAAGTTGAAAACCCGAAAGGGCGGCTTAGGCAAAAATGAGCGTCTCGGTGGAGAACCCGAAAGGGCGATCCAGGAAAAAATTAGAGACATAAAAATGAATTTGCATCCCGCTAGATTGAGTACCTCACCCTGGGGCAATCTAGGCAAAAATTAGGGATTTGGCAAGTAACTGCATCCTGACAAGACTTTCTGTTTCACAACTGTCTTTTCGTCAGAGATTCTCGCTCAGTCATCGTCAACTGAAGCTTCAAATACATCGGATTCAAATTGGTAGAGAAATGGTCATTATGTTCAATGTAGCCCTCTTCCAATATATATCACCGATTTCAAATTTTGTACAGATTTATGGAGTCTTGCCATTTGCAGGCTACCATCCCATCAAATAAATTTGAGCTTTTATCCAATTATTTGCACTCTTATTTGTTTCAATTCAACAAATGTTTTGCATGTTTTAATTGATAAAATGTCATTGTTTTAAACAAATAAATTTTTTCAAAATTTGTTTTTAAACAAGGTGAACATTCACAATGATAAAAGGATACTTAAGAATTTCTCAGTGCTCTCCCAAGGGTGGCATGTTTCCGACAGGGTAAGACATTTGTTCATATTCCTAGCATGGATGTATCCTCTTTCTCCAGATTGTTGATGGGGTTTCTCCCTAAGCAAAGCTTCTGTTGAGTTTTTCCCCCCAAGCAGGATATTTGTTGGGATTTCTCCCGAGCAGATTTTTGTTGAGCAGAGCCTTTGTTAGGACTCTCCCCATCAGAGTGCTTGTTGAGGTTTTCACCTCCCCTCCCTTCAGCAGAGCAGTGATTCTTTCCTCCTCAGCAGTTGTGGTTACTTTTGGAAGGTTCAGTATTTGGTGGTTGATCCCCAGTTATCCTTCTCTGCCTCAGATGAATTCCCAGTAGATTTGTGGCATGGCGGATTGTACCTGTGATGATACCTCCCATGCAGAGATTTGGTGATTTCCTGATGTTTCTGATCCCCAATAGAATTGCTTGTGTGGCAGAATCTACTTGTGTGATGTCTTCTCCCTCAGTGGGTTTTCCCCCTAGTGGAGTTGTTTGGAGTTGCTTTCGTGGCAGTTTTCGCCTGTGCAGTGAGCTCCTTTTTCCCAGATGGGATTGATGATCCATCCTTGCAGAGATCCTTGTTGTCTTTGATCCCGGCAGATTGTTTATTCTCCGGTGATCCTGGCTTTCTCTTCTGTGGTGTAGTACCGTGCGTTTGATTCCTGGACCTGTTTGTGTTAGAAATGTCTGTTTTGTCAGCATTCATCAAACATAAATTACGCATATTCATGCATACTTTCAATATTCAGATATTCATGTTGCATTTTTCACCATATATCTTTTGTTTGTTGTCTCTTGCTAATTGGTGATATAGATCTCCCCAGTAGATCTCCCCAAGCAGATGTCGGGTGTCTAATCTCTCAATATAGAGTCAGCCCCTTAAGTAGAAAGTGTCTGTCCTTTCCTTCTGCATTTCCCCACTGAGATATATCCTCGTGGATGACGGTTGTTCCCGTTTCCTCCCAACACATATATTGGGATGGGTTTTCCCTTTTGAGTTATTTCCTCATTAGGACGAGTCTTGATTCAGTTTGCCTTTTTGGTTTGATTCTGAATTGGCCTTTTCGCAACTGTCTCTTGTGCTTCCCTGTGGAATAAATGGATAATTGCTCAGTAACCGGCAATCATTCACTTTATCCTCAGCGGAGTTTGTGGCTTCTACCCAGTAACCGGTAGTTGTAAGTCCTATCCTTTGTGGTTTTCTACCCAGTAACCGGTAGTTGTAAATCCTATATACCTTTTTCCCTCTTTGCGGAATCTGTGGTTATTTACCCAAAGATTGGTATTTGTATACCTTTTGTTCCTCAGCAAGAATCGGTGGCTTCTACCCAGTATCGGTAGTTGTAAGTCCTATCTTTGTGGTTTTCCACCCCGTATCAGGTAGTTATAAATCCTACTTTTCATCCCCTAGCAGAGGTAACCTTTGTGGTTCATCCTGGTTGATGGCGGATTTTGCGATCTTCTACCCAGTATTCGGTAGTTGTAAATCCAATGTTGTTGTTGTCTCCCCAACGGAGTCTGTGCTTCCTTGTGGAATAGATGGATAATTGCTCAGTAACCGGCAATCATTTGCCTTATCCTCAGCTGAGTCGATGGTCTTCTTCCCAGTATTTGGTAGTTGTAAATCCTATTTTCTTGCTCTTCAGCAGAGTTTGTGGTTTTCTACCCAGTAACTGGTAGTTATAAACCCTATTTGTTCCCCCATGCGGGATTATGGTCCTTTCGCTCCCCACGCAGAGGTTTTGGTCTTCTACCCAGTATTCGGTAGTTGTAAACCCTATATTTTATCCTCATCAGAGTCGATGGTTTCTACCCAGTATTCGGTGGTTGTAAATCCTAATCTCTCTTCTTTGCAGAGTTGACCTTTTGTGGTTCATCATGGTTGATGACGGTTACTCTTGGTGGTTATCAATATCCAGTATTCGATGTTGATCTTTCCTCACCCTCTTCTAGGTAATTGCTCTGAGTAAGCAATTGTATCCCCAGCAGGTCTTTTCTCCTCCTTGTGGATAATTGTCGTATGCTAGCAATTTTATCCTCGGCGGGTCCTTTCACCGTTTGCTAGTGATTTGTTCCCCGGATCATTGATTTTTTATCAATGCATCCCCGGTGAGTCATCTTTCATCTACCCTTTTGTTGGTAATGATTGTTGCTCCCTTTGATCGGTCATCTTTATATACCTAGTTTTGGTATCCCGATGCCTTTCTTTTCGGATGATTTATCCTTTATTAACCCAGTAACCGGTTGTGGATAATCTTCCATGCGAGTATAATATCCATGTTCTGACGGTAATGGATAATATATCTCATGCACTCTTCAGTCGAAGCCTGTTGTGTTTCCCCGGTCGAGTAAGATTCGTGTCCCCTTTGCGGAATCGAATATTCATTTCTACCCCTTTTTGAGCGTATCTCCCAGTAATCGGTGATATGTTTCCTGGATAATTGCCGTATGCTTGCAATTTATCACCAGCGAGTCATCTTTCGTCTACCTTGTTGTTGTTGGTAACGATTGTTTCTCTTTTCGGTCGGTCACCTATTATATACCCAGTAACCGGTATCCCTGGTGTTCCTTCCATGCGAGTATATTATCTACGTTCTGACGGTAATAGATAATATATCTCATGCACTCCTTGGTCAAAATCTTTTGATTGTTTCTCCAGTGGAGTAAGATTCGTATTCTTTGTAGAATCGAATATCCATCCTTTAACAAGTTTGCGTTTTGCTCTCTTCAGGATGATGAGTGTTTTGGCAGTAAAAACCAATTCGCGTTTTCGGTCGGTCACCTATTATATACCCAGTAACCGGTATCCCTGGTGTTCCTTCCATGCGAGTATACTATCCACGTTCTGACGGTAATGGATAATATATCTCATGCACTCTTTGGTTGAAGCCTTTTGGTCCTTCCCCATTTGAGTAAGATTCGTTTTCCCGTTGCGGAGTCGAATGTCCATCCTGTAAGTCGATTTGCTTTTTCAAGCCCTCCTTTGGGATGATGAGTGTTTTGGCAGTAAAAACGAATTCACGCTTTGGTTGGTCACCTATTATATACCCAGTAACCGGTATCCCTGGTGTTCCTTCCTTTCTGCTCCCTATTATGACCTTGGTCCCCTGTGGAGTCAGGTCTTCCTCAGATGTTTTGGTTGATTGATATCTCTCACCCTTATACCGGTCTTAGATATTCATTATTCCTGAACTTGTTGTTCTTTCACCCAGTAACCGGTGTTCAGAGCACATGTCTCTTTGAGCTTGTTACCCAGTAACCGGTAACACCTCACCCTTTTGCTTCCTCTAGAGAGTCTGTGTTGGACATTCCCCAGCGGAGTTTCTGTTGTGATTTACCCTTTTGCTGTATTGGCATAACTCCCCAATACATGCAATTTTCCCCGGCAGGGAGGTTCTGTGTGAATCTTTCCCCAGTCTGAGTCCGAATTTTTATCTGAAGTATCCTTTGTGGATAGTTTTGCTGTATTGGCGTTTTCCCCAATACATGCATCTTTGAGTCAGCTTGAGTCTTTCCAATGGATTTGTTCCCTTTGGAACTCTTTTTCCCAGTGTCAGTCTTTTATTCCCCCAGTAAAGTCTCCAGTTTCAAGTCGTGTCCTGCTCACGCGTTCTTTTCTTTTTTTATCCCCATAAGAGCCCCGTCAGAGTCTCTGTTCCATTAGGAAGTGCATCATTCCTGTGGATTTGTCTTTTCTTCTGATTTTCTTTTCTCCTTTGTGGAACTCTATTCCCCACAGAGTTTGTTTGATTTGCATTCATACATTTGCATCATGAGGTCTCTTAGGGACCAAAATTTGTCTCTTTGTTATTATTTAAGCCCATTCTACCGCGTCGAGACGAAGATTTTAACCTTCACTTCTCCGGCTAGAATGATCTTAAATAGGGGCATATGTAAGACCCCAATTTTGTCCCTAAGATCCCTCATGGCATCATATCATAGCCTTACATGAACCTCAAGGATCATTGGACACCTTGCTTCCTTCCCTGTGGGTGGGATCTTTCTTGAGAGTGGTTCTTGATCACCAAGCATTGCTTGCATTTGTGTATCATTGCTTTTCTTTTAATCACTAACCAAAAAGTACAAAATATCTCATTAACCTTTGTTACTTGCAGCTTAAGCAGTCAACAGGTCAAGGCAATCAAGTGAATCCTATGAGCAAGAGATGAGGGTTCCATTGAGATATGGACCATGTGATCATTTTATTGAGCTTATGTGAGCTAGAGGTTCGTTTTGGAGCAAATTCCCCAGGTGGTTGAGGCCCAAGTTCATCAAAACATTTTCAGGTCATCTAAGGGCCTATGCCAGTCAACTGAAAGTCAACTGTGGTTTTTGAGTGTGAGAATTGAATTTCTTCATCTTGTTCATGTTCAAACAAGGCTTATTCATCATGTCAAACATCTACATTGAAGATTTTGAGGCCAAGTCAAAAGTTTCCCAAAATGGAAAGTGACCTGTAATTTCAAGTTTCCAAAAATGGAAAGTTTTCAGACCAACTTCAACTCCACTTTCCAACATCAAAGAAGCTTCAAATGAATTTTTGTCCAACATGAAAGTTGAAGGTCTCTCTCTCCCATTTCCAAAACGTCCAAGATCATGAGCATCTGATGGATGGTTAAGGAGATATGATCAAATCATTGCCAAGTGTGCATGGAACTTCAAAGGGCCATAACTTTTGACTCATAACTCCAATTTGAGTGCCTCTTTTTGCATTTTGCTTCTCATGACATGTATTTTCCAAATCATTCATTACATTGCATGAAATTTCATCATATGATCATTTTTTCTTTCATGCGCATTTTGGAGGGAAATTTGGAAATTCAAAATTGGTGCATTACATGAGTCAAATACCATTGCCATTGTGCCTATGAGATGATTTTAAGTGAAATTGATCATGCATGTGGTACTGTTCACGTCCAATTCTCCATGCACCTCCACATTTTTCACTTTTGCTCATGCACCTTATTTTTGCTAATTTCAATTAACCATTGCTAATTACATTTTTCAGCATGATTAGGAGACCATATAAACACCAAATCATAACAGAATTCTGGAGTTTTTTGCCCATTCTAGATCCAAATTTCTCTTCCCTCCAAATTTTTCTCTCCATCCAAATTCGAATTTTCTTCACATAAGCTAGTGATTTTCTTGCATATTCTGGTTCTCTGATCCTCATTTAGTGCAGATCAAGGTGTGGATCGAAGGTTTTGGTGAAGAATCAAGCATATGAAGCTCAAGAACATGGAAATGGAAACTGACTTTTGAGCTAGATCCAAGCCTCTCCAAGCTTCAATTCATTCACAAAGCTTCATAACATCATCTCAGGACTGGATTTATACACTTGCCAAGCCTTGAATCACCAGATTTCAGTGACTGCTCTTCAAGAGGTAGGTTTTTCGAATCTCTTAATTCTCCATTCTTTTGCCATGTTTAGGTAGACCTTTGAACGCTGAGCATGTTGATATAAGTAGTTTTTGAATTGGTCGTGTATTGAGCAAGTTATGGTGAATTGAAGTTTTGAATCTAATAATGTTTTTGTTCGATTTGCTTTGGTTATGTTGATTTAATGTGAATTGATACTGGATTTGGAAAGTAGGATGCAAGAGCTTTCGATTGATATACTTGTTTATGGATTCTGGAAAAAAATTGCACGCGAGCACTGTAGCTCCGCCGTCTTCACGAAGAAGACGGTGGAAACCACCCTATGCGCCGCGTCTGCAACTATTGTGAGCTGGCTAGGGTTTTGACAGCGTGTGCATACACGCAAGCGCTTGTTGGCTATTCTATTGGCTATCGTTCTTTTGACTTCGCTCGCGTGGCTTTTGACCGGTTGACTGGGCGCCAACGCATTAATGATACGCCAGCATTTTGAGACGCAATCGCTTCGATTCCCAGCTCCATCATTTTGGAATTTATTTTACTCAGCACTTCATTTTTGGCCCTACACGGTTCGATTCTGGCCAGTTCCACTTTTTTCAAATTAATTCACATTTCTTCTTTCCCTCCAATTAATATGTACATGTTTCACTTTTATTTCAAATATTTTCATCACATTCAAAAAATCATTAAAAATAGAATATGCATCCAATTAATTCCCAATTTTTTTCTACATTTTCATGTGTTTGTCTATTATTTTGTGGTGTTAATTTTTGGATTTTATCATTTCTGGATTTTGAATTGTGATTGATTCTTTGAACATGTATGCAAATGTGATATGCTTCATTCATTCTATTGTAAAATGCTCAATAATGATCCAATTGCCATGAAATTTTATATGATGATTCCCAACATGTTGCTTGACCTTTGAGGCTTGATTGTGAATTTTTCTCATTTCCATTTCTGTTTTAGACACATGATTGCATGGTGTGACAATGTGTGTCACACAATTTGATGTCATACTTGTGCATTTTCATTTATAGGTCAATTGAACTCTGTTGATTCTAATTTTTGGCATGATAATTGTGTTGGACATGTTGTGTGATCATAAAAATTTCCAGGATTGTTTGATTTATTTCTGTTTTAATATGGAATTTTCATTGTTGATGATCAATTGTGTGCTTTGAAATTGTCTTTGCCATAACTTGCTCATGAGATGACTTTGCGTGATGCTTTTGACTTGGTCCTTTTTAGGACATGTTCTTGCTTGAATAAATGAGCTTTATGTTGAATATTGGTTGCTGTTTTGACTTTTTGCTTTGCCTTTGACCCTAGGCTTTGCCCTAGGGGTTTGAACTTACAATTTGAGCTTTGCATTTCAGGTTCAAGCGATAAGTCCTAATGGATGATGTGATCTCTTTGCTTGAGATACAATTTGCTTTGTTTAAATAATTTTGATTGTGTTGTAGGTCCTGGGGTGGCTAACTCACTTGAGTTGTTGACTTACATTGTGTATATTGTTTGTCTGACTGTTGTTAATTGTTTGGTTTGTCTGAATGTGAATATTGACTTGTTTGATTTTCTTACAGGTACTTTAGTAGCTTTAACTCATTATTTGAGTTGCTTTTCTTTGCTTGTGGTTGGCATACCACTTAGGTAATCTCTTTAACTCCATGTAGTCTAGAAGACCTGCTATCTTTGGCAGGCACCTGTCTGAAGCCCTCCTTAAGAGGCCATGTTCTTGATTATTTAATTTTGTGCTAAAGACCTCAATGAGGCATGGTTACATATTAAGACCTCCTAAGTGAAGAGGCATTGGCAGATAGAAGGGATGTGCAATCCATGCCCTGCTATTCAGTTGAGTCTTTCATCCTACTCGCACTACGTGCTGATGCATCTGAATAAACACCCAAGATCATTGTATATAGAGTCAGTCATGTGGAGTAGAGTTCTTCATTCTGGACTCCCACACCTTCTTTAATTCAAGCTCACCTAGGCCAGGGTTAAGAGCTATGAGGTCTAATCCTCATCTCCCATTTCATCTGCTCACCCTGACGGTCAATGTCAGAGGTTAAGAGCCTAAACACCCTTACATATCTGGCTTGTTTGTCGAGGTTGATATGACCCCTTGACTAAAGCCCAGCCTTGTATGAGCCTTTTGATTGTGTATAGAGTGTGCTAATTGATTGATTGTTTGCTTACTTGTGCATCCTTCATGTTGCTTTTGCATATTGTTTGCATCTTGCTTTTGCATTTGTTATTTGTTTTGTTTGAGGAGTCAGATGTAAGACCAGTGATTGGCTATCTGTTTCCTGTTCCTTTTGGGGGAGCTGGATATAAGACCATTGATTGGCACTCCATTTCCTGTGTTTATTTCTTTTGTGGAGTCAGATGTAAGACCGTTGATTGGCCATCTGTTTCCTATCTTGTTTCTTTTTGTGGAGTCAGGTATAAGACCAGTGATTGGCCATCTGTTTCCTATCTTGTTTCTTTTTGTGGAGTCAGGTATAAGACCAGTGATTGGCTATCTGTTTCCTATCTTGTTTTCTTTTGTGGAGTTGGATGTAAGACCATTTATTGGTCCGTTTCCCATTTGTTTTCGGAGTTGGATGTAAGACCATTTATTGGTATTCCATTTCCAGCTTTGTTGTTCTCTTTGAACCTGTTTACTTGCTTATTGCTTTGTTGCTTATTCCAAAGGATGGTACTTACTTGGATCATCTACATATGATCTCAAGAGAGGAACTCCTAATGAAGTTTTACTCCTCATCCCCACCTTTTGTTTCCTTACAACCTCCACTTGCATTTGTAACCCAAACCAGAAAACTTTGTGCAAACATTTTCATCTGTTTTCAAAACTAGAAACCTAGGCCTTAAGCCTCTGATTTTCAAACTTCATTTTCACAATACTTCTTCTGAATTGAATCTAATGTCAACTTTGACCATCTTTGTGAATACTCATAATTGGTTAATTTCGCCCACTCAATTGCTTTTTTGTGGCCCTTGTCCACTTCTTGATAAGTTTTCATGCATTAGCCATAGATCTGAATTATCTTAGTGGTTGATGTGAATCTCATCGCATCCTTAGTGAGTTGATTGTAAGACTTCCATACTTATTATAGGGTTAACCCCTCACTAGTATGTTGAAGCTATCCTCACATGGTGGATTGTTGGTTCAGGTTGAGTGTTCTCCCTTTGATAATGAAAGACCTTAAGGCTCTTGTTTAAAATCAATCCACTCATCTTTTGGAAATCTTTTAGCCGAACTACGAGGTTTTGATCCTGTAAAGGTACGTAGGCAATGGATTCATCCATCCAAACACAAAAATAATAAAATTGTATATTCTTCTCTCATCCTCCCAATCAATGTTTGCACAATAAATATTTTCATAAACAATACCTGTTACAACAAGTTGTGAAAAGGGTTCCCTAGGAGTACCTAGGATGCATTAGGTGCCTAACACCTTCCCTTTGCATAATTACCCCCTTACCCAGATCTCTGTACCACTTTTATTAGTTTTCTTTGTAAAACTTCTTAGGCTTTTGTTCGCTTTCTAGCCATTCCTTTGGATAAATAGAAGTGCGGTGGCGACTCTATCTTTGTATGCTTTGCTTTTGATTTAGTCAATAAATCTAAAGGCGATGAATACACCGCTACACCAACCAACACACTTTTTACCTCATTTGGTCATGCACTTTTATATTCACTCACTTAAGTTTTGCCACATTGAGAATTTGCTCATACCACCTGTAGCGGTGTATTCGTCGCTATATGATTTATCGATTAAACCATAAGCAAAGCATACAATGAATTCGAGTCGCCACCGCACTTTTATTTATCCAAAGGACTGGCTAAAAAGCGAACAAAAGCCTAAGAAGTTTTACGCATAGAAAACTAATAAAAAAGATCAGAGAGTCTGGGTAAGGTGTAAATTACGCAATGGGAAGGTGTTAGGCACCCACTACGTCCTAGGTACTCCTAGGGAACCCTTTTCACACTTGTTGTATAAAATTGTTATTTGTTATGACATAAGTATTGTGCAAACATGAATGGGATGATGAGAAAAGAATGTACAAGTTAATTATTTTTGTGTTCGAACGGATGAACCCGTTGCCTACGTACCTTCCATCAAAGGTAAGGATCAAAACGCCGTAGTTCGGCTAAAAGATTTCCAAAGATTTGTGAGTTCAATTTTAAACACAAGCACTGAGGATTTTCATTATCAATGGGAGAAAACTCGACCAGGACCAACATCCACCATGCGAGGATAGCTTCGACGTACTAGAGGGGTTAACCCTGTTTTCAGTACGGAAGTCTTACTGTCGACTCACTAAGGATAAGGTGAGGTTTACATCAACCACAATGATAATTGAAACCTATGGCTAATGCATGAAAACTTAGCAGGAATGGACAAAGCCAAAACAATTGAATGTGTGAATTTAATTGATTGTGATTATGAAAGTAGGGTCAAAGTACGATTAAGATTGATTCAAAAGAAGTATTATGAAATGGGATTTGAAAAAAGTCAAGGACTTGGGGTCCAGGTTTTTAATTTGAAAACATGAAGATGTTTGCACAATATCTATCTCAAGTTTTGAAAGCAATGTGTGAAAAGGTTTAGGACATAATGGGGATGAATGGATGAGGATGGATTGTAAAACTTCTTAGAGGGTTCACCTCTTGAGATCATATAGAAGATGATTCAAGTGTGTCCTTTGGAATGGGCAATGAGCAATAATAATATAAGCAAGCAAATGATACCGGATGCCACTCAATGGTCTTACTCCAATCTCACAAACAAAAAGCGGATACCGGATACCAATAGATGGATTTACACCAATCTCCTAAAAACAGAAATGGATATCAGAGGCCACTCAATGGACTTACACTAATCTCCTAAAACAAAATGAAACTTGGATATCGGATGCCAATCTGTCTGGACTTATACCAATATCCAACATATGATCATAGGAAAGCAAACGCCAACTTGCAGGGACTTACAGTTGCATCCTCACACACAACAAACAAATGCATCAAGCAAAGAAAGGATGAGTGGCCAATGAGATGGTCTTATACTCACTTCCATATCATAGGAGCAATGGCCAATGGATGGTCTTACAATTGTCCTCAATGGGCAAACAACAAAGATATGCCACAGAGACAAATGAAATGATCATGCACTAATGAGTAATCAATGATGATAAATGCACAAAGTATGCAAGCAGACATGTGCATATGAAGATAAGCAATCAATCAATGAAGGCATTCAGCACACACTATAACCAAACAATGAGGCTCATACAATGGGTTAGGCATTGAAGCCAACTGGAATAGGGTTAATGGTGCTCTTAACCTTGCCATTGAGGGACTAAGGTGAAGCAGATGAAAGGATATGAGGGGTGTGCCTCATTGCTCTTATCCCGGGTCAGGGAGAGCATTTGAATATCAGAAGGTGTGGGAGTTCAGAAAGTAGGAACTCTCTCCACAGATTATTGACTCAATAGATCTTGGGTTTGTATCTCAATGCTACAACCATGTAATGGGAGCAAGGAGAAGACTCACAGAATAGTAGGAGATAGGTTGCATATCTCTTGGATTCTACCAATTGCCTTATTTGAAGGACTTTTCCTGCTTGGGACAAATGTAAACACACACAAGCATTGCCTCTTAAGGAGGACTTCAGACAGTTGCCTGGCCAAGTAACAGGCCAGGTCTTCCAGACTACATGAAGATAAGGAATTATACCTCAATGCAAATTGCTATTAAAGCAAAGCAAAGCAAGTTCTTAAAGAACTAAGCAACTAAAGGTACCTGAAACAGTCAAACAGAATCAGTACACAACTCAAAGTTAAAGCAAAATGAGATAGGAATCAAAAGTTAACACAATCAGTTAAGTGTGCAATGCACAAGGCTCAAAGCATGTGAGCCAAGCAACCTACAAAACAAACAAGTTAGTCATGATAATCAAATCAAACTCAATCAATTTGTATTGATCTCTTTGGGTATTTGTTGCTTAACCTGAAAAATGAACTCAAACATGAGCAACAAGACCACTAGGACAAGCCTAGGGTCAAAAAGGGATGAGAAAGTCAAAACAGCAAGTGATAGTCAACCAAAATCAAGTTCAAACAATCAAGAAACAAACTCAAGTGGTTCCATGTTCATATCATTCATCATCATCATTTCACAAGCAAATTAGGTCAAGGCATGGCATATAGAAGCTCATAGAAGTCAACAGCAAGACTTAACTCAAAACCAATCATAAACAATTCAATAAATCATCAAATAATTCATGATCAAACATAATCCATAGCATGATAAGCATACCAAATTTCAGCTCATTTGGATCAAGGGAAGTAGGTCAATAAAAATCAGAAAAGGCAAGGCAAGTTCAAACATGCTCAAAGAAGTCAACCAAACATACACCAACTTCAATAAATCATAAATCAGTGACAACATATGAGAAATGAATGGGATCAAAACCATGACAAAGCTTAAGATGTCTACTAATCACATGTAAAATTTCATGTTCATCCAATTAAGTATGAGAATTTCACAAA
Source organism: Lathyrus oleraceus (assembly GCF_024323335.1). Lineage (NCBI taxonomy): Eukaryota > Viridiplantae > Streptophyta > Magnoliopsida > Fabales > Fabaceae > Lathyrus > Lathyrus oleraceus. Next base: position 307,939,510 of record NC_066579.1, read on the forward strand.
CAATATGAGAACATGTGTCACAAAAAGTCAACATATGACCAAACAGGGGAGAAAATCCCAAACAATTAGGAAATGCCATCAATAATTCCACAAAACATCACATGTAAAATAGACATCCAAGAGTACATTCATGCAATACTTCAAGCCAATTTGAGTTCAAGAAGCATGGTAATGAAAATCATGAAGTTAGATATCAATGGTGTGACACAAATTGTCACACCCTAATTCAAAAAATCATAACTCAGAAACCAGCAATGATAAATTCACAAACTCTACACCAAAATCACCATGAATGTGTCTAGTTTAAGCACAAAAAATTTCAAAGGCATTGGATAAAGTATCATCATTTCACAATTGATTTGGCAAAGTGTACAAAAAATGGACACATGAACAAAACCCTAGCACAATTAAAAATCCATTCATGCAAAAATTCTGGACAATTCATGATAAAAAACTAGAGATCATGCAGAGTATTTTGCAAAAAGTCCCATGAATTTTGGATCAAAAATGAAGGTGATATGAATTTTGTAATTTTGGTCACAAAATGAAATGAATATTGAAGAAAATAACATGAATTAATGGTTTAATGGCACGGAATGGCATATTTGGTAATTATTTGGAACTATAAGTGAAACGCTGCGCAGCGGACAGAGACGTGGCAACAGGCTATTGGTTCATGGGCAATGACACAGTACAAGCATGCAAAGAACAACAGCTAAACGTGAACAGAACGAAAAACTGGGTTTGTGACTAGGGTTCTGGGCAGCAGTTCAAATGTTCATCTTCATCATCAATCGTGAAAAAAAAATTGTCACAGAAATGGATAACAAGCATATCATTAGAACCATCAAGCAATGCACATCAACATTATAACATCCATTTTCTCTAAATCGAGCTAACAAAGAAGAATCATGCAAAAACATATTTGGATATGAAACTTTAAAAACAGTTTTCACACTCATCACACAACCATTTTGCACGATTTAAAGTTCATAATGATCAGCAAAGTAAGACCTAGCTAAAGCATACCATGGTTTAGTGAATAGAGAGATTCGAAAATTTACCAAAGTTGAAGAACAGTTGTGCTGCAGTTGTTGTTTGGCTGTGCAAGGCTGAAACAGTGGTTCTACAAGCTTCCAAATGATGAATGGTTGAAGGAATTTGGCTCAGCTATCCTTGAAATGACTTCAAACCAAATCTGCCATGGATGTGTTCTTGATGAAACAGTTGCTTGAAAGGCTTTACAGCTGGGTTCTTGTGCTTGCAAAAGGTTGACAAAGGTCGGCAAATGATGGAAGCAAGCTCAGAATCACGAGCTCTTTTGAGATTTTTCAAGAAAAGTTCAAATGTGCAAAAATGAGGATTTGAGAGAAAAATGCAATTTGGTCTGTTTGTGAATTGTGTGCTAGGGTTTTCCAACAGAAAATGGAGAATATATATGCTGTTTAATGTTGTATTAGCTGGTTAATGGAAATGGTAATCCAAATTGTTAATGAAGTGTGTTTTTGCTAATTGACCAATTTTCACTCAAATGGCAAGGTGTGTGGTTACAGCTGCGAAAATGGGCCTCAAACATGTCCAAAACATGATTTCTGATCAATTGCAAGTGGTAAAAATGGTTGGAATTGGTTATTTTGAAAACTCATTTTTCCACCTCACTTGAATTAATTCATGCTACTTCAAAAAGTGCCATTTTGATTGGTGAGTTTTTGGTAAATTGTGATGACATATTTGGAAAGAGGGCATCAAATGTGACTTGTAGCAAAAAACCCCACCCAATTTGGCCAAATGGTTTGGAAGATATGACCTTTTGAAGTTCAAAAATTTTTGAGAATGATTTGATCATAACTTGCCAACCATAAATGGGAATTGATTGTTCTTGGACTTTTTGGAAATGGGAGAACAAGATATTCAACTTTAATGTTGGGCAAAAATTCATTTGAAGCTTGTATGATGATGTAATGTTGAGGAGAAGAAGTTTCCATTTTTGGCAAATTCCAATTACAGGTCAACTTTCTATTTTTGGCAATTTCTTGTCTGACTTCAAAATCTTCACTGTGGATGCTTGACATGTTATATGAGGCTTATAGGGACATGAATGAGGCCTCTCAGACCAATTCCCACCATCAAATCGCTGATTAAATGCACAGTTGACCAAGGTTGACTTCAGTTGACTTTGCTAGGGTTTTGCTTGACTGAACCATGTTCTGATGAATTCCAAGCCCTAATCACTTGATATCTTGATCCAAAATGATGTCACAACCCATATGAACTCTTGATGAATGATCATGGTGCCCAAATTCTGCAAGAATGGCCACCATCTATCTCAATGACTGACTTTGACTGATTTGACCTAATTTGCTTCATCTGCAAGTAACATGGTTAGATGACAATATTTTTGTACGTTTGGTTAGCAAACATATGAAAAGCAATGATATACAAATGCAATACATGCTTGGTGATCAAGAACCACACTCACAAGATACCCACCCACTAGGAGGGAAGCTAGGGCATGCAATGATCCTTGAGGCCATGGTATGATATGATATGGGCCATGAGGGATCTTAGGGCCAAAATTGGGGTCTTACAGATGCCCCTATTTAAGGTCATTCTAGCCGGAGAAGTGAAGTTTAGAAATCTTCATCTTGACGCGGTAGAATGGGCTTAAATAACAGTAATGAGACGAAATTTGGTCCCTAAGAGACCTCATGATGCAAATGTATGTATGCAAAAGATACAAACTCTGTGGGGAATATAATTCACACAGAAGAAAAGACGATCCATCGGAGTAATACACTCACCAGGAACAAAGACTCTAACAAGACTCTTATGGGGATAATAAAACTGACACAGCGTGAACAAGACACGACTCTGATTAGAAGAACAGAAATCAGACTGGAGGCCTCACTGGGGAGTGAAGGACTCACACTGGGGAAAAGAATTCCAAAGGAAAATAAATCCATTGGAGAGACACAAGCTGACTCGTGGGAAGAAACAATAGGAAACTCCACTGAGGAAGCACCAAAGAAATGAGATGTTACTGGTATAAGGGTAACAAGCTCAGGAAGAATCTGACTCCACCAGGGACCGAGGTCATAATAGGGAGCAGAAAGGAAGGAACACCAAGGATACCGGGTTATAAGTATGTAAAAGGTGACCGACCAAAGCGTGAATTGGTGTGTGTTCCAAAACACTCATCATCCTGAAGAGAGCGAAAGCAAACTTGTTTATAGGATGGATATTTGATTCTGTAAAGAATACAAATCTTACTCAATCGGGGAAACAAACAAAGTGTTCGACAAGAGAGTGCATGAGATATATTATCTATAGCCGTCAAAACGTAGATAATGTACTCGCATGGAAAGTTATCCTGAACCGGGTTGTAGGTTGTTTATAGGATAAGATCCGAAAACGTGAATTGGTTTATGTTCCAAAACACTCATCATCCTGAAGAAAGCTAGAACAGCAGACTTGTTTATAGGATGGATATTCGATTCCACAAGGAATGCGAATCTTACTCTGCGGAGAAAACAATCAAGAGATTGACCCAAGAGTGAACGAGATATAATATCCATTGCCGTCAGAACGTGGATAGAATACTCACATGGAAGATTATCCTGAACCGGGTTGTAGGTTGTTTATAGGATAAGATCCGAAGACGTGAATTGGTTTGTGTTCCAAAACACTCATCATCCTGAAGAAAGCTAGAACAACAGACTTGTTTATAGGATGGGTATTCGATTCCACAAGGAATGCGAATCTTACTCGACTGGGGAAGGTCAACAAAGGACTCCAACCAAAGAGCGCAAGAGATATAATATTCATTACCGACAGACCGTGAATAATATACTCGAAAGGAAGAGACACCAGAGATACCAAAGTATATAATAGGTGACTAACCAAAAAGAGAGACAATCGATACCAAGCATCCGGGTAAACGAAAGATAACTCAAAGGATAAATTGCAAGCATCCGGCAATTATCCGACAACAAAGAAATATTCGATTCCGCGGAGGGAAATAACGAATCTTACTCGACCAGGGAAACACGAAAGGCTTCGACTGAAGAGTACATGAGATATATTATTCATTACCGGCAGACCGTGAATAGTATACTCGCATGGAAGATTATCCACAACCGGTTACTGGGTTAATAAAGGATAAATCAACCGAAAAGAAAGGCATCGGGATACCAAACTAGGTATATAATGATGACCAGTCAAAGGGAGCAACAAACATTACCAACAAAGGGGGTAAATGAAAGAAGACTCGCTGGGATGCATTGATGACAATCAATGATCCGGGGAACACAATCACTGACAAAAGGTGAAAGGACCCGCTGGGGATAAAATTGCTAGCATACGACAATTATCCACAAAAGACTTGCTGGGGGTATAAGTGCTGATCTGAGCAACTTATCCAAGCGAAAGGAAGATCAACATCAAGTATTGAATGAAGATAACCACAAAGAGGGGATTGTCATCGGTTGGGATGAACAACAAAATTAACTCTGTTAGTGGAGAAAACAGGGTTTATGACTACCGGTTCGTAGGTAGAAAAACCGCAAAGATAGGACTTACGACTGCTGGTTTGTAGGCAGAGGGCCAAACTCTGGTGGGGATGACCACAAAATTAGGGTTTACATCTGCCGAATACGGGGTAGAAGACCAACAACTCCGCGTGGGGATAGAACAAATCGCAAATCCGCACGGGAAACCAAAATAGGGCTTATAACAAACCACAAACTGCTGGAGAGCAGGAAAATAGGATTTACAACTACCGGCATGAGGGTAGAGACCAACAACTCTGGCTGGGGAATAAAAGGTGTATAACCACAAATTCTGCCAAGAAAGCCAGGAAAAAAAATAGGACTTATAACTACCGGTATGAGGGTAGAGGCCCTAAAAATTCCGTTGGGGAACAACCCACTGGGAAGCACAAGACTTTTGACAAATAGCCCATTCGGGAGTAATCCGAGAAGACAGACTGAATCAAGACATGTCCTAATGAGGATGTAACTCAAATAGGAAAATCCGTCCCAATATATGTGTTGGGAGGAAACGGAAGAAACCGTCATCCACGAGGATATATCTCAGTGGGGAACTGCAGAAGGAAAGACAAACATTTTCTGCTTATGGGGCTGACTCTATATGGAGAGATTTATAACACCCGACATCTGCTAAGGGAAGATCTATAGAGAAGATCTGTATCACCCAAAAGCAGGGAACAACAAACAAAGGATATATGGCAAGAAATGCAACATGAATATCTGAATGTTTATGAATATGCATGAATATGCGTGATTTATGTTTGATGAATGCCGACAAAACAGACAGTTCTAACACAAACAGGTCCAGGAATCAAACGCCCGGTATTATACTTCCAGGGGAAAAACCAACTGGAGAGCCAACCTGCGGAGATCTATATGCTGAGAAGCAAAGATCTGCGAGTACTGCTGAAGAAGCAGAGGGTCAGAGATATCAGGAAACAACCCAATCAGGGTACAAAAAGTCACAACAGGCAAAACAGCCACCAAGACGAATCTGTTGGAGAACAAGAGAAAACCCAAGATATCTGCAGGGGATCCCAGTGTCAACTGAGAAACAAAAAGTGCGTTGCACAAGCACGAACTGCTGTAGAAGCAACTCCACATAACTCCGTTAGGGAACAACCCACTGAGGGAGACTGTACCATACAAGTAGATTCTGCAACAAGCCACTCTACTTGGGAGAGAATACACATAGCAAAACTGATCGCAACAAGTAGATTTTGCAATATAAGCCACTCTACTGGGGATCACAAGTAGTCAGGAAATCAATCCGTTCTCTAAATGCTAGAGCCATCATCCGACCATACTGGGGATTGGAGGAGTATTCAACAGGCAAAACTGCCACAACAAACGCTCTGCAGACTACGCTGAGGAAAAGATGGATGCAATATACTGGGATGTCAACCCAAATCAACCACTGAGTAGGAAAATAATTCCTGCTCTGCTGAAGAGAAAAACTCTGATGGAGAGATAGCAACAATTCCGCAGACGACTTCGCCGGGGAAAAGGTAAAGTACCGGGTATCAAACCGCCGACTTACCGAGTCTTTTAAAAGGAAAACGACCGTGCTGAGGAAACAGACAACTCTGCTGGCACCTGCACTAGGGAGAGTGACAACAACTCTGCTCGCGACTCCGATGGGGATATCAATAACAGCTCTACTTGTGATTGTGCTGAGGAGACAAATAAAGTCTGGGGCAGGCGACCCACTGGGGAAAGTGACGGGGCACCAAGATGACAAACCAATCAACCGCCGAAACTCACAAGGAAACACCCATGCTGGGGAAAACTGCTGCTGGAGAAAACGAAGTCTTCAACAACACTCTGCTTGGGGAACAACCCCAACAACAACTCTGTTTGAGGAACAACCCCAACAAAGATCTGAAGAAAGAAAATACAGCCAAACCAGAAATATGAACACATGTCTTACCTGTTGGAGATTATGCCACCCTCGGGAGAGCACTGAGATATTCTTGAGTATCCTTTCAATCTTGTGAATGTTCACTTTGTTTGAAAAAACAATTTTGGAAAATTTGTTTTGTTTAAACAATGACATTTTATCAATTAAAAACATGCAAAACATTTGTTGAATTGAAACAAATAAGAGTGCAAATAATTGGATAAAAAGCTCAAATTGATTTGATGGAATGGTAGCCTGCAAATGGCAAGACTCCATAGATCTGTACAAATTTGAAATCAGTGATATATATTGGAAGAGGGATACATTGAACATAATGATCCTTTCTCTACCAATTTGAATCTCGATGTATTCGAAGCTTCAGTTGACGACGAATCGAGAATCTTCTGACGAAATGACGACTGTGAAACAGAAAGTCTTGTCAGGATGCAGTTACTCGCCAAATCCCTAATTTTTGCCTAGATTGCCCCAGGGTGAGGTACTCAATCTAGCGGGATGCAAATATTCTCTTTTTTTTCAAGTCTCTAATTTTTGCCTGGATTACCCTTGCGAGTTCTCCACCGAGACGCTCATTTTTGCCTAAGCCGCCCTTTCGGGTTTTCAACTTAGCGAGCTATTCTGTTTTTCATTTGCATATGCTTTTTTTTTTAGGCAAAGTATCTCTTGACTGCATCTGAATTCACAGGACGAGTGAAATCCTCCCCATCCATTGTTGTAAGCATCAAAGCACCGCCTGAAAAGGCTCTCTTAACAACATATGGACCCTCGTAGTTTGGAGTCCACTTGCCCCTGGAATCGGGCACGGAAGACAAGACTTTCTTGAGCACAAGGTCACCTTCTCGGAACACACGAGGCTTGACCTTCTTATCGAATGCTTTCTTCATTCTCTGCTGATATAACTGACCATGACACATGGCAGTTAACCGCTTCTCTTCAATCAAATTCAATTGGTCATAACGACTTTGAATCCAATCAGCATCAGTCAACTAGGGACTTGAGGGTATACTTTTTCTTTTTTCTTTTGGAAAAATTTTGAAAAAATTTTTCCTGATTTTTGATTTTTCATTCTTTTTCACCCTTTTTTTTTTTTTTTTTTACATTTGTAATGCCCCAGTTTGACTGTTTTGCTGATTCTCATGATACAGCTGAATGAGCCTCTTTCATGCTCAAGAAGGCGAGTAATCTCATCAGGAATCCCCTTCAACATCATCTTCCTCTGCCTCAAATACAAGGAATTCAAGATTGGGAGATGGCGTTGGATCATTATGTTCAATGGGTTTAGAAATCCCTGCATAATGATTCTGGATAATGAAAGCTTTTGAATTTAAACAAGCAAATCATTTATGCAGATGAAAAAATGTTGTTTTATTGTTTTTCAGGGTTTTTTGTGATCACTGATTTCATGCAAAAGCAAAAAGTGAAAACAAATGGAAAAACAAATGTTTGACAATGCATTAATTGAATGAAAACATCATTGTATTAAATGCTGCCAACAATGTCATCACTTCTCCTTTTGGCATGGGAGAAGGGTTTCAAACAAAGTGAACAAATCACGCTGACTTATGAATGACCGTAGGAACATCTACAGCGACCCAATTGTGGCAGACACCACCAGGAATGATGAAATTGTTCAGACCTTCTGCATCCTCTTCCAAGATAGCAGCAGCCTCTTCTTCAGGTTGATTGGCATGGATGAATCCTCCACTTGTGAACAAACCTTGCTCATTAAATGCCCCAGAACAGTAGCCAATGCCAGCCCGGGATCGGTTAACCAGAAATAAATCCATCAATAACACTTAGTCTGGCAAAAATCTCTCTGAGTTCACAATCCTCTTGCTCAGGATGATCCATCAATCTGGCAGAGTTGGCTCTGGTATAGTACCGGCGAGGTGCGTCTTCAAAATAAATGAAGGTCGCAGGGTCGGACCACTGGATGGGAGACCGGAACAAAACACCTGCTTATGCAAATGATGCATGAAGTGTTTATGCATATGCTTGTTGTATATCAAAGAAACTCGAGGGTTTTATTTGCAAACTTTGAAATATTTAAGCATTTTGATCATATATGAGAATATCTCATCAGATATATCAGGTGAAAAAATTTTCCCGGTTTTTTTATGTTTGAAATTTTTTGCAAATAAACTCCTTTGAGTTCCTTGAAAAATTTCTTTTTATCTGATGATATGGATGCAGATGAATGCATGAATGTATGAATGCAACAATCACACTCAAGGATCAAGCAAGTCACACCAAACAAAGGTCATGGGAAAGCTCATTGTATCCCTAATATCAATCATCCATTTTGGTGGATTTAGGTTTTCACCTTATCGACACCCAAGTTCCATTGATATTAACGGTACATGAACCGGCTCGAACATCCTTAATATCAACCATCCGTTTTGGGGGATTTAGTTTTTGCACCTGATCAACGCCCAGGTTCCATTGATATTAAGGTTGTCTGAACGACTCAACCATGAATCACGGGTTTGTTGAGAGTCACGAGCATGGAGTTTCGGTTAAGAACCACCCAAAGGGAGTGTACTAGGGTTTAAACCTGCCAGACATGTTCTACCAGAGGTTCCCATAATCATCGTCCCATCTCTCGGATATTATCGGAGGAACGAATACTCGTATTCCAAGAATATTCTCAAGAGAAACTCTTATGAGTGTAGTATCGCGTAACAATCGCATCAGAACTTACATCTGAACGACCTCCGCACTACGTTCCTAAAAAAAGGCCAAGATGGGTTTGGTAAACTAAGGTCCTTGGCTTCTGCGGCACATGATTGAAAGAATAATGCCTAACCACAAATAACTTGTGTGACATTATTAATTCAACATGACCTCCACCAAGTGAATGGACTCGCAAGTCAACTGGCTAAGGAATACTCCACACCAGTCAACAAGACTATGCCATTCTCCTATCCTAGAGTGCACTCGAGTTCGGGTATAGAACTCATCTCACAGATCACCAAAGCAAACAACAATTGTATATCAAGCAATTCAAACATTACAATCAATACAGTTATCCCAAATGGTACAAAAATATGTCATATAACAAATAACAATATAGCACACAACAAGGGTGAAAAGTAGGCAATACAACCAGGGATTATGGAGTTTCCCCAGCAGAGTCGCCACTTTTCTGTAGCGGTGTATTCGTCGCTATATGATTTATCGATTAAACCATAAGCAAAGCATACAATGAATTCGAGTCGCCACCGCACTTTTATTTATCCAAAGGACTGGCTAAAAAGCGAACAAAAGCCTAAGAAGTTTTACGCATAGAAAACTAATAAAAAAGATCAGAGAGTCTGGGTAAGGTGTAAATTACGCAATGGGAAGGTGTTAGGCACCCACTACGTCCTAGGTACTCCTAGGGAACCCTTTTCACACTTGTTGTATAAAATTGTTATTTGTTATGACATAAGTATTGTGCAAACATGAATGGGATGATGAGAAAAGAATGTACAAGTTAATTATTTTTGTGTTCGAACGGATGAACCCGTTGCCTACGTACCTTCCATCAAAGGTAAGGATCAAAACGCCGTAGTTCGGCTAAAAGATTTCCAAAGATTTGTGAGTTCAATTTTAAACACAAGCACTGAGGCTTTTCATTATCAATGGGAGAAAACTCGACCAGGACCAACATCCACCATGCGAGGATAGCTTCGACGTACTAGAGGGGTTAACCCTGTTTTCAGTACGGAAGTCTTACTGTCGACTCACTAAGGATAAGGTGAGGTTTACATCAACCACAATGATAATTGAAACCTATGGCTAATGCATGAAAACTTAGCAGGAATGGACAAATCCAAAACAATTGAATGTGTGAATTTAATTGATTGTGATTATGAAAGTAGGGTCAAAGTACGATTAAGATTGATTCAAAAGAAGTATTATGAAATGGGATTTGAAAAAAGTCAAGGACTTGGGGTCCAGGTTTTTAATTTGAAAACATGAAGATGTTTGCACAATATCTATCTCAAGTTTTGAAAGCAATGTGTGAAAAGGTTTAGGACATAATGGGGATGAATGGATGAGGATGGATTGTAAAACTTCTTAGAGGGTTCACCTCTTGAGATCATATAGAAGATGATTCAAGTGTGTCCTTTGGAATGGGCAATGAGCAATAATAATATAAGCAAGCAAATGATACCGGATGCCACTCAATGGTCTTACTCCAATCTCACAAACAAAAAGCGGATACCGGATACCAATAGATGGATTTACACCAATCTCCTAAAAACAGAAATGGATATCAGAGGCCACTCAATGGACTTACACTAATCTCCTAAAACAAAATGAAACTTGGATACCGGATGCCAATCTGTCTGGACTTATACCAATATCCAACATATGATCATAGGAAAGAAAACGCCAACTTGCAGGGACTTACAGTTGCATCCTCACACACAACAAACAAATGCATCAAGCAAAGAAAGGATGAGTGGCCAATGAGATGGTCTTATACTCACTTCCATATCATAGGAGCAATGGCCAATGGATGGTCTTACAATTGTCCTCAATGGGCAAACAACAAAGATATGCCACAGAGACAAATGAAATGATCATGCACTAATGAGTAATCAATGATGATAAATGCACAAAGTATGCAAGCAGACATGTGCATATGAAGATAAGCAATCAATCAATGAAGGCATTCAGCACACACTATAACCAAACAATGAGGCTCATACAATGGGTTAGGCATTGAAGCCAACTGGAATAGGGTTAATGGTGCTCTTAACCTTGCCATTGAGGGACTAAGGTGAAGCAGATGAAAGGATATGAGGGGTGTGCCTCATTGCTCTTATCCCTGGTCAGGGAGAGCATTTGAATATCAGAAGGTGTGGGAGTTCAGAAAGTAGGAACTCTCTCCACAGATTATTGACTCAATAGATCTTGGGTTTGTATCTCAATGCTACAACCATGTAATGGGAGCAAGGAGAAGACTCACAGAATAGTAGGAGATAGGTTTCATATCTTTTGGATTCTACCAATTGCCTTATTTGAAGGACTTTTCCTGCTTGGGACAAATGTAAACACACACAAGCATTGCCTCTTAAGGAGGACTTCAGACAGTTGCCTGGCCAAGTAACAGGCCAGGTCTTCCAGACTACATGAAGATAAGGAATTATACCTCAATGCAAATTGCTATTAAAGCAAAGCAAAGCAAGTTCTTAAAGAACTAAGCAACTAAAGGTACCTGAAACAGTCAAACAGAATCAGTACACAACTCAAAGTTAAAGCAAAATGAGATAGGAATCAAAAGTTAACACAATCAGTTAAGTGTGCAATGCACAAGGCTCAAAGCATGTGAGCCAAGCAACCTACAAAACAAACAAGTTAGTCATGATAATCAAATCAAACTCAATCAATTTGTATTGATCTCTTTGGGTATTTGTTGCTTAACCTGAAAAATGAACTCAAACATGAGCAACAAGACCACTAGGACAAGCCTAGGGTCAAAAAGGGATGAGAAAGTCAAAACAGCAAGTGATAGTCAACCAAAATCAAGTTCAAACAATCAAGAAACAAACTCAAGTGGTTCCATGTTCATATCATTCATCATCATCATTTCACAAGCAAATTAGGTCAAGGCATGGCATATAGAAGCTCATAGAAGTCAACAGCAAGACTTAACTCAAAACCAATCATAAACAATTCAATAAATCATCAAATAATTCATGATCAAACATAATCCATAGCATGATAAGCATACCAAATTTCAGCTCATTTGGATCAAGGGAAGTAGGTCAATAAAAATCAGAAAAGGCAAGGCAAGTTCAAACATGCTCAAAGAAGTCAACCAAACATACACCAACTTCAATAAATCATAAATCAGTGACAACATATGAGAAATGAATGGGATCAAAACCATGACAAAGCTTAAGATGTCTACTAATCACATGTAAAATTTCATGTTCATCCAATTAAGTATGAGAATTTCACAAACAATATGAGAACATGTGTCACAAAAAGTCAACATATGACCAAACAGGGGAGAAAATCCCAAACAATTAGGAAATGCCATCAATAATTCCACAAAAACTCACATGTGAAATAGACATCCAAGAGTACATTCATGCAAAAATTCAAGCCAATTTGAGTTCAAGAAGCATGGTAATGAAAATCATGAAGTTAGACATCAATGGTGTGACACAAATTGTCACACCCTAATTCAAAAAATCATAACTCAGAAACCAGCAATGATAAATTCACAAACTCTACACCAAAATCACCATGAATGTGTCTAGTTTAAGCACAAAAAATTTCAAATGCATTGGATAAAGTATCATCATTTCACAATTGATTTGGCAAAGTGTACAAAAAATGGACACATGAACAAAACCCTAGCACAATTAAAAATCCATTCATGCAAAAATTCTGGACAAATCATGATAAAAAACTAGAGATCATGCAGAGTATTTTGCAAAAAGTCCCATGAATTTTGGATCAAAAATGAAGGTGATATGAATTTTGTAAGTTTGGTCACAAAATGAAATGAATATTGAAGAAAATAACATGAATTAATGGTTTAATGGCACGGAATGGCATATTTGGTAATTATTTGGAACTATAAGTGAAACGCTGCGCAGCGGACAGAGACGTGGCAACAGGCTATTGGTTCATGGGCAATGACACAGTACAAGCATGCAAAGAACAACAGCTAAACGTGAACAGAACGAAAAACTGGGTTTGTGACTAGGGTTCTGGGCAGCAGTTCAAATGTTCATCTTCATCATCAATCGTGAAAAAAAAATTTGTCACAGAAATGGATAACAAGCATATCATTAGAACCATCAAGCAATGCACATCAACATTATAACATCCATTTTCTCTAAATCGAGCTAACAAAGAAGAATCATGCAAAAACATATTTGGATATGAAACTTTAAAAACAGTTTTCACACTCATCACACAACCATTTTGCACGATTTAAAGTTCATAATGATCAGCAAAGTAAGACCTAGCTAAAGCATACCATGGTTTAGTGAATAGAGAGATTCGAAAATTTACCAAAGTTGAAGAACAGTTGTGCTGCAGTTGTTGTTTGGCTGTGCAAGGCTGAAACAGTGGTTCTACAAGCTTCCAAATGATGAATGGTTGAAGGAATTTGGCTCAGCTATCCTTGAAATGACTTCAAACCAAATCTGCCATGGATGTGTTCTTGATGAAACAGTTGCTTGAAAGGCTTTACAGCTGGGTTCTTGTGCTTGCAAAAGGTTGACAAAGGTCGGCAAATGATGGAAGCAAGCTCAGAATCACGAGCTCTTTTGAGATTTTTCAAGAAAAGTTCAAATGTGCAAAAATAAGGATTTGAGAGAAAAATGCAATTTGGTCTGTTTGTGAATTGTGTGCTAGGGTTTTCCAACAGAAAATGGAGAATATATATGCTGTTTAATGTTGTATTAGCTGGTTAATGGAAATGGTAATCCAAATTGCTAATGAAGTGTGTTTTTGCTAATTGACCAATTTTCACTCAAATGGCAAGGTGTGTGGTTACAGCTGCGAAAATGGGCCTCAAACATGTCCAAAACATGATTTCTGATCAATTGCAAGTGGTAAAAATGGTTGGAATTGGTTATTTTGAAAACTCATTTTTCCACCTCACTTGAATTAATTCATGCTACTTCAAAAAGTGCCATTTTGATTGGTGAGTTTTTGGTAAATTGTGATGACATATTTGGAAAGAGGGCATCAAATGTGACTTGTAGCAAAAAACCCCACCCAATTTGGGCAAATGGTTTGGAAGATATGGCCTTTTGAAGTTCAAAAATGTTTGAGAATGATTTGATCATAACTTGCCAACCATAAATGGGAATTGAGTGTTCTTGGACTTTTTGGAAATGGGAGAACAAGATCTTCAACTTTCATGTTGGGAAAAAATTCATTTGAAGCTTGTATGATGATGTAATGTTGAGGAGAAGAAGTTTCCATTTTTGGCAAATTCCAATTACAGGTCAACTTTCTATTTTTGGCAATTTCTTGTCTGACTTCAAAATCTTCACTGTGGATGCTTGACATGTTATATGAGGCTTATAGGGACATGAATGAGGCCTCTCAGACCAATTCCCACCATCAAATCACTGATTAAATGCACAGTTGACCAAGGTTGACTTCAGTTGACTTTGCTAGGGTTTTGCTTGACTGAACCATGTTCTGATGAATTCCAAGCCCTAATCACTTGATATCTTGATCCAAAATGATGTCACAACCCATATGAACTCTTGATGAATGATCATGGTGCCCAAATTCTACAAAAATGGCCACCATCTATCTCAATGACTGACTTTGATTGATTTGACCTAATTTGCTTCATCTGCAAGTAACATGGTTAGATGACAATATTTTTGTACTTTTGGTTAGCAAACATATGAAAAGCAATGATATACAAATGCAATACATGCTTGGTGATCAAGAACCACACTCACAAGATACCCACCCACTAGGAGGGAAGCTAGGGCATGCAATGATCCTTGAGGCCATGGTATGATATGATATGGGCCATGAGGGATCTTAGGGCCAAAATTGGGGTCTTACACCACCCCACTTTTTGCACCTTTTTGCTCATGAATCCAAACCATACATTTAAGCCCATTTAAAACACTTTAACCCTTCATATTTAAAACTTCTAAACCCTAATCTGAAGTGGTGTGGCTGCCATTATCGAGTTAAGCAAGAGCAAGCAAGGCAAGGAGCAAGAAATCCATTTCATTCACTTTCCATTTTCACAAGTTCTTGTAGCATCAAAACAACACCTTATTCTCCTTCCATCTTCAAGGGGCAGTGGACCTTTCATCCACTAGGTAAACATTTTACTCACTCTCTTTCATGGCCATGAATATCATACTTATTCATAACTATTTATCATGCCTACCATGTTTGTTTCATGTTATTTTTCATTTATGCCATGCTTGTTCCATGCTTATTTTCCATGTTAATACCATGCCATGATTGTTTGTAAAGCCCTCAACGTGAGGCATGTTCATTAAGTTGGAGTTTGTGACATTATTTTCGGTTGTATCCATGTTCATGAAGCCACCTTGTTGTTCACTTTTCACCATGTTTAAGTCATTATTTTCAACGAAACAAAGCACCATTGTGTTCTACTCATTTCGAACTTAAACTTTGCTTTTTATATCATCTCATTTGGAGCACCATAGCATGAGATATTTTGGCTGGAAGTTTGGAGAAATATCCTGCCATTCCCGCGTGGCTGCTGCATGTTGTTAGGGTTTCTTCATGTTGCATGAAGAAGACCACGTGGCAATCCGTGTACCTTCCGATCGTGCGCGCCAGTTTCAATCTTACCCGTCCAGCCATTATTTTTGTCTTCTTGTGACTTCTAACAAGCTGACCGATCGATGCATTGTTTATGTAATTAAATGTTACATTTTATTTATGTCACGCTGAACATCACTTGGACCGGATTGGGCTTGGCACTCATATTATATCCCCCCCCCCCCTCACACTCAAGGCCCATTGTCCATTCATTTATTTTCATTCTTCCTTTTTTATTTTGTTTTAATTAATAAAAATATTTTATTTATTAATAAAAAATACCAAAAATATTTTTCACATTTCTTAATGTTTTATTTAATTTATTTGATTTTTATTTTCATATTTTATTTAATGTTAATATTTCATTTTAATTATTTGTTTCAAATAGTCCATTTTAACACACATTTTTTATTAATTTTATTTTCTTGACTTAAAATTATTTTTAGGTTCTGATTTTTGGGATGAGGGTTGACCAATGTCTCATGGTCAACCTGATCTTTTATTGGAATTTTATTTCCCATTTTTAATTTATTTTGGATTTATTTTTGACCTAGTTTGCTTGGTTGACTTTTCATTTGACTTCTGTTTTATTTCAATTAATTTATACACTAATTTTCATTATTTTTAAAATCTTTTTTGGGGATGATGATGTCCTGATCCCACCTTACTTAGTTTAATTTTTCATAATTTTCTTGATTAATTTACTATTTATTTGATAATTTTTAAGTTGACTTGACTTTATAGTTGACTTTTCTATGATTGATGTTTGACTTAGGGATTGCTTAAGGAAATTGAAGAGATCTTTTGATCCTCCCTTGTTCATATCATATGCCATGTATTAGAGACCTTTCATATTGATTTTATTTGATCCTTGCATCATTTCCCGATTAAATTATTCAGTGATCCTTTGTGTGCATAGTTTCACTTGTCTGATTCATCTGATATTTTTTTTATACTTGTTTCTTTCATCCATGCTTCTATTGTTTGATTGTTTAACATGTTTATACTTCTCATGCATTGCCTAATGCTCATTTGTTTCATTCTTTGATTATTTGATTTGATCATATACCTGTTTATTTATCTGATTGTTTGATAACTGTGGCCTACTTGTATGTTGTATGAGGCATATATCTTTATTGTTTGATTGCCATGAACAATCCCCATTCATAACAAATGTACCCCTCTCCCATGAAGTGTATAATGTTTATTCTTTCATTCTTTATTCATCTGTTAATACGAGAACTAAAACGAACATTCGATAACCATTTCAAAACAAGATCAAAACCTCGATCCAACGTCGAGTAATCATTTTCAAACTTAACAGAACCAACACATATTCATCCATCCTTTTGTAAGTCGATTGCTTCATGCATCGCCATTTCTCTTGTAAGACGATTGCATCAGGCATCACCATCTACCTGTAAGTCGATCGCTTCGTGCATCACCATCTACCCTTACCCATGGCTCATCTCCTTGCTCCATTCGTCGATTCTTGTTTCGTTTAGGTAGCACCCATTAGGTAGAACCCTTTGTATGATAACATTAGGTAGAATCCCCATATTTCTTTTGTATGATAACATAGGTAGAATTCCCATATTCTTTTGTATGATAACATAGGTAGAATTCCCTTATTCTTTGCATGCTAACATTAGGTAGATGTTCCCATTTGTAAATCCTAACACTTAGATCTACATTGCATGACAACTCTAGGGCAGAGCTTCCCCATTCTTTTAGACCTTCCGTGCGTCTCCGATCCTGTGGCATGTCATTCCATTCTATTGCAAAGAGGTAACTGCCTAAGACTCGATTAAGCGAGCTGCGACACCTGCTGCTAGGACGTGAACACATTGCCCACTCTCCTTTGACACAACTGGTGTCTTCCTTTGTAAGTCCATGTTCAAATGGCAATCCCTGTGTAGCCGAACTACGACAACTCTGATTCTCATGTTCATATGAGATACGTAGGCACAAGATGCTATGTCTTGCCGAGTTTTGAATGACAACTAACAACTAACCCTTGTTTGCTCTCGCCTTTGTTGCGATTCTTTTCTCTCGCCCTCGTTGCGATCGAGACCTTCCCTTTCTCTTGCCCTAGTTGTAATCGAGACCCTTATTCCCGTAGTTAGCTGAACTACGTTTTGCTCTGATTCTCATTCCCGATGAGATACGTAGGCATAAGACGCAGCGTCTTAGCGAGCACAATTATCTTTAGCCCATAGGTGGCCAAGCTACGAAGACTCTGATTCTCATATTCAGATGAGATACGTATGCAGTGGATGCGACATCCGTGCGAGTCATTTTCTTTAGACTTTCCTTTTAGTAAATAGTACATTAGATAAACACACACCCTTTAGACAAGAACAACAAGAGTGGATCCCGTAGAGTACTACGGATGCGTAGGGGTGCTAATACCTTACCTTCGCATAATCGACTCCCGAACCCAAGATTTGGTTGCGAGACCTTGTCTTTTCCTTTTTTTTTCTTCAGGTTTACTTCGAGCATTTCCTTTCCCTCCTTTGGGATAAATAACGCACGGTGGCAACTCTCCTAGCTTTTGTAGGTTTCTTGTTTGTTGGATGTTTATTCTTTTGTACAGTTATTTATTTTCCAGCATTTACCTGCTTTACCTTATTGCATTATGTACATATGCTGTATCTGCTGTTGGGTTGGTTGTTTGTTGGGGTGGGATGTTTTATGAGAGATAAGCCCATTACCCAGGCTTGAGCATACACACAGGTTTTAGAGTGGATAGTCATGAGGCTTGCGTGGCATGTTGCTACGTTAAGTCGTTCATAAGACCCACATCCAGACGAGGTTTCTTTGGATATATTATGTCCTATGGGTGTTCCATAACGATAATTGTTCCTTTATAGATCGTCAACTCTGGTGACCATTTCCCGAGAACTCAGTCGAGGCCTCTCCTCCGAGACGCGTTTATGTTAGCTCTGGTGGGCGCATTCTCGCTGCTCAACCCGAGGACCCTGAGGCTGGGAACTTGCTTTAGGATGTCCTGTTGAGGGGATTCAATGGAGGTCTTTTATCCCGTAATAATGCCAAACCTTCAGTGGTAAACGTATTATTCTCGACTAAAGGGCTGAAGCTGATGAACTTCTGTTCTTAGAACCTACTAGTGAGGGGCGGGCTAAATTCAGGAAACCTTGACCTTCAACCAACCCGGTTTTCTGGAGCAGAACTTTGATCTCGTATTATATTCCTCAGTGGGTTTCTTTTCAGACAGTGCAACCGGACAGATGTTCAAGCAGATACAGCAGTCCTGATTTCCATGTCACTGCATTGCATCACATCATTTTGCATTTATATCATTTAACACATGTTTATCTATTCCCAGGGGTTCATATCTTCTTCTTGATTCTAGTCGGGGTTTTCTTCTTACACTGTTTATCAAATGTGAGACTGGGATCAAGGGGGTAGAATGCCCTTTGGAATTGATAAACATGTCATTGCATTTGCATATCCACCAGCATGTCTTGCATAACAGGTACCGCCGCAGTGTTCTCAGTTGTTTGGTGTTCCGCTAGCAGGATAGTTGACTCAGGAATTCACCGGTACGGTACCCGCAGAAACCAACAGAGAGTTATGGAGGGCCTACAAGCAGAACTCGCCGAGATGAGGATCCGCATGACTCAGTTTATGGATGTGGTTCAGGGAGTAGCTCAAGGACAGCAAGAGCTCAGACAGATGATGCAAAGGAATCCCTCCACTAATCAACCAGAGACGGTAATTGATCCTCCAGTTGGAGAAGTTAACGGACCTAGTGGACCGGGGCCTATCCCGATCCCACGTGCTAACCTGGATCAACAACCCATTCGTGATGATCAGGAGGATCAGTTCACCTTGATGCAGGAGGATTTTGGCATGGGCCATGGTGTGGACCCCATGTTCAAGAGATTGGAGGAGAGGCTGAAGGCGGTGGAAGGACAAAATACTCTGGGGGTCGATGTTGCTGATTTGGGGTTGGTCCCAGGTGTGAGGGTGCCACCAAAATTCAAGGTTCCGATATTTGACAAATACAGTGGCAACTCTTGCCTGAAGACCCATGTGCAAGCCTACTTCCGTAAGATGGTTGCATACTCCGATGATGAGAAGTTTCTTATGTACTTCTTTCAGGACAGCCTAGCTGGGGCATCCCTGGAATGGTACATGAGGCTGGACAGAGCCCACATCCGTTGCTGGAGAGACTTGGTCGAGGCCTTCGTAAAGCAGTATCAGTACAATGCTGATATGGCGCCCGACAGAACCCAACTTCAGAATCTGTCACTCAAAAGCAATGAATGCTTCAGGGAATACGCTCAACGTTGGAGAGAGACAGCTTCCCGTGTTCAGCCTCCTATGTTGGAGAAGGAAATAGCCAACATGTTCATGAACACTCTGCCCGGATCCTACTTGGAGCGTCTGGTAGGTTGCAACGCTTCCAACTTTGCTGATGTAGTCTCTACCGGTGAGAGGGTGGAGAACTATTTGAAGACATGCAAGATCCAGAATGGAGTTGGATCATCATCAGGGGTAAAGAAGCCGTTCATACAGGGACAAAAGCGGAGTGAGGGAATGTTAATTCTTTGTCTTCATATCAGAGTAGGGGTATCAGAAGGAACAGTTTCCAGAACCATCATCAACAACCGTATGTTGCAGTTGTGACCATTCCGGCTGCAGCACCAGTACAGCAACAACAACCACAGCGTCAACCAACTCAATACCAACAACAACAACGGGGTAACAGACCCGCCTATCAGCAGAGGCAAAAGGCGATGGATAGGCGTTTCGACACTCTTCCGATATCGTACGCTCAGCTGCTTCCTAGCCTTCAACAATTACAACTCGTGCAATTACGCACTCTGGCTCCTCCCGTTGGCAGGCTTCCGGTGGGTTATGACGCCAACGCTAGGTGAAATTTCCACTCTAGGGCACCTGGCCATAATATTGAGAACTGCAAAGCTTTTAAGCACGTAGTTCAGAACCTCATTGATTCAAAGGCCATCAACTTTGCGCCGGCTCCTAATGTCGTCAACAATCCCATGCCGCAGCATGGTGGTACAAATGTTAATATGGTGGAAGAAGAATCCAAATTCATCAAGGATGTGTTGAAGTTGAAGACTCCGCTGTTGGAGATCAAAGAATGCTTGTTGAAGGCCGATGTTTTCCCCCCGTTGTGGGAATGGTTGTTTGGATTGTGCTACAAAGAGTGGAGGTTGTTTGAAGCTGCAACAGGGTATCCAGGCCTTGCTTGACAATGGTATCCTCCAAGTTGAAGACTTGTCTGTCCAAGAGACTGTTGAAGGGGTTGCTGAAGAGGTGTTTGAAGATGCTGCTGATGAATTCACAAATGTTGATCCTGTTGATCGTGTAATTCCTGATAATGTATTTAATTTTTCCAATGATGTTGTTGATATCCCAAATAATGTGGTTGATTCTGATGTAATTGAACTTGATTCCGATGTTTCGGATGTTTATGTTTCAATGAATGAGATTTCTGAGTATGACTGTGATGTTGCTACTATCACCTTTTTCTACCCAACTGCTCAGATCAGTGTGCCAGAAGCGCAACCGGTGCCACCAGTGCAACCGCATCAGTCCACAATGACCATCACGACCCCTGGTCCTTTACCTTTCACCAGCGAAAGGTCCATTCCTTGGCATTATGGGGGGGGGGGGAGTGTATACACCCACGACCATGGAGTGGAACAACCATTGAAAGTAGAAGAGGTGCAGAAGTTTGAATCTGAAATGGAAATAAAAGATCCCGTAGTGGACAATGTTGGTGGAATCGGGCGATTCACCAGGAGTGGTAGACTGTTCTCACCACCGGTTACCCAAGCTGGCAGTGTTGATGCCGCGACGGGGACCAAAGGTAAACAAGCTGTGAATGAGGGTACTTCTGCTCCACAGGCTGGTTCTGAGCCTACTTTTGCGAAGGATGTGGATGAGCTTTTGAGGATCATAAAGAAAAGCGACTACAAGGTAGTCCATCAGTTGATTCAGACGCCGTCCAAGATATCCATTCTCTCGCTCCTGCTGTGTTCGGAGGCACACAGAGAGGCACTGCTGAAGGCACTTAATGCTGCATACGTGCCTCAGGAGATCTCAGTGAACCAACTAGAAGGGATCGTTGCAAATGTTCATGCGAGCAACGGGTTGGGTTTTACTGATTCTGACTTAACACCAGCCGAACACAATCATAACAAAGCTTTGCACATCTCGATAGAATGCAAAGACACCGTGCTATTACATGTTCTGGTGGATACAGGTTCCTCTCTCAACGTGCTACCCAAGAGGGCCCTGTCAAGGTTAGAAGTAGAAGGTTTGGTCTTGAAACCTTCCGATCTTGTTGTGAGAGCCTTCGATGGTTCTAAGAGGTCGGTGTTCGGAGAGGTAGAATTGCCAATTCAGATTGGATCACAAACCTTCAACACCGTCTTCTATGTGATGGATATCAGTCCCTCATACAGCTGTCTGCTGGGTCATCCTTGGATCCACAACACTGGGGAAGTCTCCTCAACTCTGCATCAGAAGATTAAGTTCCCGGTCAACGGAAGGATTATCATTGTCTGTGGTGAGGAGGACATTCTGGTTAGTAATATGTCTACATTCAAGTACGTAGAGGTAGAAGGTGAAATTCATGAGACCCTGTGCCAGGCCTTTGAGGCGGTTCGGATCAAGGATGCAGCTCCGGTGGAAGAGGTTAAAGCGGGTGCCTCTATCTCATCCTTCAAACAGGCGCAGGCCTTGGTAGATTCAGGTGTTGCTCCTGTAACAACCCATTTTTTTTAATATTGAATTATTATACTATTATTATTATAATTTTAATTAATTATGTGGAATGTTAATTAATTAATTGGTGTATTAATTCATTATCTAGTGGATATGAGAAATAATTAAATAATTGAATTAATTAATTAACTTGGTTGCATAGTGAGTGGTTAATTATTTAAATTTAAATAGAGGTATTTAAATATTAGGTATTATTGGGCCTAGTGATTAAATTAGATGATTTAAGCCCAACTAGAATACTATTATAAATAGTAAGAGTGAAGGAAGTGAGAATTAGAATTCACTTGAGCACTGAAAGCAATAGAGAAAGAGGAGAGGAAAAGCGAGAGGAGTCAAGGTTTCCATCAAATTGACAAGGTAAGGGGGGAAATCCTTATCATTGTGGGTTAGTATGATTGGGTCAATGGGTAGGAACATGTTTTAGGTTGAAATCCTTAATTGGCATGGTTTGGAATTATTAGGTCTTGATAAATACTCTTGAATTGTGATGATTAAATTATGCTAAAACTGTGAATGAATATATATTTGGATGAGTCATGATTTTCTGAACGTGTAGCTTTTTACGGAATCGAAATCGGAGGTCCGGAAGTCCTCCAACGATGAAAAATGCGGGGAAATCTGCATTCTGTTTCGTGTTAGCGCAGGAACAGCATTCTGTTTTGCGTTAACCGGTTAACCCAGGGCGTTAACCGGTTAACACTGTTATAATATTAAAAAAATTACATTCTGTCTTGCGTTAACCGGTTAACCCAGGGCGTTAACCGATTAACACTGTTAAAAATTGCCAAGAAGCGCATTCTATTTTACGTTAACCGATTAACCCAGGGCGTTAACCGGTTAACACTGTTTGAAAAGTGAAAAATTGATATTTAAATGTTGTGTGCGTTTTGGAATGAAATCTATGTGTACGTATTTGATGATTGG
The DNA here is from genome assembly GCF_024323335.1 of Lathyrus oleraceus. NCBI lineage: Eukaryota > Viridiplantae > Streptophyta > Magnoliopsida > Fabales > Fabaceae > Lathyrus > Lathyrus oleraceus. The sequence goes on from NC_066579.1 coordinate 307,962,973, forward strand.
CCTATATTGGTGAATAATATATTGTATGAATGTGTATGTATACCATTATTGAATTGTGAATGATTTATGGTTATGGATGTGTATATGTAATCGTAATTGATGTGTTGTGATGAATGTGTATATGTACCAATTGTGAGTCATGGTGATATGTGGGATGTTAAGACGGTATATAGATGGTCTTAATTGCATATGTGTTGGTATGTGTGCATTCATTCATAGCATGGTTGACTTCATTGTGGAAGTGGTGAAACTGTGGGTTCACATGAGCAGACGTTGATTCTCAATGGGAACCAGGCGTAGTATTAAGTGGTGATCCTTCATTGGAAACAGACGTAGCAGACGTTAATCCTTAATTGGGATTAGGCGTAGTATTAAGCGGTGATCCTTCATTGGAAACAGACGTAGGGCTTTGGTCTTGTCCGGATCGGAAGCGTGGCTTGGATTCTAGATATTGAATCGGAAAGCGGTGAAACTTTGAGTTCACATTGAGGTACCACATGCATAGAGTCACATTGTCTTGCATTGAGTCGTCTATAGTTATGTGATCATCGAATGCATGTATTGATGTAGATGCGATGTACGTTTGAAATATGTGAGATGATTGTTGGTTAATATTATTGACGTGATTATACCAAGTGTGATGAATTCTTAAATTGTGTTTTAATTCATTGTGCCTTATTATGCTATTTCATAATGATTTGAATTCTCACCCTTTCTATTTGAATGTTACCTTTTCATGGGTATCGCGCAGATACTACAGAGTAGTATTGCTGGAGTAGGTGGACGGTAGCTCGCTCAAGAATAGCTGGAGAGTTTCCGTATTTAGTTTGAAATTTGGTAATGAGTCAATGCTCTGGTCATGTAACACTGGGTAGATTAGTGGTATTGGACTCATATCTTATTTTGATATGCTTTATGTCATTAATTGTTTTATTTTATTTGAAGTGATGATTGAGAGATGATCATGGTATGGGACATGGATCATATTATGAATTACATGAGTATTCTTTATTTTTCGCTGCGAACACATATTGCTTGAATATTCATGAATGAGTGAAATGTGTTATTTTGAATGACCAGGTGTATTGTTGGTTTTTGAAAGTTTTAAGTTTCGAAAACATCGATGTGACGCCCTTTTCTTTATATGCGTGCTTATTTATTCTGATTATATGTTAAATAATTTGGGGTAGAAAAAGGGGTGTAACAGCTCCCGGTTAGGGACGTCTGTTGGAGTTACCGGTGAAAGAAGACAAGTTCGGGATTGGGTATCAGCCAGTTCTGACTCCTACAACTTCAACGCCTCAGACTCTTCAGGGGCCGATTACTTTCTCCAGTGCCGGCGTCATTCAATATGGCCAGATCTCTGCAATCAACGAAGAAGATGGGGATAGTGATTACGACATCGACAACTGGGTGTGTCCGAGGATCCCGGGTGAAGTCATCAACAATTGGTCTTCTGAGGAGATTATCCAAGTCACTCTTCTGGAGGAGTAATTTTCTTTGTTTGTTCATGCATGTTCAAGTCTTATGTTCCACCCAGGGCGTAATGACTCAATGTAGGGCTCATCTATGTGATACCTGCATTTTTTATCATACATAAAGGACGTCTTTTTGCATTCAAATGTTTTGTTCACTGTCTTTCTATTTTTGCAATTTTCAAAAAAAAAATTGGCAATGTTTTGTTAGTTTCCACTTTTTTTTCACACTCATAAGCACATACCATCACTCATGCAGATGCACACCACCGGATCCTATCGATAACAGTTCTGCTATGACTTGCATCGACTTTGAAAATCTGATCTTTCAAGTTGGAGAAGAGGGTGATGAAGACTGTGAACTCCCTGAAGAACTTGCCAGGTTGCTAAAACAGGAGGAAAGGGCCATTCAACCGCATCAAGAGTCTACTGAAGTGATTAATCTCGGCACCGAGGACGCCAAGAGAGAAATCAAGATATGGGTTGCTTTGGAAGATGATGTGAAGAAGGGGTTGATTGAACTGCTGCAAGAATACGTCGACATCTTCGATTGGTCTTATCAGGACATGCCAGGGCTTGACACAGACATCGTGGTACACCATTTGCCTCTCAAAGAGGATCGTCCTCCGGTCAAGCAGAAGCTTAGAAGAACAAGACCAGAGATGGCTGTTAAGATAAAGGAAGAAGTGCAAAACCAGTTGGATGCATGGTTTCTAGTAGTTACCAATTATCCGCCATGGGTTGCAAACATCGTTCCCGTACCTAAGAAGGATGGAAAGGTACGGATGTGCGTTGACTACCGGGATCTGAACAAAGCTAGTCCTAAAGATGATTTCCCATTACCTCACATCGATGTTTTGGTGGACAACACGGCTCAGTTCTCGGTATTCTCCTTCATGGATGGCTTTTATGGCTATAATCAAATCAAGATGGCACCAGAAGACATGGAGAAGACAACTTTCATAACCCCATGGGGCACCTTTTGCTACAAGGTGATGCCGTTTGGTCTGAAAAATGCTGGGGCAACATATCAACGAGCTATGGTAACCCTTTTCCATGATATGATTCATCATGAAATCGAGGGTTATGTGGACGATATGATTGCCAAATCTAAGACAGAAGAAGAACATTTGGTGAATCTACAGAAACTGTTTGAGCGTTTGAGGAAGTTCAAGCTAAGGCTTAATCCGAACAAGTGCACTTTCGGGGTGAGATCTGGAAAGCTGCTGGGTTTTATTGTTAGTGGAAAAGGGATTGAGGTGGATCCTGACAAAGTAAAAGCGATACAGGAAATGCCTGAGCCAAGAACAGAGAAACAAGTTTGTGGTTTCTTAGGGAGGTTGAACTACATTGCAAGGTTCATCTCTCACCTAACAGCCACGTGTGAGCAAATTTTCAAGTTGCTAAGAAAAGATCAGGCTATCAGATGGAATGATGATTGCCAAAGGGCTTTTGAAAAGATAAAGGAGTATTTGCAGAATCCTCCTATCTTCATGCCTCCAGTCCCAGGGAGACCGTTGATTATGTACTTGATAGTACTCGATAATTCCATGGGTTGTGTTCTCGGTCAACACGACGAGACAGGTAGGAAAGAGCATGCCATCTACTACGTGAGTAAGAAATTCACAGACTGCGAGTCGAGATACTCAATGCTTGAAAAGACATGTTATGCACTTGCATGGGCTGCTAAGCGATTGAGACAATACATGCTGACTCACACAACCTTACTGATCTCCAAGATGGATCCAGTCAAGTATATATTCGAGAAGCCAGCTCTCACCAGAAGGGTTGCCCGTTGGCAAATGGTACTGACAGAGTACGACATCCAGTATACATCCCAGAAAGCCATCAAGGGGAGTATTCTGTCAGACTATCTTGCTCAACAACCGATTGAAGACTATGAGCCAATGAAGTTTGACTTTCCAGATGAAGACATCATGTTCCTCAAGATGAAAGACTGCGAAGAGCCAGTTGTTGAGGAGGGACCTGATCCAGATGAAAAGTGGACTTTGACGTTTGATGGGGCCGTCAATGCTAAAGGAAGTGGAATTGGTGCTGTCATTACTACTCCGAAAGGTGCCCACATGCCTTTCACCGCTTGTCTGACTTTCGAGTGCACCAATAATGAAGCTGAATATGAGGCCTGTATCTTAGGTATTGAGCAAGCCATTGATTTGAGAATCAAGACTTTGGACATCTTCGGAGGTTCAGCTCTAGTGATCAATCAAGTGAATGGTGATTGGAATACTCTCCAGCCTACTCTGGTCCCCTACAGAGATTACACGAGAAGACTGTTGACTTTCTTCACAACAGTAAAGTTGTATCATATACCTCGTGATGAGAACCAGATGGCAGACGCTCTTGCTACTATATCCTCTATGATCAAGGTGATTCGGTGGAACCATGCTCCCAGGATCGATGTGATGCGCCTTGATAGGGCCGCGTATGTGTTTGCTGCTGAACTGGTAGTTGATGACAAGCCCCGGTATCACGACATCAAGTGCTTTCTGAAGAATCAAGAGTACCCTGCAGGGGCATCCAACAATGACAGAAAGACTTTGAGAAGATTGGCAGGCAGTTTCTTCTTGAACAAGGACGACGTGCTGTATAAGAGGAACTTCGACATGGTTTTGCTCAGATGCGTGGATAAACCCGAAGCAGACATGTTAATGCAGGAAGTTCATGAAGGCTCCTTCGGTACTCATGCCGGCGGACATGCAATGGCTAAGAAATTGTTGAGAGCAGGTTATTATTGGATGACCATGGAATCGGATTGTTTCAAATATGCTCGGAAGTGTCATAAATGCCAGATTTATGCTGATAAGGTGCATGTGCCGCAAAATCCTCTGAATGTGATGTCTTCGTCGTGGTCGTTTGCTATGTGGGGCATTGATATGATTGGAAAGATTGAGCCGACTGCTTCCAATGGGCATCGCTTCATCCTTGTTGCCATCGACTATTTCACCAAGTGGGTCGAAGCAGCGTCATTTGTGAAGGTCACTATCGCAACCTGAAAAATGGAATGCGAAAAAAAACAACCGGCGAAGAAAGACAGGAGAGTCGCCACCGTGCGTTATTTATCCCAAAGGAAGGAAAGGAAACGCTCGAAGTAAACCTGGAAAAAGGAAAGGACAAGACAGGGTCTCGCAACCAAATCTTGGGTTCGGGAGTCAATTATGCGAAGGGAAGGTATTAACACCCCTACGCATCCGTAGTACTCTACGGGATCCACTTTTGTAGTTCTTGTCTAGAGGGTGTGGGTTTATCTAATGTGTTATTTACTAAAAAAGGGGTCAAAAAAAATGACTCGCACGGATGTCGCATCCACTGCATACGTATCTCATCTGAATATGAGAATCAGAGTCTTCGTAGCTCGGCTACCTAGGGGTTAAGGGTAATTGTGCTCGCTAAGACATCGCGTCTTATGCCTACGTATCTCATCTGGAATGAGAATCAGAGCAAGCCGTAGTTCGGCTAACTACGGGGTTATGGATTGGGTTTTGGACGAACGACGTCACTACGCAATCTACCGGATGCTCGACCTTTGGAGACTTACTCGCCTGTAGTAGAAGGAGTAAACGTGTTAGGAGAAGAAAAATCAATGAATTTGTTTGCGTTTTAGGAATGCTCAGGAAAAAGGGAAATCCTAGACGAAGGAACCTGCATAAAGTAAACGCACAAAACATTGCCTCCTATCGAGGTCTTCCAGCTAAGAAAGCGGTAAAAATACGGGAAAATGTAAAAGTACCACACGGATAAAGATCCGAAGTAATAGTAATTAACGGAACAAGGAAAACCTGAGATCCTTCCAAGCTAACACCATCAAATAAAGTGAGTCAGTACAGGTAATCGGAATGAAACCTCCAGGTGATATCCCACAAATAAAGTGGAACACCAGGCAAACCATCTCTACAAGAGTCATATGAGCCCTCACAAAACAAAACTCAACAAACAGGTTAGAGAAACAAAATAGGGTAACCAAGAGTTGCCCCCAAATCAAAATGTAACCACATGAATCATGCCATTAAAATTCACAAAAAGCTCACAAAAAGCAACCAAGGGTAGGAGGCCTAAACCTCTTGTCAAACACATGCATCAAAAGGGTATCAAATTCACCCATAATACCTCATACATTTAGAGCATTCAAATTAAAGGCATAAAGATGATGGATATAGGGCAAACCTGATTGGAGAGATCGGTCGAAATCAAATGGCACGGCTGGATTTGCAAACCAATGTTAGGGTTTGCTTGAGCTGAAAGTGTGTGAGTCAGAATGAACCTTTCAGAGTTGCCTGGAGGTTGCTCTGAACTCTGTTAGCTCTTCACTCACTATCTTTTTCCAGCCAGGGTAATAGGAATAGAATGAAATTTTGTTTCACTGAAACTCTGAATTTATAACCTGATTTTTGTGGACCTGTGGGCTCAAATGAGAGAGGTCCAAGTCCAAGATTTTTTTTTTTTTTCTTCGTTTTCCGTTTTTTTTTCGTTTTTTTTTTCGTTTTCCGTTTTTTTTTCAAAACACGTGGGCTTCGCCTAGCGAGCATGACATCTCATGAACAAACCTTTGCTCCTTCAAGATTAACGTTTTGACTGACGAATAGACCCCTGTTGGAAGTAACTCAAGTCTTTCCCTTGTGTTGACTGATCATCTAAATAGAACCCACAAAGTGTCCTGGATGATGTTCAAGCTTCTTGGAGCTAATCCCAATTGACATGATGAAATACAATGTATCTAATGTTAAATGACCTAAAAATGAATGCGTGAATAAGGAGGGCAAATTTTAGGGTGTTACAACTGCCCCTATTCAATCATCAGCTAACCCGAGCAGGATGAAAGCGAACAGCTTATCAGACAAGCAGGGTGAGCTGTGATTGAATACTAAAGACAGACCGAAAATTTGCGCTCCGAGGACACCACAAAAATGCTGAAATACACCGCGCTGTTTATTTCTCTTCCGATCCTCTGGCTGAATCTGAATCAGTCTTCTGACTTAATCTGGAGTTTCGATCCTCTGGCTGAATCTATACTCAATTTAGTCCTCTGGTTGGATGTTAATTTTGATCCTCGGGCTGGATACAATTTTGTTTCGATTCTCTGGCTGAATTCATGATTCTCTGGCTGAATCTACTTCGATCTTCTGGCTAGATCTGAATTGTTTCGATTCTCTGGCTGAATCTATTTCCGGTCTTCGGGCTAGACCTGACTTCGATCTTCTGGCTAGATCTGGATTGATTTGATGATAAATTCCCATCATCAGGATCTCGCATCTGAGGCATGCGCTGGTTGACTCTCTTTCGAAATCTGCACCCAATCTTCATGTTAGATATGCAGCTTCGAGAATATCCCACTCTTGGGCTTCGTACATATTCTTCAGGCTAGAACATGTTATAACGACTCTTCGATTAGACTTTGTTTTTTAAATGCGATCCGCGGGCTGGATCCTCTTGTAAGCTGATTTTCTGTTGAGCTGTCAATCTATTCCTCTAGCCGGCTTGCTGGGGAAATAACGCTCGTAGTCGACTCTCTGGCTGAATCTTCAAAACGAACCTTAGGCTGACTCTTGGGAAAACGATTCTCAGGCTGAATCTTCAAAAATGTCCCTCAGGCTGGATCACTGGAAAACGATTCTCAGGCTGAATCTTCAAAAATGACCCACAGGCTGGATCACTGGAACAACGATTCTCAGGCAGAATATTCAAAAATGACCATCAGGTTGGATCACTGGAAAACGATTCTCAGGCTGAATCTTCAAAAATGACCCTCAGGCTGGATCACTGGAACAACGATTCTCAGGCTGAATCTTCAAAAATGACCCTCAGGCTGGATCACTGGAAAACGATTCTCAGGCTGAATCTTCAAAAATGACCCTCAGGCTGGATCACACACACACTTGATCCTCTGGCCGAATCTCATGACTTTGGTTGTAAAGTAATTTTTCAGTCTGCTTTGAAGAACCTATTTATTAGTTTATGTGTATGCTTGATATGCATGCAGATGCAAATGTTAATTTTATGCATGGTGTAAAAAGAAATCTGCTTGGGGAAGCAAACTCCGATAGGGAACGGATCACTGTATCAATCCTTGAATGCTCTATGGGGAACGATCCGTCTGTCGGGACCGGGGAGCCACCGAAAATAAATCGGCCTTTTTTGAAAAGTTGACATTGTTGGGGAAGTATCAACTATGGAAACTTTGCTTGGCGAGGCTCTGCGAGGAGAGTCTGTAAGGAAGGCACTCCCTGGGGAAATGTCGTATGAATCGACCTTTGTTGGGGATATGAACTTGCTAATCGTCCTCAAGCTGGGGATTAGAACAAATCTGTTAGAAATAATCTGCTGAGGGAATGAGATGAACACTGGGAACACCACCCTCTTGTCTGTTGGGTATGCGACTACTCCGATGTTGCTGGGAAGATACAGTCTGGCACTGTCGACTCCGCTGGGGATATACAGTCTGGATACTGTCAACTCTACTGGGGAACCTGCTCTGCAGGGGAGAGGCTTTATCAACCGCTTGGGGGTGAGGATTCATGACTTGGCATCCGGTTCCTGTGACCTGTAACCAAAAAATACACGTATGCCCCGGGGAATTACTCGGTTTGAATTCACCGTCCGGGATTAAGCACATTCAAAGCAATTTTGACTGTTTTCCTGCGCAAGTCATCTGCAAAAGCCACCATTATATTCAGATGCAATATGTTTCCTCAAGAATTCAGACATCTTTTGCAAACAAACTGATAAATGGAAAATAAAGAGGGTTTTTAACTGAATTATTCGACTTTTGTTGGTTAATAATTTGTGCCAGGAATAGGCGAGTACATCAGGAAGCTGATCCCTGGAAAGAGGCGATCGCTATAAATTGAACAAGAGAAACTATCCTAATGGCAATGTGGAAACGGGGTCCCACCGAGTTTCGACTTTGCTATGGCTCGTATGACCTCAAGACGCTCTGCTCATCTTGCTTTCTGAAGTGGATGATTAGTCGATCTTTAACCTTCGAAGATTGCCGGATTGAATGAAACGGTGATATAACACGGATGAACTCAGATCGCAGTCATTCGCTTATTCCCTAACTTTTGCGTGGACCGCCCTTTTGGGTTTTCAATCCACCGGGATACCCTTTTTTGCCTGAGCCGCCCTTTCGGGTTTTCGACTCACTGGGTGTACATGGTTTATTTTATATCCCTAATTTTTGTCCGAACCTCTTTATTCTTTTTTTTTTGGTTCGTCGGGATGCCCTTTTTTTGCCTGGACTATTCTTTTTATCGTCCAGCGGGTCTATTTTATGCGAAGTATTTTTTTTTACTGCGTCTGAGTTGATAGGGGATGGGAAGTCTTCGCGGTTCCTGGTTGTTAGCATCAAAGCTCCGCCAGAGAAAAAACTCTTTTAACCACGTATGGACCCTCATAGTTCGGTGTCCATTTGCCCCTGTGATCTGTGTTAGGAGGAAGAATTCTTTTGAGTACCAATTCACCAACTTGATACTCCCGAGGGCGCACTTTCTGATCAAATGCTCTCTTCATCCGTCTCCGATATAGTTGGCCATGGCATATAGCTGCTAGTCTTTTTTCCTCAACTAGGCTCAGCTGATTGTATCGAGAACGGACCCATTCTGCTTCGTTCGACTTCATTGTTGGTGCAGGGAAAAGTTATTATGGCACAAAATAGCATATGAACCCCCTCCGGCATGATCAACATTGCACCAACTACGCGACCATTGACGTTGACCGCCCCATCAAACATCATAATCCATTTGGATTCAGGGTCAGGCCCCTCCTCCGGGAGTGGTTTCTCGCAATCTTTCGATTTGAGAAACATGATGTCCTCATCAGGAAAGTCGAACCTCATAGATTGGTAATCATCAATCGGTTGCTCGACAAGATAGTCTGATAAGACACTTCCTTTGATGGCTTTTTGTGAAGCGTATTGGATGTCATACTCTGTCAGCATCATTTGCCACCTAGCAACCCTTCCGGTAAACGCTGGCCTTTCAAAAATATACTTGACTTGATCCATCTTTGATATCAATAGAGTCGTGTGAGTCAACATATACTGTCTTAGTCGGCGAGCAGCCCATGCAAAGCGCGGCAAGTTTTCTCGAGCAGTGAGTATCTTTGTTCACAGTCGGTAAACTTTTTGCTAAGGTAGTATATTGCATGCTCTTTTCGACCTGACTCGTCATGCTGACCGAGCACACAACCCATTGACCTTTCTAACACAGTCAAGTACATGATCAACGGTTTTTTCCTCTCGGCCTGTAGACTGGCCCCGATCTTGATCTCTTTCTTGTCGTCCTCGGTACCAATGTTGACGGTCTCAATCACTTCCTGATAAGGTGTAATAGCTCGATCCTCCTGTTTCAACAACCTGGCTAACTCCTCAGGCAATTCACAATCTTCCTCAGCCCCTTCTTCGGCTTGATAGATAGGATTGTCGAAGTCATACTTGGCCATAGCAGTGTCGTTAGCAGTAAGATCCGGGTGATCAGTTTTACGAGGTGTTTTTTGGAAAGAAAAACGAAAAAGAAACATGAAAAAGAAACATTGCCGTTTTTGTAAAAGTAAAAATAATTGAAAGAAAGAGAACACAAAATTGTTTGCAAAAGCTGTCCTTTATTGATGATGAAAATAATTGTGAAATGTAACTAAATGGGTGGCCCTACAGATGAGTCATTACACCTTGGTCAAAGTGTAAGACTTTATTATGCATGTGATAAAAGGAAAACAATAAAAATTACTCCTTTAGTAGAGTAAACCGGACGACTTTTTCAGACGACCAATTGTCGAGCTTTTCTCCTGGGACACACGGGCGAATCCAGCTATCTAAGTCACAGTTGCTGTCAGCCTTGTCTTCATCTGCAGCATTGACGGTGTGGGGAGAAACCAAACCCCCGTTGGAGAAAGTACCGGCTTCATTCTTCTGAGACCCCGGAGTATACCCCAATCCAAACTTGTCTTCTTTTATGATTGGCTCCACAAATTTGCCCCAGCCTTGGGCATTACCAGCCTTAACCACTTCAACAACTTGCTTGTATGAAGTGATAGAAGTCCCGACCTTCTCAGACTCAGGTGAAAAGACAGCTCCGGGCACGACCTCACTGATGTTTATAGTTTCGAAGCCCTGACACAGCATCTCATGCATCTCGCCATCCATCTCCACATACTTAAATGTAGACAGGTGGCTAACAAAAATATCCTCTTCACCACAGACAGTGACGATCTGACCTTCTAGTCCATACTTGAGCTTCTGGTGGAGAGTAGAAGTAACAGCACCGGCAGCGTGAATCCAGGGACGACCTAGCAAACAGCTATAGGCAGGCTGGATATCCATCACATAAAAGGTACTCTTGAATACCTGCGGTCCAATCTTAACTGGAAACTCAACTTCGCCACAAACAGCTCGCTTAGAGCCATCAAAAGCCCTCACAGCCAAATTACTCAGCCTCAGGGTGGCGTCATCGCAATCCAACTTCATCAAGGCTTTCTTTGGAAGAACATTCAGAGAAGAGCCCGTATCAACCAAAACATGGGAAAGCACCGTCCCTTTGCATTCCATTGTGATATGCAAGGCTTTGTTGTGATTCCTGCCCTCAGATGTTAGGTCATAATCGGTGAAACCTAGCGCATGGCTAGCGTTTACATTTGAAACTACCGACTCTAGCTGGTTAACAGTTATCTCTGGTGGAACATAGGCCATATTCAGTACTTTCAACAAGGTTGCTCTGTGTGCCTCAGAGCACATCAATAGTGAGAGAATGGAGATCTTTGAGGGTGTCTAATTTAGCTGGTCGACTACCTTGTAGTCACTTTTCTTGATAATCCTCATAAACTCATCCACTTCCTTCTCGAATGCGGTCTTAGGAGGAGCTTCCTCGATAGTAACCTCTTCGGTGGATACCTGTTTTCCTTTAGCCTTGGCAGCTGCCTCAGCTTCAGCATTTGTGCGCAATGTTGATGGTGCAAATAGGCGTCCACTGCGAGTGAAGCCACCAATTCCTCCAACATTGTCTACAGCGGAGCTACCAATGTCAATGTCTTCTTTGTTAACTTTCTGCCCCTGGCAGTAGATATCATCCCCGTAGTGCCACGGGATAGCACTGTCTTTCTCATACGGAACAGGTCCTGGTACCGTGATGGTGACCGGACCAACCAAAGTCGGTTGAGGGTTGTTAGAGTAAATTGGTGCTGGACTTTCTGGGAAATATATTGTCATCGGAGCGGGTCTCTCGGGAACATATATTTCTTCAGGAGTGAAATAAAACATTACTGTCGACATATCATTCTTCACTGGACGAGTCTGACCGAACTGAAGACAACCTTCATCTATCAGTTGCTGAATACCCTTTCTCAAACTGTCACATCCATTCTCGGCAGCTTGACAATTTCCGCACTCTTCCCCAAAGCCCGGGAAAATCTTTCCTTTCAACAGTCGGTTTTTAACTACCGATAGCGAAGTCTTCACCTTAGCCACATCAGAAACCAAATTCAAAGTTTCCCCACTATCAACAGCATTAATCCTCTGCCCGCCGTGAGCTGGCATCGGGTTTTGGATAACATTAGGCACCGGAGAAAAATTGATGGCCTGGGCATCTCTCAAATCTTGTACCTTTAGCTGGAGAGCCTTGCAATTATCTGTAGTATGGCCAGGTGCGTTGGAGTGAAAAGCACATCTGGCGTTGACATCATAACCTCTAGGCAGATTGTTGGGATCGACCGGTGGGGCCAGAGTTCTCAACGTAACCAGATTCATGTCAATCATCTTGGGAAGTAATACAGAATAAGGCATTGGGATTGGCTCAATGACCCGAAATGCCTGCCTTGGACGTTGTTGATAGTGTCTCTGCTGACCCGGATTACCTCCTTGTTGTTGATTGTTGTACCTGGGTTGCTGTTGCGGATGATACTGCGGTTGAGGAACAGGTGTTGGAATAGTGATTGCGGCCACTTGATCTTGATAATAATTAGGGCGTCCTCTGCCCCTGCCTCTGCCGGCATATACAACGCCCGTCTCACCTTCTCTTCTTCGCTGACCGTTACCAGCAAACGGTTTCTTGGGAACTGATGAGTTGGAAGCACTGTTGTCTTGAATTCGGCCCATCTTCAACAGACTCTCGATCCTTTCTCCAGCAATCACTATCTCTGCAAAGCTGATTGACGGGCAAGCAGCCAATCTCTCGATATAATTGCCTTGAAGAGTGTTCATGAACATGTCCGCCATCTCCCTTTCAGACATAGGGGGTTGGACGGATGCAACAATCTGTCTCCAACGCTGAGCATATTCTCTAAAGGTTTCCTTGGTAGTCTGAGACATTCCTTGCAACAAGGTCCGATTTGGAGCCATGTCCAAGTTGTATTGATATTGCTTGATAAAAGCCTCTGCCAAGTCTTTCCAGCTCTTGATGGTAGTACGAGACAAATGAGAATACCATTCACGAGAAGCTCCAGTTAAACTGTCTTCAAAATAGTACATCCACAGCTTTTCATCTTCAGTGTGAGCTCCCAACCTTCCCAAATAAGATTGGAGATGAGTGCGTGGGCAAGAAGCCTCGTTGTATTTCTCAAAAGTAGGGGGTTTGAACTTGTGAGGGATCCTTACTCCCTGAACCAGACCAAGATTGGTGACATCAAAACCTAAGGAATTTTGAGACTCCAAAGATTTGAGCTTCTCAGCAAGCTCATCCATACGGCGAGTGGTCTCGAGGGCCTCGTCGTGCAAAGAAAATTGATCATACTGACAATCTTCGGTAACGGGGCGCCCGTTAATCAGAATCCCTTGATTCACATTGTACCTTCCGCCCATACCATTCCCAACATTTCCCGTGTTGCCAACATTACCCGGGTTTCCATCAACATTTGCGTTACCCGCGTTTCCAGTGTTCACAGGGTTATTAACGTTCCCAGGGTTACCGGGGTTCCCCTCAGCACTTGGTATTTCCACCTCTGGATTGGGCCTCGGTTGCTCAACCAATTCCCTCAGCTTTTCTTGGCCTTCTGCCATACCAGTCATCAATGTCGTGAACTGATCCATCCTTTCACGCATATCAGCCAATTCTTTCTGTATCTGGTCCATTGCTAGTTGCGGACGATTTTCCTTTGTCGGGTACCTGTGAACTCGCTTGGGACCAATAACTGCCTGATACAGGGAACAAACATTAGACACTGCGGTGACACCTGCAAAACAAACAAGGGTTAGTATGCATGGTATGCGATGCACTGCTTATTCAATTTTAAGCCCCCCCTAAAAAGGGAATACCCTGCAAATGAATAAGCATGAGATGTTGGATGCAAATATGCGAATGATGTTATGCAATGCAATGGCATGTCAATCAGAATTGCTGGATCCGCTTGAACATCTGTCAGGTTGCACTGCCTGGAGAGAAATTAAGAGGATCAAGCAAAGCACACCAAACAAAGGTCATGGGATGGATCATGTTATCCTTAATATCAACCATCCATTTTTGGTGGATTATGGTTTACACCTTATCAACACCCAAGTTTCATTGATATTAAGGATACCTGAACGGATCAACCATGAATCAAGGGTTTGTTGCAAGTCACGAGCATGGAGTTTAGGTTAAGAACCACCCAAAGGGAGTGTACTAAGGTTTAAACCTGCCAAACATGTTCTACAAAAAGGTTCCCATAGTCATAATCCCATCTTTCGGATATTATCGGAGGAACGACTACTCGTATTCCAAAAATATTCTCAAGAGAGACTCTTGTGAGTGTAGTATCGCGTAACAATCGTATCAAATCTTACACTTGAACGACTTTCGCACTACATCCTACGAATAGGCCAAGATGGGTTTGGTAAACTAAGGTCCTTGGCTTCTAAGGTCTATATTGGAACAAGTAATGTCTAACCACAACTTACTTGTGTGACATTATTGATCTCAACATGACCTCCACCAAGTGAATGGGCTTGCAAGTCAACTTGCTAAGGAATAACTCCACACAAGTCAACAAGACTATGCCATTCTCCTATCTTAATTGCACTCGAGCCCGGGTATAGAACTCATCTCACAAACAGAACCAGCAGATACGACAGTCATATGTACACAATGCAATAAAGCAGGTAAATGCTGAAAGATAAATAACTGTACAAAAGAATAAACACCCAATAAACAAACAACCTACAAAAGCTAGGAGGGACTCGCTTAGGGAAACCGGGTCCCCAGCAGAGTCGCCAGTTGTCACAACCTGAAAATGGAATGCGAAAAAAAACAACCGGCGAAGAAAGACAGGAGAGTCGCCACCGTGCGTTATTTATCCCAAAGGAGGGAAAGGAAACGCTCGAAGTAAACCTGGAAAAAGGAAAGGACAAGACAGGGTCTCGCAACCAAATCTTGGGTTCGGGAGTCGATTATGCGAAGGGAAGGTATTAGCACCCCTACGCATCCGTAGTACTCTACGGGATCCATTTTTGTAGTTCTTGTCTAGAGGGTGTGGGTTTATCTAATGTGTTATTTACTAAAAAAAAAGGGTAAAAAAAAATGACTCGCACGGATGTCGCATCCACTGCATACGTATCTCATCTGAATATGAGAATCAGAGTCTTCGTAGCTCGGCTACCTAGGGGTTAAGGGTAATTGTGCTCGCTAAGACATCACGTCTTATGCCTACGTATCTCATCTGGAATGAGAATCAGAGCAAGCCGTAGTTCGGCTAACTACAGGGTTATGGATTGGGTTTTGGAAGAACGGCGTCACTACGCAATCTACCGGATGCTCGACCTTTGGAGACTTACTCGCCTGTAGTAGAAGGAGTAAACGTGTTAGGAGAAGAAAAATCAATGAATTTGTTTGCATTTTAGGAACGCTCAGGCAAAAGGGAAATCCTAGACGAAGGAACCTGCATAAAGTAAACACACAAAACATTGCCTCCTATCGAGGTCTTCCAGCTAAGAAAGTGGTAAAAATACGGGAAAATGTAAAAGTACCACACGGATAAAGATCCGAAGTAACAGTATTTAACGGAACAAGGAAAACCTGAGATCCTTCCAAGCTAACACCATCAAATAAAGTGAGTCAGTACAGGTAATCGGAATGAAACCTCCAGGTGGTATCCCACAAATAAAGTGGAACACCAGGCAAACCATCTCTGCAAGAGTCATATGAGCCCTCACAAAACAAAACTCAACAAACAGGTTAGAGAAACAAAATAGGGTAACCAAAAGTTGCCCCCAAATCAAAATGTAACCACATGAATCATGCCATTAAAATTCACAAAAAGCTCACAAAAAGCAACCAAGGGTAGGAGGCCTAAACCTCTTGCAAACACATGCATCAAAAGGGTATCAAATTCACCCATAATACCTCATACATTTAGAGCATTCAAATTAAAGGCATAAAGATGATGGATATAGGGCAAACCTGATTGGAGAGATCGGTTGAAATCAAATGGCACGACTGGATTTGCAAACCAATGTTAGGGTTTGCTTGAGCTGAAAGTGTGTGAGTCAGAATGAACCTTTCAGAGTTGCCTGGAGGTTGCTCTGAACTCTGTTAGCTCTTCTCTCACTATCTTTTTCCAGCCAGGGTAATACGAATAGAATGAAATTTTGTTTCACTGAAACTCTGAATTTATAACCTGATTTTTGTGGACCTGTGGGCTCAAATGAGAGAGGTCCAAGTCCAAGATTTTTTTTTTAATTTATTTATTTATTTATTTATTTTTCTTCGTTTTCCGTTTTTTTTTCAAAACACGTGGGCTTCGCCTAGCGAGCATGACAGCTCATGAACAAACCTTTGCTCCTTCAAGATTAACGTTTTGATTGACGAATAGACCCCTGTTGGAAGTAACTCAAGTCTTTCCCTTGTGTTGACTGATCATCTAAATAGAACTCACAAAGTGTCCTGGATAATGTTCAAGCTTCTTGGAGTTAATCCCGATTGACATGATGAAATGCAATGTATCTAATGTTAAATGACCTAAAAATGAATGTGTGAATAAGGAGGGCAAATTTTGGGGTTTTACAGTCACCAGACATGTGGTTGCCCGGTTCATTAAGAAAGAAATCATTTTTCGTTATGGGGTTCCCAAAAGAATCATTACTGATAATGGTTCTAATCTCAATAACAAAATGATGAAGGAGTTGTGCCAGAACTTCAACATTCAGCATCACAATTCTTCCCCTTATCGTCCTAAGATGAACGGTGTTGTTGAGGCAGCAAATAAGAACATAAAGAAGATTATGCAGAAGATGGTTGTTACGTATAGAGACTGGCATGAGATGCTACCCTTCGCCTTGCATGGGTACCGTACTTCAGTACGTACATCGACCGGGGCAACCCCTTACTCCCTTGTGTATGGTATGGAAGCAGTCCTACCTGTTGAAGTGGAGATTCCTTCTCTAAGAGTCCTGTTGGATGTCAAGTTAGATGAAGCTGAATGGATTCGGACAAGGTTCAATGAGTTGAGTCTTATCGAAGAGAAGCGAATGGCAGTCATTTGTCATGGGCAGTTGTATCAGAGTCGGATGAAGAGAGCCTTTGATCAGAAAGTGCGTCCTCGATACTTCCAAGTCGGAGATCTGGTGTTGAAAAGGATCCTTCCTCCTCAGACAGATCATAGGGGCAAGTGGACTCCTAACTATGATGGACCATATCTGTCACCAAGATCTTTGATGACGGGGCCTTAATGCTTGCAACTATGGATGGTGAAGACTTCACTTCCCCTGTGAACTCAGACGCAGTTAAAAAATACTTCGCATAAAATAGACCCGCTGGACAATAAAAAGAATAGTCCAGGCAAAAATGGGCATCCCGGCGAACCAAGAAAATGAAAAAAGGTTCGGGCAAAAGTTAGGAATTTAAAAAATAAAAAGATTGTACACCCGATAAGTTGAAAACCTGAAAAGGCAACTTAGGCAAAAATGGGTATCCCGGTGGATTGAAAACCCGAAAGGGCGATCCAGGCAAAAGTTAGGGATTAAGCGAATGACTGCGCTCTGAGTAGTTCTGAATCCCATCGCGTGTCGATAACCGGAAACTTCCGAAGGATAGGAAACAGTCCAATCACCCTTTTCAGAAAGCCGATCATCTGGAGGATCTTGAAGACGAGCGAGTCATAGCAGAATTGGAACCCGATAGAAATCCATTTCACATTGCCATTAGATTAATTTCTGTTTTTATCTTTCGTGCAATTACCTCTTTCCAGGAGTTGCTTCCTGATGTAAACGCCTATTCATAGGCCATTCAATCAATGAAATCACGTTATTCAGTATATCTCTGTTTTCATTTTCATTTTACTGTTTTGCATACAAAAATGACGTCCGAATTTTTTATAAACAATGCATCATGAAACATAAGAGCTTTACAGGTACATGCTCAATAAACATTTAAAATTGCTGTAAATTTTAAGTGCTTTGGATCACCTATTCAGAACAGGTACACTCGGGGCATTCCCTTGAGGTTCCCAGCAGGTAATCGTGGATGTTTTCCTCAACAGTGAGTACTTGGTATTTCATCCCTGCAGAGCTGATCAGAGCATTGGATTCTTCAATCCCTAGCAGACTCTCACTACTGTACTCCCCCAAGCGGTTGTCTCAGATTATACACTCCCCAGTAGAGTTGACAGTGTCAGACTGTATATCCCCAGCGGAGTTGACAGTACCAGACTGTATCTTCCCAGCAGAAGCAGCTGCTCCTCAGAGTTTGATGCCAGATCGATGATCTTGACGCTAGATCCATGGTATCTCCCCTTGAAACAGAATTTCGGTACCGTATCGGTGTTTGCTTCCCCTGCTGAGGCGTCTCTCTCGCAGATTATGGTTGCCATAACCACCGTCGCTTCCCTTTCAGTGCCATTCTCTCCCCAATCAGAGTCTTGGTATTTTGTTATTGCCAACACACCATGTGGTTGGTTATCTCCCCACAGAGTTCATTGTGATGTGTATCTCCAACAGCATTGCCAGGGTCTAGAAGATTATAATCATTTCCCCGACAGGATTCCTTGCCTCGGCTTGGCATTCTCCCTAGCATTTCGCATCCCTGCATGTAGAATCATATTGCATTGCATCCTCCTAAATCGCGTAGCATTTCCATTTTCATGGAGCATTACGCCATTGAAAAATTTAAACATACGCATGTGAAGCATAAGACATTCTCGGTATCCCAAGTGATAAACCAGAAGCTTGTTTCCAGTACCCAGACTGAAGGTTGTTCATGACTTATTATCTCCAGCATGGGTCGTTGGCCCACGTGTTGTAACACCCCTTTTTCTACCCCAAATTATTTAGCATATAATCAGAGTAAATAAGCACGCATATAAAGAAAAGGGCGTCACATCGACGTTTTCGAAACTTAAAACTTTCAAAAACCAACAATACATCTGGTCATTCAAAATAACACATTTCATCATGAATATTCAAGCAATATTCGTTCGCAGCGCAAAATAAAGAATACTCATGTATTTCATAATATGATCCATGTCCCATACCATGATCATCTCTCAATAATCACTCCCAATAAAATAAAATAATTAATGACATAAAGCATATCAAAATAAGATATGAGTTCAATACTACTAATCTACCCAGTGTTACATGACCAGAGCATTGACTCATTACCTAATTTCAAACTAAATACGGAAACTCTCCAGTTATTCTTGAGCGAGCTACCGTCCACCTACTCCGGCAATACTACTCTGTAGTATCTGCACGATACCCATGTAAAGGTAACATTCAAACAGAAAGGGTGAGAATTCAAATCATCATGAAATAGCATAATAAGGCACAATGAATTAAAACACAATTTAAGAATTCATCACACTTGGTATAATCACGTCAATAATATTAACCAACAATCATCTCACATATTTCAACATACATCGCATCCACATCAATACATGCATTCAATGATCCCATAACTATAGACGACTCAATGCAAGACAATGTGACTCTATGCATGTGGTACCTCAATGTGAACTCAAAGTTTCACCGCTTTCCGATTCAATATCTAGAATCCAAGCCACGCTTCCGATCCGGACAAGACCAAAGCCCTACGTCTGTTTCCAATGAAGGATCACCGCTTAATACTACGCCTAATCCCAATTAAGGATTAACGTCTGCTACGTCTGTTTCCAATGAAGGATCACCGCTTAAATACTACGCCTAATCCCAATTAAGGATTAACGTCTGCTACGTCTGTTTCCAATGAAGGATCACCGCTTAATACTACGTCTAATCCCAATTAAGGATTAACGTCTGCTACGTCTGTTTCCAATGAAGGATCACCGCTTAACCACTTCCACAATAAAGTCAACCATGCTATGAATGAATGCATACATACCAACACATATGCAATTAAGACCATCTATATACCGTCTTAACATCCCACATATCACCATGACTCACAATTGGTACATATACACATTCATCACAACACATCAATTACGATTACATATACACATCCATAACCATAAATCATTCACAATTCAATAATGGTATACATACACATTCATACAATATATTATTCACCAATATAGGCCAATCATCAAATATGTACACATAAATTTCATTCCAAAACGCACACAACATTTAAATATCAATTTTTCACTTTTCAAACAGTGTTAACCGGTTAACGCCCTGGGTTAATCGGTTAACGCAAAACAGAATGCGCTTCTTGGCAATTTATAACAGTGTTAACCGGTTAACGCCCTGGGTTAACCGGTTAACGCAAGACAGAATGTAATTTTTTTAATATCGTAATAGTGTTAACCGGTTAACGCCCTGGGTTAACCGGTTAACGCAAAACAGAAAGCTGTTCCTGCGCTAACACGAAACAGAATGCAGATTTCCCCGCATTTTTCACCGTTGGAGGACTTCCGGACCTCCGATTTCGATTCCGTAAAAAGCTACACATTCAGAAAATTATGACTCATCCAAATATATATTCATTCACAGTTTTAGCATAATTTAATCATCACAATTCAAGAGTATTTATCAAGACCTAATAATTCCAAACCATGCCAATTAAGGATTTCAACCTAAAACATGTTCCTACCCATTGACCCAATCATACTAACCCACAATGATAAGGATTTCCCCCCTTACCTTGTCAATTTGATGGAAACCTTGACTCCTCTCGCTTTTCCTCTCCTCTTTCTCTATTGCCTTCAGTGCTCAAGTGAATTCTAATTCTCACTTCCTTCACTCTTACTATTTATAATAGTATTCTAGTTGGGCTTAAATCATCTAATTTAATCACTAGGCCCAATAATACCTAAAATTTAAATACCTCTATTTACATTCAAATAATTAACCACTCACTATGCACACTAGGTGATTTTTTTTTTAAATAACCATGTTTTTGAAATAAAATACGATAATAACCAAGATTTCAAAAAATTTCCCAAAATAACCATGTTTTTTAAGGGATGCGCCGGAGGAGTTGGCGCATCCCTTAAAAATTTTAGGGAGCCTTAAGGCAGGCGCCCATGGGGTAGGCGCCCCAGTTGAACCCCCCATAAGGGAGGCGCCCCTAGGGTTGGCGCCCTTGTGTGTCCCTAAAGGGAGGCGCCCCTAGGGTTGGCGCCTTAGCCTCCCACTAAGGGAGGCGCCCTTAGGGTTGGCGCCTCTGTCTATTTTTTTTTTTTTTTTTTAATTATAATTATTTATAATATTTTTTTTTTAATATTTCATATTAATTATTTAGTACGTAATAAATAAAAATAAAAATAAAATGACTTCATTAAATATATAATAAATGATTACATTAGAATGACCAAAACCCTAATGACCCACCCGATTATAACGTCCCCCGGTTCCACATCCCGGTGCGTTAGGTTGTCTCCGAGGTCTCCCACGATTTTCTTGAGGTGTTTGTGGTCTTTGGGTGCTGACCTGATCGAGCGATGGCTGGTTGGAAGGTCCGACAGAGGTTCCGGCGGTATTCGAAAGATGTGTCATCATTTGCTCCCAATACCCGGAGGGGCTGTGGCCAACGGCGCTTCCGTAATGGAGTTCGGTGCCCATGTCATCGTAGTTAGGGCGTTGGGGTTGGGTGAATTGGGTGAATTGGGGACGGTATAGTTGCCCAAATTGGGTCATTGAGTCGTTTTGAAAACGAAGCAATGGTTCTTGGGACGTACTATAGTTAAACAGTGGTTGGATGTTAAATGGTGGGGGGCTACGATGACGTGACCCATATGAATCATCGGTGCTATAGACGGTTGTGGTTGTGGGGTTTGGTTCTTGGTTTTGTGTTTGGGTGGGTGGTATGAAGGGATTGCGACGTTGGATGGTTCGTTGTTGGGTGGTTGGCATGAACGGGTTGCGATGTTGGGTGTTTGGTTGGTTTGAGTATGTGGTCGGTTGATGTTGTGTGGTTGGTTGTTGGGTTTGGGTGGGTTCACATTGGTGTTGGGTGGTGAATTGATGTGGGACATACGATGACGAAGCAAGTTGGCGCGGATCCATCAAATACCGCGGCTCAGATACGAATTGCTGAGTTGTTACAGACCTAAACCATACCATATATTGTTGAGTCGGTCTTACACCTTGGATGACTGGTTCGCTCAGGATGTGTTGTCGTTGATTTCTCCATTGACGACACATGTCTTTTGCAAAGTCTCTCCAGTCCGAATAATCCCACTGTGCATCGACCCTTTTTTGATGCCAATTCCCCAAACACGTGGGAGACTCTGGGATATGTTGTACCATTCTGAACTGCAGTTTGACCCTGTCACTTTGGTGCATTTCAACTGTAGTGAATCGGATAATTGGTGTCTTCGCTGTCCAAACTGCAGCATCGTCATGGTTCACATCATGATCCAGACCCAGATATGGCCTCCATACAAACTGGAAAAAAATAACAAATCGTTAGATGAGAAATAATTTGAGAACTATTTTAAGATTAACTATAGTTTGGTAGGAGTATTACATCATCATGTCCAATGTGATCCAATAGATTTCGATAGACTACAATAGCGTGTTTCGGACACCTATTGTAGTTCATTCCCCTTACTGACCACCTAAGATAAAAAAAAAGGAGTGAAAAATATTATTTACTGTTAATTTAAATAATAGATATAATTAACAAAATGGTAAATAGTAAAGTGGTAGACTTACTTGGTTGCAAAGGGGAACGCGAATGGACGCTCATTTTCTGGGGCGAGCGACGGCATCCTAGACCACCCCCAAGCTTGAAGCAAATAAGCACATGAAAAAAAAGTACAGGTATTCTTTTTTGCATTTTTACACAATGCACTATATAGATGGGCCAACACAGCTGAACCCCAACTATAAGTGTTTACCTTATTGATGTTGCGTAATAAAGGTAAATACATTATATTCACAGAATTACCTGTACTTTCTGGAAACAAAAAGTTACCAAATAAAATCATAATATAACACCGAGCTTTTATTATCTTCTCATACTCGGTTGAATCTTCAGACAGTACTATACTGTTATAATATTGTCTAACGTATTTTAAATTTATACCTTGCCCCCTTGCTTGACTGGATGTGTCTCCCTCAGGTTCGTCGTCTAACAAAGGGGCACCCAGTAATTCATTGCATATGTCGTTGACATGGTTAACTTTCCCATTGACTGCCTTTCCATCTATACGAAGACCCAACAGCATGTACACGTCCTCAAGTGTGACGATACACTCACCAATCGGAAGGTGAAATGTGTGGGTCTCGGGTCTCCACCTCTCCAACAAAGCTAGGATGAACTTGTAGTCCACCGAGTACGAAACAATGTTTAGGAGATTTCCAAATCCACATCCTCTAATATATGGTTCTATTAAAGGATCGTGCGGTACATATTCATGTACACGACATCTAAACCGCTTCGGATCCTAATAACAAAAAAACAAAAATACAATTAGTAGAAGAAATACATTCTCAAGAAATATGTACAAGATGTAATCCATAAATAGAAACTAAAAAGAAAGAGATTTGAAAGGTATAACACAAAGAACATATGTATTACAAGTAATCCATAAATAGTAACTAAAAGAGAGAGAGATAACATACAAATGTCGAGATATTCTCGATTGTGCCTCTGTGTTCATCGCCCATAGTTAACAAAGACATGATTCGATTTTGCAAAGCTTAAGTTTGTTAGATGAAAGAAATGTGGTAGAAGGAAAGAGTGTGATGAAGATGGTTTGATAATGTTGATATGGGAGGGTATTTATAGATGAATAAATGAGTAGGTTTAGAAACTATAAAGAATTATGATTGGTTGCATGCAAAGGCATATGAGGTTAAAAAACAAGTGAATGACAAAAGACAAATGAATGACACAAAGTGAATGACAAAAGTAGAATAGCATGGAAGGGAATCACACAAAGTGAATGACAAAAGTAGCATAGCATGGAAGGGAATCTAGTAGGCGCATGTGAAGAAATCACATGCAATAGGAAGAGGAGCCATTATCTTTGGCGCCTACATGTGATTTTTCACATGCAAGGAAGGGGCGCCCTTCCTCTAGGCGCCTTAGTGTAAGGCTTAGGAAGAGGCGCCCTTCCTAATGGCGCCTATGCATAATTTAAGGAAGAGGCGCCCAAACCTTTGGCGCCTATGTTTTGCCAAGGGAATGGGCGCCTATGTTCAGTCTTAGGGCACAGGGAAAATTAGGGTACAGAGATTCTTGATTCCCTCTGTATTGAGTATTCTTTTCACTCTGCCCTCTGTGTAATCTTTTCACTCTTCCCTCTGCAATCTTTTCACTCTTCCCTCTGCGTGGAAGTACAGTCAAGTCTGTTTTCAGTCTTTTCTTTGCGTGCAAGTATAGTCAAGTCTGTACAGACTATTATGAATTTATTAATGCATTGGCCAACTATTTATGTTGTGCGGTTGAACAAGATTTACAAATCATTTAGTTCAATTCTATTCAACACAATGTCTTCCACACAACAATATATGATCAGTGCACATATTTGATCATGTTGACGGTGAAATATTTGATCATCAGTTGTTCGGTTTTTGTTTTCGAGACACACAGGTGACTCGTTTTACAATAAATCGGCGATCAAATTTTTCACACCTAAAACAAAGAATAGAAAAGAAGTTGCAGTCCAATAATGTCGGTCAGATCATCTATAAAAATCCAGTTTGTTTTGCAGATAACCAGGTAAAATTTTATCAGAGGAAGATTCGAGATGATGATGATGTTCAACATATGTTTGGCAGTCACGAACAATCCGGTTATAACGATATAGAGTTGTATATATTACCACATCAACAACAGGAGTCCCAGTACATTAATCAGTCACAAGTGTTTTGTGAGACTGATGACGAACAAGTTGAGGTGAATGTTCCAGACGATGAAGAAGAGGAACCTGAGATCATCGTTGATTCGATGGTGAACGCTGAAGAGGAAGAGGAGGCAATACCAGTAGGTCATGTATATTGCCCACCCCAACACATGACAAGGTTAAATTTGGGTTCGGATGAACCTTCGGGAGATGTATGGTACAATCCTTACGTGCAAATGCAAGGATCTCTGAAACAAGGAGACACATTTCGCACAAAAGAGGAATGTGTAAAAGCCATAAAAAAATTCCACATGGAACTATCAGCAGATTTCAGAGTTGACAGAACTGACGCATTGAGGTATAAAATTTATTGTCCGAATGAGCACTGTCTTTTTAAGTTGTCAGCTTCGTACAGGAAAAGGAAGGAGTCTTGGGAGATTGGATCAATGGGTCCAGATCACACATGCATCCTGACCAACCCAATGCAGGATCATCGTAAATTAAGCTCCCAACTAATATGCGATGAAATATTGTCTGTCATTGCCGATAATCCGTCTTTAAAGGTGAGTACAATAATCTCGCATATTAGGGCAGAGTACAACTACACACCATCATATAGGAAGGCATGGATAGCTAGAACAAAAGCTGTTGAAAAAGTGTTTGGCAATTGGGAGGAATCTTACAAACAACTTCCAAAATACATGTTCGCTCTAAAACACTATGCTCCCGGTACAATTTTCAAGATGGAAACATTGCCCGCATATACACCAAATGGTACATGTGCTGTTGGAAATAGAATATTTCACCGTCTATTTTGGGCGTATCAACCGTGTATCACAGGTTTTTCTTTCTGTAAACCAATTATACAAATTGATGGTACATGGTTGTATGGAAAATACAAAGGAACGTTATTGATGGCAGTGGCACAAGATGGGAACAGCAATATTTTTCCGATCGCCTTTGCCTTAGTTGAAGGGGAGACAGCTGAGGGATGGAGTTTTTTCCTAAGAAATCTCTGATTGCACGTAGCACCTCAACCTAAATTGTGTTTGATCTCTTATAGACACCCCTCAATCATCAGTGCATATAATAACATTGACAATGGCTGGCAAAATCCTCTTTCGACGCATGTGTTTTGTATTAGACATATTGCTCAGAATTTCATGCGAGAAATCAAAGATAAGACGTTGCGTAAGAAGGTTGTCAATGCAGGTTACGCATTGACGGAACCTTCTTTCAAACACTACCGCGACGAAATAAGATTGTCGAACGAAGATGCGGTTCGGTGGATCGATAGTATTCCGTTGGAGAAGTGGACTAGGGCATACGACGGCGGACAACGTTGGGGCCACATGACAACAAATCTTGTGGAATCAATGAACTCTGTCTTCAAAGGAATTCGTAACCTACCAATAACCGCTTTGGTGCAAGCTACATATTTCAGGCTTGGGGCGTTGTTTGAAACCAGACGCTCAAAATGGAGTTCCGTGTTGCAATCTGAACAGTTGTTTAGTGATGCTTCAATGAAATTCATCAAACATGAAGCTGCCAAAGCAAAAACACACGTGGTTACGGTATTTGACCGAACAAAAGGTTGGTTTAGTGTTGCCGAGTCCATGGATCACAATGAGGGCATGCCAATGGGACAGTACAGAGTTGAATTAGATAGAGGTTGGTGCGACTGCGGAAGGTTCCAAGCCTTCCGTACCCCCTGCTCCCATGTCATAGCGGCGTGCTCAAAGATTCGAAGAGATCCATCCTACTTGCTATCTGAAGTTTACAAAGTCGTCAGCCTTTCAAATGTTTATAAAATTAGTTTTTCAGTAGTGGCAAAAGAGGATTATTGGCCGGAATATCAAGGGGACATCATCTGGCACAACGAAGTTATGCGAAGGAAGAAAAAGGGTCGCCCTAACAGCACCCGAATTCGAACCGAAATGGATACGGCGAACAAAATGGTTAGACTATGTAGTTCATGCCGTCAACCAGGTCACAATCGTAATAACTGTCCTAGTGTTAGAACGAGCACAACCAGATAAATTCAGATGTACGTCTATTGCTATATATGGAAACTTAAATTTATTTCAAAGTACCTCTGTTGCAATATATGGAAAATTAATTTTACTTCATAGTAGACGGCTGTGACGAAAAGACAGTTGTTCATAAAAAATAACACAAACAATTAAAACAACTAGAATACAAAAACTATGCGATTACAACCATCAAAACAATTTTGAACATGTACTGCATCATCCTACGAGCGTCTTGGTCGGTCTTAATATCCACCCATTCACGCACTTCTCCGCTTTGGTTGAACGTGGACACAAGCCATTGTATTCTTCTAATCCGTTCACCCTCTCCAATTTCTCCCTCTAACCAACTATACAACGTCCGATTAAGACGTTCAAACGTATCTGTGTTCCAAAGTCGAACCTGTATCGGAGCCGCAACGGCAGAAAATATTACATCAGCATTTCGTTTTTGAATATATCTAGACATTCTTAAAACAAAGAAAATTAAAAATGGTGGTTGCACTAGACTAGAAGATGAGTTTGAGTGAAAATATAGACTGAGAGATGAATTTGACTGAAAATTTGTATACAAGGTGATCGTATTTATAGAGGCGATAAATCCGACAACAGACACACAAGACACACAGAAGGGGCACCTAAAAAAGACACACAGAAGGGGCACCTAAAAAAAACACACATGCGCCAACCCTAGAGCAAACACACACAGGCGCCAACCCTAAGGGCGCCTCCCTTAGTGGGAGGCTAAGGCGCCAACCCTAGGGGCGCCTCCCTTTAGGGACACACAAGGGCGCCAACCACTACAACAAACAAGACCTTAGACAGCGCTTTTTTTAGCCTTAGACAGCGCTTTAAAGCGCTGTCTAAACCTCCGCTGCTAAAGGTTTAGACAGCGCTTTTTTAAATCTTAAAAGCGCTGTCTAAGCCCCCCCCCCCCTTAGACAGCGCTTTGGCCAAAAGCGCTTTCTAAGACCCTCCTATTTTAATTTTTTTAGGTATACCTTAGACAGCGCTTTTCAAAAAGCGCTGTCTAAGCCCCCCCCTTAGACAGCGCTTTTGCCTAAAGCGCTTTCTAATCCCCCCCTTAGACAGCGCTTTTTACAAAAGCGCTGTCTAAGGTATACGAAATTTTTTGAAGCTTTTGTTTTAAACCACATTTTTTCCAGGTTTATAAACCAGAATTTCTACCTGTTTTCAACCAGATTTTGACAGACAATTATCACATTTTATATATGCCATTTTGGCCTTTTTTCTACCAATTTTTGGCTAACAAATATATATATATACCAATTCAAACCAATTTTGCCTTAAATGTATCAAAATATATACAAATTTATGTACACATTTACAAGTCATAACATATACTACAAATGTACACATTAATTACACAAATTTATGAACAAACATTGAGCTTTATCATGAATTGACACCACTCCTTTTTGATTTCGTCCACTTGATCCTTTGTATAAAATGCACACTTGAATTCATCAAAGTACTACATAATAATATAACATATTTTGAATTAATTCCAACTATTTAATTATATGAGATATGTGTAAATATAAAAATAACTCATAAGTTATAATCAAACTGATACCTTCAAACATCCAGCAGGGAGCTCTCTAGTGTGGAGTAATACCTTCAAACATCATGCATTATCAGATATAACTTATAATCAAAGCAATTGAAAACAAAAAAATAAAGAAATCATGCATTATCAGATATAACTTATAATCAAAGCAATTGAAAACAAAAATATAATGATACAAGTGGCATGGTACCCTCACACGATACAAGTCAATTGTATGAAATAAGAGGCATTGATAATTTGGAGTGTACTTGCATCTCAAAGGCACATGTGGACACACAAACATGAATCAAAGTGAATTAGTATGCATTAACAAATAAAATGTAATGGACATTAAATGCTAAAATAAGTGGATGAAATGAAATATGACATGATAAAATGATGTAACAATATAGAGATCATGGTGAGAATAATGGACATTCACCTTTGTTTCAACTACAAATGTCATTTGTTATTGATCTCTGCTGATATCTATTTTCCTGAAGAAGACTTCACTCTGACAAAAAAAAAATAGGCAGAAAACCAAATCAAACTGGTTTATCAATAAAAACAATAATTATTCATTCCTAAACCTCGTTTCTAGACTCAATTCACAAATCAAGAGAGTAGTGATTTTGACTTTCTTTACTTCTTTTTGAAAAGAAAGTGTACAATCATCCATTCTTCACCATTATTGTATCCAAAAAGTTCTGCTACAGCTATGAAAAATGTTCTCCAGTAGACAGTCCATTTAGTAGCCGAATCTATGCCATATGTTGATTCCATAATTGGCTTGATGGAAGCCATGTTCTTATCCATTCTTTTGAGCCACTCTTCACTGCAAAATAATTTCGTTTATGCTTCACTAATGCAGTTAAAACTTATTTAGTAAACAAAATAAACTATTGATGCAACATGACTAATTGGGCAGTGTAGCATATTCCAACCTGGTCTGCGCGTAGTGTTTCCCATTTATGAGCCAATGCTTGACGACTGTAACATCATCCTTTACACATCACCAAATAATTCAATTACAAGTTAGCAAAATCACCACAATATAAAGGCATTACAGAACAAAGCTGGTGCAAACTGTCATATAAGCTTACTTGGAAATAAAGAAGTAGATTTGCTGCAGGCATAGTTCCTCCAGTAAAGAAGTATCGCGTAATCCAATCATCTTCATTTTTGTCCTTTATGTATAAGTAGCAAGTAACAGTAATCAAATGACTAGTATTGTTGAGAACTCGATTAGTATTATTACGGTATCGACTAATATGACAAGCAAAAATAACTGACAGAATATGAAATTTACCTCAAAGTGGTAGGCAAATGCTTTGTGGCAGAAATGATGAACGAATAAAAGACCATCCTCTTTCATCCATTTGGATATCTTGTTGAGAAGATCTTTATAGTTCTTCATATGCTGTGACAAGGTTAAAACTCAAATCAAATTTAATGAAACACAGCTTCACTGCAGATAATTTACCAACAAAATCAAACCTCAAACATTCCAATGGAAAATATTCTGTCGTAAGAAGCTTCCATTTCAAGTGTGCTAATGTCCGCAACAATGATATCCACATTTTGCAGTTGCAGCTCCCTGGCAAGAGGCAAATGCAACAAAGTGATTTTGATCATCATACAATAAGTTTATTTTTGCAAACCAAACATTGATGTCATGCAACAAGATTCATCTGTTTGATTAAATAATCATAAAGTAGCCTGAAGCAAATGATAACAGTATCAAGAAACATACATGCATTTCTCCTCGATAAAAGCTTTTTGAGTGTTGGAATTGCAGATTCCTGTAACCCTGGAATTACTATAATTCTTGGCAATGTATAAAGTCAGCGAACCCCAACCGCATCCGACGTCAAGAACTGTATGACCATCTTTCAAGTTTGATCTCTCGCAATACAGTTTCAACATTTCTTCTTCAGCATCTTCCAAGGTCTTTGAGGCAGAAGAGAAATAACAAGAACTGCACCAGTTCATACATTTAACAATGTTACACAAACCATAAGGCTATAACTTATATCTGCATATTTAACTACTTTTCTTTTGGCAAATACTTGACATTGCCAACAAATTGAAAATATTTCATGATAAATAAATAAAAAAGCTGAGAAGTACCTGTATTTGAGATTGTTTCCAAGAACGAGCTTAAAGAAAGAGGTTGGTAATTCATAATGTTGAGATTTTGGCTTATCAGTACTAACTGCAATAGGCATCTCTTGTAAAGCTGAAAGATTATCATATCATATCATATCAACTATTAGACATTAAAACAAGATCATGTTCTATCACAAAATTATAAAATCAAATAGAAGAAAGAGAAGTACAATGAGCAAATTGGAGAAGATCAGAGAGCTGAAGTTCAGAAGAAGGTTGGTAAGAAGAGCGAAGTCGAGTGGCCAAAAGCAAGCGTGAGAGTCTTCTGATGACGGCATCAGGAAGCAGGTTGCGTTCGAGTGAACCGAGCATGAGCTTCACCGTAGTGATGTATGGTAGTTGCATCATCCCTTCCATCTTCTACGCCGTCAAAGTTGCAACCACCACAACACAGCACACTTGTTTTGCGTCTGTGTAAGGTTTTTGGGTGTTGGGCGCCTTCAGCACACTTGCAAGGCAATGCCCAACAGCAGCATATGCATAGCAGAAAAATCCAAAGCTGCGAATAACTAGGCAACTAAAACCTGAAAGTCACAGTAAGAGAAAACGATTTTAGAAATTAACCCAACTCACAATCCAGGTTTCAGAACTATAATCAGTTTCTTTTCAATAACCTGTTTTAGTCCAAATCAACATAACCAATCTATTTTCCTTCTGATTCACAAACTTAATCGCATCCCGTAACCAACCCCAAGTGCAATTGCTCTGTCAAAAAATGAATAGATCCTTAACAAACTATTTAACAGAAATTAACAGTGTTAAAATCATTCCCAACAACCATACTCTTCAAATCTAACTGAAATTTAACCTGCCTTAACCATTCTACCCGAGCTACCCGACTCGATTACGGCTTCCAAACTATATAAACATACATCACTCTTCAATCAAAAAGGAACAATTCTCAAAGCTCACTCATCACTATCATAACCTCTATTCACCATTTTTCTCTCCCTTCTAACCTTGCACAAAGGTCCATTAGGAAGCCATTGGAGCTTCACATCGAAGCTGCAATTATGCTTGATCTAGGATTCGTCTCCACACAACGATTCACACAGAGCACTTGTTCACACGCGACGCACACAAGAATTCACGTAACAGAGTTTCAATGAATCTTTCATCATACACAACAATCACAGAAGCACACGCGAAGAGGAGAAGAAGGAAGAAGCATCGCACAAAATAGAAGAATCAAAGGGAAGAAGGAGGGGATTCTGAAGATTACCTGAAGGCGCCTTCATCTTCATGTTCGTTCGCTCTGAATTCAATTTTCACCGGGCCACTCCGCCGTCTTACAGGTTGGTGAAATTCCATTTTTCTCGATCGATTCTCCTTACTATGGTGTATTTTGTAGTCCATGGAGCCAATCCCTTATGGTTTGGTCTCCGAATCTCCCTTTGCTCGCGTTTAATTCAAGATTTAGTGAGTTAGGGTTCATTTGATTTTGGTTTGGTTTGGATGTTTGACTGAAAATTGAGAGGCATTGAGGTTGATTTGTGATAGAGGACGAAGAGACGGTCTTAATGGTGTAACGAAAGTGATGATATGCCCTCCGCCGCTGCCGGAGGCGATTCCGGCGCGAAGGAGACGGAGGGAGTACGGTGAGCCTTGAAGCAGGTTTTGGTTTGAATGGGGTAACACTGGACTTAGGTAAATTATCCTTTTCTTTTTAATTGAAAGACTTTAAACAGCGCTTTCTCAAAAGCGCTGACTAAGGTCTATATTTAAAAGCGCTTTCTAAAAGCGCTGTCTAAGGGGGGGTCTTAGACAGCGCTTTCTAAAAGCGTTGTCTAAGACCCCCCCTTAGACAGCGCTTTCATTATTTTTTTAGAACATTTTCCGTGTTTTATTTTTATTTTAACCTTAGACAGCGCTTTCTTTTAAAAGCGCTGTCTAACATGCGTTGTTAAAAAACCTTTTTGGCGTAGTGAACCCTAGGGGCGCCTCCCTTATGGGGGGTTCAACTGGGGCGCCTACCCCATGGGCGCCTGCCTTAAGGCTCCCTAAAATTTTTAAGGGATGC
Organism: Lathyrus oleraceus; assembly: GCF_024323335.1. Classification (NCBI taxonomy): domain Eukaryota; kingdom Viridiplantae; phylum Streptophyta; class Magnoliopsida; order Fabales; family Fabaceae; genus Lathyrus; species Lathyrus oleraceus. The sequence goes on from NC_066579.1 coordinate 307,995,445, forward strand.
GCCAACTCCTCCGGCGCATCCCTTAAAAAATATGGTTATTTTGGGAAAAAATTTGAAATCTTGGTTATTATCGTATTTAATTTTAAAAACATGGTTATTTAAAAAAAAATCACACTAGGTTAATTAATAATTATTTAATTATATCTTATATCACTAAATAATTAATTATCACACTAATTAAATCAATTAATCCATTGTTATACTACCTCACAACCGCTTAATTACTTAACACTCCAAATAATTAAATATAATATAATAAAAATAATATAATAATTAATTCCTAAAATTGGGCTGTTACACGTGCCGCCTTAATTATCATTTTCCTTATTTCTGCCGATACTGACAGGCATGAAAGTTTTTCCGGTATTCAGACCGAAGTGGCATTCAGGCCAATTTTCCGATATTCAGATCAAAGAAGTTTCCGACGATCAGGTCGACGCAACTTGTGGCATTCAGGCCAGTTTTCCGGTATTCAGACCGAAGTGGCACTCAGGCCAATTTTCCGATGTTCAGATCGAAGAAGTTTTTGACGTTCAGGTCGATGCAACTTGTGGCATTCAGGCCAATTTTCTGGTATTCAGACCGAAGTGGCATTCAGGCCAGTTTTCCGATGTTCAGGTCGAAGAAGTTTCCGACGACCAGGTCGACGCAACTTGTGGCATTCAGGCCAGTTTTTCCGGTATTCAGACCGAAGTGGCATTCAGGCCAATCTTCCGATATTCAGATCGAAGAAGTTTCCAACGTTCAGGTCGATGCAACTTGTGGCATTCAGACCAGTTTTCCGGTATTCGGACCGAAGTGGCATTCAGGCCAATCTTCCGATATTCAGATCGAAGAAGTTTCCGACGTTCAGGTCGATGCAACTTGTGGCATTCAGGCCAGTTTCCGGTATTCAAACCGAAGTGGCATTCAGGCCAGTTTCCCGGTGTGCAGACCGATGTTAATAATCTCAGATCTTCCGATGCTCAGATCAAAGTCATTTCCAGTATTCAGATTGATGAGCGGCATTCAGGCCATGGTTACTTTATGTGTTACCATTTATTTTGGTATTCAGACTAACATTCTTTTTTCGGTGTTCAGACCGACTCTCACCATACCAGACGGATCCTTTGTTCAAGACTACCTCTTTGCCGATTCTGACAGGCATTATAACTTCATTTTTCACTTCAGTGTAAATTTCCGGGGTTTTATTGTATTCAATCCCTTGATACCTCGAAAGTGCGAAAGTCGTTGTTATCTTCATTTCGGGTCTCTAGTTGATTGAATAGGGGAAGCTGTTATACCCCAAAATTTACCCTTCATTTTTCATGGAAGCATGGGATTATGTTTCACATTGCATTAGCACCATACTAGGTCATACTCATTGCATACTGCATCAGTGACTTGGGAAATCAGGGTTTGATTGACCACTCCTTAACCAGAAGAGCCCACACAAAGCAAGATTGAGAATTGGACTTCATTTGCCAAATATACAAGTCTCAAGGGTCTCACGGTGGTTGTCATACGGTGAACTGACTTTGTGTGTTTTTGCTTTGTAAAGCAAATGTCGCGGATAGCAAGAGTCGCCACCGACTTTTCTTTTATCCAATAAGGAAAGGTGGAAAAGAACAGGAAAGACCTTGATTAGATTTTTGGGTTCGGGAGGTACATTATACAAAGGGAAGGTGTTAGCACCCTTTGTATCCATGGTTATCCATGGGCTCTTAATTGCTTAATCACTTATGTTTTTCTTTTGTTTGAAAAAAGTGTTTGAGAAGTGTTTAGGAAATGTTTTGAAGAGGAGAATTTAACTTTGTAATGATTCTTGTATGAATGTATACAAAGTGGTTATCTCGTTTAGTTTTGAAAGGTGTGAGGTGTGAGAAGTATTTTAAGTTGTGAGTAAGCAATTAAGAGTTATACCTACCCAAGGTCTTTATGGGCATTTCCTATCCTTATGAGGGTAAAACTGTCCTTACTATTGAGGAGTAAGTAGTTTTGTCCTTTGGATGTAAAGGGACATCGTAGGGTCATCGATTGGCCATTGAAGGCAACAGTTGTGAGGATACCTTAGCATTCGAAGGGACAATCATCATTTAACCGTAGGCTACACCGAAGGGTCATCGAGGGACAAAGGCAACATTCGAGGGACTATGATGATTTAACCGAAGGATCTTTGCTAAGTGTATCCCCACATTCGCGGGACATGACCATAATACCGTAATATCGTAGGGCAACAAAGAGAGGTCCAAGATCACCAAAATCAACGGCACTATTTTACAATCAATTAGGTAGTTGTAATCAATTAAGTAATTAGGTTCACATTAAAATCGATTAAATAATTGGGATGAATCTCCACATTAAAATCAATTAGGTAATTAGGATGAATCTCCATATTAAAATCAATTAGGTAATTAGGATGAATCTCCACCAGGGTATCCCACAAATAAAGTGGAATACCTAGCCAGCTACTTTTTCCTGGGAATATATGAACCCTTACAACATTCAGCACACAAGTCAGGATACCAAATCAGGGTGCAATCGAGGATTGCACCGAAAAAGAAACACAGCAGTAGGAATATCAGGCAAAATAACGCATGATTAAAATGGAACAGATCAGATAAGCATAGAACAGAACAATCAAAATATTAGCGACTGTCACGTTCGCTTCTGCCTCGCCTAGCGAAGGCCTAGCGAATACTCGCTACATGCTCGCTTAGCGATGTGCTAGCGAGCGGCTGCGGGTTTTGAATTTCAGAACAGTACAATCTCAGCATGCTTCGCGCCCTATGGCATCCAATACAGAAATCACATGGTTCAGCATTACGATATTCAGGCACACTTAAATTCACATGCAAAACCTCAAATATGTTTATGAATTCAATTATAATATCACATGCAAGTTAAGCACCTAAAGCAGTAATAGTAATGCAAACCTGTTTGCAATCGAATTGCAACCTTGAATTGGTAAGTCGGATTGAGTTGGGCGGAGGTGACCTTGATGCAGAGGAGTTTCCTTCAGGGTTTCCTTTAGGGTTGCTCTGAATTCTCTGGGTTAGCCTCCAGGGTTTGCTGTGCCTTCGCTCTTGCTCTCGTCTTCCTTCCGTTTTCGTCCTCCCTTTTTCTGACCGAAGTTGTGGTATTTATAATACTTTTTTATGACCTAACGGGCTCAGAATGAAGCCCAGAATTTTCTGGTATTCGCAAGCTTCGCTAGGCGAGTGGCATAGCGAGGGGTTCGCTAGGCGAAGGATTTGCTCGCCTAGCGAGCATGCCAGTTGGAGTCATTTCCTTGGTTTGGCCACCTGTGAGTTGGGCCTTCGTTCTTTTAGGATCAATGCCTTGGAAAATAAGTTGGGGTATCTTAAAAATGCCTTGTAATATTAACGGGCAAATTTTGGGGTATGACAGCTGCCCCCGTTCAATGTTCTTGGACCGAGAGAGTTAGGATGGTGTGTACGCCATTCGTGGTCTGGAGGTGGAAGATTATTGAACACTAGGATGCCCCAAAAATTTGCACTTGTTAATCAGAAGTTATTCCTGATGGAGATGGGCTTAAAGATGCCATCCAGGAAGTTTGATGATGAAAGATCAGAATGGACCATACGCCGCTGGGGATAAAGGATCAGAATGGACCATATGCTAGATCGTATCTGAGTAGCAGAATGAGTTATCCATTAGGCGGGTGACTTCGCTGGGGATGAAAGATCAGAATGGATTGTACGCTAGATCGTATCTGAGTTGCAGAATGAGCCGTACGTTAGGCTGTATTTGACGAAGGTAGAATCAGAATGGATCGTACGCTAGATCGTATCTGAGTTGAAGATCCAAATAGGTCGTACGTTAGACCGTATTGGAGTTGCAGAATGAGCCGTACGTTAGGCTGTATCTGAAGAGGAAAGTAGTCGTACGCTAGACTACACCCCGGAATGTACCGTACGCTAGGCAGTATCTGAGGATTTGAAGATCCAAATGGGTCGTACGTTAGACCGTATTGGAGTTGCAGAATGAGCCGTATGTTAGGCTGTATCTGAAGATTTGAAGATCCAAATGGGTCGTACGTTAGACCGTATTGGAGTTGCAGAAGGTCAGAATGGATCGTACGTTAGATCGTATCTGAGTTGAAAGAGTCATATGTTGAGCTGAATCAGAATGAACCGTACGTTAGGCTGTATCTGATAATATTTGTTGTGTTTGCAGTAAATGTCTGGGATGGGCTTAGAGATGCCATCATTAGGAGGATGTCAGAATGAATGTTGACATGGAGTATATCTGAAAGATGTATTTGAATCTGGAATGTAATTGCTAAAAGTGTCTGCCTGAATGAACCTTTTATTTTGACTATATCAGGAGGATAATTAACCTGAAAAGAAAAGTTAGCTTCATGCCATGTCATGATGCATGAGATGTTTTATGCTTTTGAAAATAAATGCGAACAATGTATGCAGGCGTATGCTGTGAAATGATGTAATGAATGAATTATGCGTCTGAAAAGTTTTGCCAGGGAAAAATAAATCCCCATATTCTGGTTGGAGATATTTGTACTGATGACCCTTTCTTAGCTGGGGGTATTTGATTTCTGTCTGGTGGTAGAAACATTCGGCAGAGCTTGGCTGGGGATAGAAGAGATGACCAGTCTGTCTGGTGATGCCGACCTCTTCTGGGAAATAGCTGGTTTTTGATGGGGAATAGAATTAGCGACGGATTCATCGGGAAGCATGGTTAGACCTTCTCCTCGATCCTGAAGTCTTGTAGTAATTGCTATTTCTATTTTATGCATGCATTTTTGGTAAACATCGATCATATTCAAATGCATATATTAATTCAAATTAAATCAATGGACGTTTACGCAAACAAAACAGAGAAAGCAAAACGAAGGCATCTTTTTGGAAATAAAATTATATTAATTTTGAAAGAGGGCCTATAAACAGGCAATTTGTGTACAAAGAGACAAAAATCCTAGTAAGAGAAAATTGTCAAGAAAACAAAGAAGAATCTATGCAGAAAAAGTCCTATTGGTTTTAATTCCACTACTGTCATCATGTCTTCAAGCGTCTCATCTCCAGCTATCGGATAGAAGTGATTAGCTTGTTCAGTCCTTTGAACTTGGTTGAAGGTGACTGAGAACGGGACATAGTCTTACGCTTTAATCCCTAATTTTTGCCTGGACCGCCTTTTCAGGTTTTCAGTCCACCAGGATACCCTTTTTTGCCCAAGCCGCCTTTTCAGGTTTTCGACTTGCCGGGTGTATATTTTTATATGTTTATCCCTAATTTTGCCCGAACCCTTTTGGTTCGCCGGGATGCCCTTACTTTTGCCTAGGTACGTCGACCTAGCGGGTCTCTTTTATGCGTAGTATTTTTTAACTATGTCCGCGTTCACCGGATGCGGGAAATCTTCACCATCCATCGTAGCGAGTATCATGGCTCCACCAGAGAATACCTTCTTAACCACAAATGGCCCCTCGTATGTGGGTGTCCATTTGCCTCTGGGATCACCTTGTGGTAGAATGATACGCTTTATTACCAAGTCTCCAGTTTGATACACCTGTCTCTTGACTCTTTTGTTAAATGCCTGGGTCATGCGCTTCTGATATATCTGCCCATGGCAAATAGCCGCAAGTCTCTTCTCATCAATCAAATTTATCTGATCGAGTCGAGTCTGAATCCATTCATCTTCATCTAAGCCCGCCTCTTTCATGATTCTTAGAGAGGGAATCTGGATTTCCACTGGTAAAACGGCTTCCATTCCATAGACTAAAGAGAACGGAGTTGCCCCTGTCGAAGTGCGCACTGAAGTGCGATAACCATGGAGAGCAAATGGTAACATCTCATGCCAGTCTTTGTACGTTACTGTCATCTTTTGTATGATCTTCTTGATATTCTTATTAGCAGCCTCCACGGCGCCATTCATCTTTGGCCGGTACGGAGAAGAGTTATGGTGTTTTATGTTGAACTGCGTGCAGAGTTCAGTAATCATCTTGCTGTTCAAATTAGTACCATTGTCAATGATAGCTCTTGCTATTCTTCCGGAGAGAGCAGGTTTCTCCAATATATATTTGATAGGATCCATCTTAGAAATCAATAAAGTGGTATGATTCAACATATACTGTCTTAGTCGGCGAGCAGCCCAAGCCAAAGCACAGCAAGCTTTCTCGAGCTGTGAGTATCTTGTTTCACAGTCGGTACCTTTTGCTAAGGTAGTATATTGCATGCTCTTTTCGACCAGACTCGCCATGTTGCCCCAACACACACCCCATTGAATCTTCTAACACGGTCGAATACATGATTAGAGGTCTTCCTTCAACTGGTGGCATCAGAATTGGAGGTTCTTGGAGATATTTCTTGATTTTTTCTCAGTAATTTTCTTGTCTACTTCAGTACCCAGATTCAGTTGATTCCTCATGTGGTTGTATGGTCTTTTCTTCTTGCAGTACCAGTCTGGCAAGTTCTCCAGGTACTTTCACAATCTTCCTCACTTCCATCCTCGGCTTGGTAGATCGGATTTTCAAAGTCATAATGAACAGTAGCAGAATTATTACCAACAGGATCCAGAGTGGATATGGATCGGCAAATTGTTATGTGAGTGTGTGCAAGAAAACATAGCTTGTTTGAAAAATGACAAGAAAGATAAAGAGCGCAATATTTGAATGCAAAAAGGTCCATTGATTTATTGAATATGAATATGCTTATGAAAATGACAAAACCTTTAACAAAATTTCATACATTAAAATAAGCAATAACAATTACTCATGACTAAAGGAAATCGGGATAGTGTCTTCAGCCTTCCAATTGCCGAGTCCGTCACCAGTTGTTGGGAAAATCCAACTATCCAAGTCATAATCGTTATCAGTATCTTCCACAGCATTGACAGTCTCGTCATGATTAGGCAGAGGAGTAGTGATGACATTAGGAGTCTCCGGAGGATCAGAGGTAGCTGCCTGTATCTTTCCACTTCGAATGCCGCGTTCAACATGCTCACCTGTTAATATAAGTTCAGTGAAACCCGATGAGGAACTTCTCAATAGATGGCTGTAGAATGGGCCAATCAGTGTACTCATGAACATGTCCACTAATTCTCGATCAGTCACGGGGGGTTTGACTCTGCCAGCCAAATCTCTCCATTTTTGAGCATATTCTTTGAAGCTTTCTTTAGATCCCATAGTCATATTCTGCAACTGTAGCCGAGTAGGCGCTAGTTCAGAATTATACTGGTACTGCTTGTAGAAAGCTGTTGCTAAATCAGTCCAGGTGCGGATGTTAGAGCTTTCGAGCTGATAATACCATTCCAACTGTGTGCCAGACAGACTCTCTTGGAAGAAATGGATCCATAGCTTCCTATCAGTGGTATACGGCTGAATCTTTCTCACATAAGCTCTCAGATGCATCTGAGGACAAGACACACCATCGTACTTAGTGAAAGCGGGGACCTTGAATTTGCGGGGAATGATCACATCAGAGACCAGACCCAAGCTTTCGAAATCCAAACTGGGCGCCTTTTGACCCTCCATAGCTAGCATACGTTCTTCCAGCAACTTATACTTATCATCTTTTGGAGAGTACTGTTCATTCTCATAATCTTCATCATTGTCCTCATGGTTGAAAGGATCAACATTCTCATCTACTGAATCTATCCCCTCTTCTTGATCCTTCGGAAGTCTAATCTTGACTCCTGCAGTCTGTCCTTTAAGCCTTCTTCCTGGGTTAATGTAACTCACAGGTTTCTTGTCTTTTTTCTTCGCGAGCAAGAGAGCCTTCGGTTCTTCCTGCCCCTTGGATAAGTTCAAGATCATCTCCTGGAATTGAGCATTCTGAGCCTGGAGATCTTTGACAGTTTGTTCGAGGTCCATTTTTCTGTTTAGAAGGCAGACCGTGAGAACATTGATCTTTAAGAATACCTGTTATGCGATGCTATGTTATGCTATGCAATGTATGAAATTTTTTCAAGGACTTTTGGAATTTAACTTTGCGTAAACCATCAAAAAGAGAGAAATTTTTATTAATAGTTTCTTTAATCATTGTTCATTACAAGAAATAATAATAAAAATACAATGAAAGCTCAAGTCTCCCAGGGACGGCTTCTTTTTGGGCGAAGATATGCGTTGAGTCTTCGTTCCTCATTAAGCTGGCTGGTAAGTTCTGACACTTTCTTCCTTTCAGCACAGAACTGGGCTTCAAAAGTATCCCTTTCCTCTCTCAACTGGATCCAGGATCTCTTCAATTCTTCAACATCGGTAGGCATATCTGGATAAGGAATGATCTGAGGAGTACCTCCTTTAACTTCTGGTTCAACGATCAATGGTCCGACCGCAAGATATGGCATGACAAGTTCACGAGCTCTGGCGCGTACCCATCTGAGATAAGGCTCCATAGGAATAGAATTTTTCTGTCCTAAAGTGCTTCTTTTTACCATGCCCCAAGCTCGTACAAACCTTTGACGGAGACTTTGAGAATCGTTGTCATAGTCAAACACCGTGCCTTGGATAATCATTTCATGTGGACCATCTCTTCGAGCACAACCAAACTGACGTAGGGCTAAAGCAGGATTATAAGTAATACCTCCTCTTATCCCCATGAGTGGTACGTTAGAGAATTCTCCACAACGGTCGATGAGGATAACATTTTCTCTGAGATTGGGACACCAACGGATGTCTGAATGGGAGAGTGACATTATCCTTTGAGACCATTTCAGATTTCGCTCATTCTTCAAGACTGATTGAGGAAGGTGCGAAATAAACCACCTAGACAATAAAGGTATGCAGCACATGAGAGTCCCTTGCCTTTTCATAGTACGGGTGTGAAGGGAATGCAAAATATCTTCGAGCAAGGTAGGCACAGGGTTATGAGTGAGGAATATCTTAATAGCGTTCACGTCTATGAATTGGTCTGGATTAGGGAATAGCACCAAACCATAGATTAGTAATGCTAGAATATCTTCGAAAGCATGGACATCCCTAACTTTTAGGAATTCTCGGGCTTTATTCATCAGAAATTTGGCAAGTAAACCCTTAACTCCACTTCTTGTTACCCAATTAGTTTCAATGTCCGATTTTGTCAAGTGTAAAGCCATGGCAACTTCTTCAGACTTCGGAATCTTTTCTAAACCACTGAAAGGTGTTTGATCAAGGATAGGTATCCCCAACAGCCTGGAGAATTCTTCTAACGTGGGCACCAACTGATAATCTGGGAAGGTGAAGCAATGATGTTTAGGGTCGAAGAACTGGAATAAAACTCTCATCATATCTTCCTTGAAACCGGTGGTAACCATGTTTCTTGATGAACTGAGCATGATCGGGAAGTTCTGACACTAAATCCTTGAGTTGAGGAGAGATGACTACAAAATTGATCCGGATGGTCTTCCTGGAAGCCATAACCTGTTTAACGGAGCAAAGCTAAATCCCTAAGTCCTTGAAATGGTTAGCACAATGTCATGACGTTATGATGTTATGATGTTATGATGTTATGATGTTATGTAAATAACAAGCACAAGCAAGTCACACAACAATCATTCCTAGGTTTTAAGGCTTGCATGAGTTCCATAGGTAAGTACCCTCCCCACTGAAGTTTGGTTGGTTCAACCTGTCCTAGAATAGTAACCGGGTTCTAGAAGGATCTCAAATCATTGACCTTTCCTTAAGTCCACTTCAGTACAACACCAAGTGGTTGACCAAAGCTTCCCTAAAGTCCAATCTCAAAGAGTGTAGTATCGAGTCTCAACCAACCCCAGTCGGAACCGAAGTCAGTTATCTCACTACTTTCTAATGGCTAGGATGAGTCAATTAGGGTTCTAAAGGTCTGGTTAACGCTTTGATGACACCATGCGGAAGCCAAATTTTTTCTCAAGTAAACATGAGGAACATCAGGACATCCAAAGTGTCACATTAACCGTAGCCATCATTTTGACCATTCCAGTATACGCCGGATAGTCGCGATGATCTTTTGCTACTTACCTAAGGTACACTAGATCCGGGTGTAGGATCTTTCACTCAAGCATAAAATGCCCAAGCAATCCCTTAAAAGTAAATCAGACAATTTGAATAAGTGATCTTGTTTTTTAAGGTAACCTCTCTTTTTATTCCCCAGCAGAGTCGCCAGTTCTGTCATACGGTGAACTGACTTTGTGTGTTTTTGCTTTGTAAAGCAAATGTCGCGGATAGCAAGAGTCGCCACCGACTTTTCTTTTATCCAATAAGGAAAGGTGGAAAAGAACAGGAAAGACCTTGATTAGATTTTTGGGTTCGGGAGGTACATTATACAAAGGGAAGGTGTTAGCACCCTTTGTATCCATGGTTATCCATGGGCTCTTAATTGCTTAATCACTTATGTTTTTCTTTTGTTTGAAAAAAGTGTTTGAGAAGTGTTTAGGAAATGTTTTGAAGAGGAGAATTTAACTTTGTAATGATTCTTGTATGAATGTATACAAAGTGGTTATCTCGTTTAGTTTTGAAAGGTGTGAGGTGTGAGAAGTATTTTAAGTTGTGAGTAAGCAATTAAGAGTTATACCTACCCAAGGTCTTTATGGGCATTTCCTATCCTTATGAGGGTAAAACTGTCCTTACTATTGAGGAGTAAGTAGTTTTGTCCTTTGGATGTAAAGGGACATCGTAGGGTCATCGATTGGCCATTGAAGGCAACAGTTGTGAGGATACCTTAGCATTCGAAGGGACAATCATCATTTAACCGTAGGCTACACCGAAGGGTCATCGAGGGACAAAGGCAACATTCGAGGGACTATGATGATTTAACCGAAGGATCTTTGCTAAGTGTATCCCCACATTCGCGGGACATGACCATAATACCGTAATATCGTAGGGCAACAAAGAGAGGTCCAAGATCACCAAAATCAACGGCACTATTTTACAATCAATTAGGTAGTTGTAATCAATTAAGTAATTAGGTTCACATTAAAATCGATTAAATAATTGGGATGAATCTCCACATTAAAATCAATTAGGTAATTAGGATGAATCTCCATATTAAAATCAATTAGGTAATTAGGATGAATCTCCACCAGGGTATCCCACAAATAAAGTGGAATACCTAGCCAGCTACTTTTTCCTGGGAATATATGAACCCTTACAACATTCAGCACACAAGTCAGGATACCAAATCAGGGTGCAATCGAGGATTGCACCGAAAAAGAAACACAGCAGTAGGAATATCAGGCAAAATAACGCATGATTAAAATGGAACAGATCAGATAAGCATAGAACAGAACAATCAAAATATTAGCGACTGTCACGTTCGCTTCTGCCTCGCCTAGCGAAGGCCTAGCGAATACTCGCTACATGCTCGCTTAGCGATGTGCTAGCGAGCGGCTGCGGGTTTTGAATTTCAGAACAGTACAATCTCAGCATGCTTCGCGCCCTATGGCATCCAATACAGAAATCACATGGTTCAGCATTACGATATTCAGGCACACTTAAATTCACATGCAAAACCTCAAATATGTTTATGAATTCAATTATAATATCACATGCAAGTTAAGCACCTAAAGCAGTAATAGTAATGCAAACCTGTTTGCAATCGAATTGCAACCTTGAATTGGTAAGTCGGATTGAGTTGGGCGGAGGTGACCTTGATGCAGAGGAGTTTCCTTCAGGGTTTCCTTTAGGGTTGCTCTGAATTCTCTGGGTTAGCCTCCAGGGTTTGCTGTGCCTTCGCTCTTGCTCTCGTCTTCCTTCCGTTTTCGTCCTCCCTTTTTCTGACCGAAGTTGTGGTATTTATAATACTTTTTTATGACCTAACGGGCTCAGAATGAAGCCCAGAATTTTCTGGTATTCGCAAGCTTCGCTAGGCGAGTGGCATAGCGAGGGGTTCGCTAGGCGAAGGATTTGCTCGCCTAGCGAGCATGCCAGTTGGAGTCATTTCCTTGGTTTGGCCACCTGTGAGTTGGGCCTTCGTTCTTTTAGGATCAATGCCTTGGAAAATAAGTTGGGGTATCTTAAAAATGCCTTGTAATATTAACGGGCAAATTTTGGGGTATGACAGTGGTCTAGGTGTCTTGTTATGGCTCTCAGTTCATCAGTGGAAGATTCAGAACTCTCACAGTGTGCATCTGCACTTAATTAGGAAATTAGGGTTTCATGGCTATCTGCAATAGGCAAGGTTTTGTTGGAAGTAAAGGGGGCTCATTCATGTCATGATTATAGAGGCATATTGGTCTAGGAAGATTCACAATTATCTCACAAAGATCCATTAGCAATCAGTGCAATTAGTCCCTGATCATTTTTGCCCTAAACTAGGGTTTGGTATAAAATCGATTTATTTCTGATTCCTTGGGTGAAACTCTTTTCCATGGCCCTCTATAGGTCCACAAGGGTCTACATACAAATAATCAGCTCTTTATTTGAGCCACAGGTGCTTCAATTGATCAATGGAATCAAGAATCAGACAGTTTGGGAAGAGTCAACTATGGGGCCAGAAAAGTCAACTCCTGACATTTTGAAAGTGGAATCCCAAAATTCATGCCTAAGGGAGCCTACATGTGAAACTTGATCAAGGTTGGATCATGGATTCATCATTTAATCAGGAGTTTGAAAAGTTATTAAATTTGGAAATAGTTGACTTTCCATTTAGGGCAAGTTTTTATGGTTACTGCACCCACTTTAAGCCCATTTTACATCAAGATGCAAGCTCCATTTGAAAATTTCTCCAACATGAAAGTTGTTCCTCTTGTTCCAAGCTTTCTATAAATATAACGTTTGTTTCATTTGGATTAAAATTGAGAAAGTTATGCTTGGTCAAAGTGAGACATTATTTTAGGACACTTAAAAAAATTTCTAAGTCCAAAATCTTCAAGATTTGTCAAGACTTATGGGCCAGTTTTCTTGCATTTAAAGGCATCTTTTGAAAATACTTTATTCATGACAATTGTACCTTGATATGTTATCTTTCACATCCTTTTGGAATCATCCCATTTGGATCATTGGTTTGAGAGATGCACTCATCTAAAGTTGGCATCATGAGCTGAATTTTTAGACAGCATTTAGGCCAAACTGGCCCAACCATTTTGCAGTTATGGAACCTGAACTTTATGGCCATTTTCACCTCTTTCCACTCATCATTTAAATTTGTGTTCAACATGAAAAATGTTAAGTTCCATGCCCTCTTTCTACTGTTTGCATTACCTTGCCATTTGGTTACATACTCATCAAGATACAAGGTCTTAAAGTCACCTATTTGGATTGTTTTTATGCTGCACAAGAAAACCAAGTCAGACCACAAAACTAACCAACACACTTTTTACCTCATTTGGTCATGCACTTTTATGTTCACTCACTTAAGTTTTGCCACATTAAGAATTTGCTCATACCACCCCACTTTTGGCACTTTTTTGCTCATGAATCCAAACCATACATTTAAGCCCATTTAAAACACTTTAGCCCTACATATTTAAAGCTTCTAAACCCTAATCTGAAGTGGTGTGGCTGCCATTTTCGAGTTAAGCAAGAGCAAGCAAGGCAAGGAGCAAGAAATCCATTTCATTCACTTTCCATTTTCATAAGTTCTTGAAGCATCAAAACAGCACCTTATTCTCCTTCCATCTTCAAGGGGCAGTGGACCTTTCATCCACTAGGTAAACATTTCACTCACTCTCTTCCATGGCCATGAATATCATACTTGTTCATAACTATTTATCATGCCTACCATGCTTGTTTCATGTTATTTTTCATTTATGCCATGCTTGTTCCATGCTTATTTTCCATGTTAATACCATGCCTTGATTGTTTGTAAAGCCCTCAACATGAGGCATGTTCGTTAAGTTGGAGTTTGTGACATTATTTTCGGTTGTATCCATGTTCATGAAGCCACCTTGTTGTTCACTTTTCACCATGTTTAAGTCATTATTTTCAACAAAACAAAGCACCATTGTGTTCTACTCATTTCGAACTTAAACTTTGCTTTTTATATGTTCTCATTTGGAGCACCATAGCATGAGATATTTTGGTTGGAAGTTTGGAGAAATATCCTGCCATTCCCACGTGGCTGCTGCATGTTGTTAGGTTTTCTTCATGTTGCATGAAGAAGACCACGTGGCAATCCGTGTACCGTCCGATCGTGCGCGCCAGTTTCAATCTTACCCGTCCAGCCATTATTTTTGTCTTCTTGTGACTTATAACAAGCTGACCGGTCGATGCATTGTTTATGTAATTAAATGTTACATTTTATTTATGTCACGTTGAACATCACTTGGACCGGACTGGGCTTGGCACTCATATGCTATCCCCCCCCCCCCCCCCCCCACTCAAGGCCCATTGTCCATTCATTTATTTTCATTCTTTCTTTTTTATTCTTATTTTATTTCTTCTGTTTTGTTTTAATTAATAAAAATATTTTATTTATTAATAAAAAATACCAAAAATACTTTTCACATTTCTTAATGTTTTATTTAATTTATTTAATTTTTATTTTCATATTTTATTTAATGTTAATATTTCATTTTAATTATTTGTTTCAAACTCTCCATTTTAACACACATTTTTGATTAATTTTATTTTCTTGACTTAAAGTTATTTTTAGGTTCTGATTTTTGAGATGAGGGTTGACCAATGTCTCATGGTTAACCTGACCTTTTCTTGAAATTTTATTTCCCATTTTTAATTTATTTTGGATTTATTTTTTACCTAGTTTGCTTGGTTGACTTTTCATTTGACTTCTGTTTTATTTCAATTAATTTATACACTAATTTTCATTATTTTTAAAATCTTTTTGGGGGATAATGATGTCCTGACCCCACCTTACTTAGTTTAATTTTTCATAATTTTCTTGATTAATTTACTATTTATTTGATAATTTTTAAGTTGACTTGACTTTACAGTTGACTTTTCTATGATTGATGTTTGACTTAGGGATTGCTTAAGGCAATTGAAGAGATCTTTTGATCCTCCCTTGTTCATCTCATATGCCATGTATTAGAGGCCTTTCATCTTGATTTTATTTGATCCTTGCATCATTTCCTGATTAAATTATTCAGTGATCCTTTGTGTGCATAGTTTCACCTGTCTGATTCATCTGATATTTTTTTTATACTTGTTTCTTTCATCCATGCTTCTATTGTTTGATTGTTTAACATGTTTATACTTCTCATGCATTGCCTAATGCTCATTCATTTCATTCTTTGAGTATTTGATTTGATCGTATACCTGTTTATTTATCTGATTGTTTGATAATTGTGGCCTACTTGTATGTTGTATGAGGCATATATCTTTATTGTTTGATTGCCATGAACAATCCCCATTCATAACAAATGTACCCCTCTCCCATGAGGTGTATAATGTTTATTCTTTCATTCTTTATTCATCTGTTAATACGAGAAGTAAAACGAACATTCGATAACCATTTCAAAACAAGATCAAAACCTCGATCCAACGTCGAGTAATCATTTTCAAACTTAACAGAACCAGCACGTATTCATCCATCCTTTTGTAAGTCGATTGTTTCATGCATCGCCATTTCTCTTGTAAGTCGATTGCTTCAGGCATCGCCATCTACCTGTAAGTCGATCGCTTCGTGCATCGCCATCTACCCTTACCCATGGCTCCTCTCCTTGCTCCATTCGTTGATTCTTGTTCCGTTTAGGTAGCACCCATTAGGTAGAACCCTTTGTATGATAACATTAGGTAGAATTCCCATATTTCTTTTGTATGATAACATAGGTAGAATTCCCATTTTCTTTTGTATGATAACATAGGTAGAATTCCCTTATTCTTTGCATGCTAACATTAGGTAGATGTTCCCATTTGTAAATCCTAACACTTAGGTCCACATTGCATGACAACTCTAGGGTAGAGCTTCCCCATTCTTTTAGACCTTCCGTGCATCTCCGATCCTGTGCCATGTCATTCCATTCTATTGCAAAGAGGTAACTGCCTAAGACTCGATTCAGCGAGATGCGACACCTGCTGCTAGGACGTGAACACATTGACCACTCTCCTTTGACACAACTGGTGTCTTCCTTTGTAAGTCCATGTTCAGATGGCAATCCCTGTGTAGCCGAACTACGGCAACTCTGATTCTCATGTTCAGATGAGATACGTAGGCACAAGATGCGATGTCTTGCCGAGTTTTGACTGACAACTAACAACTAACCCTTGTTTGCTCTCGCCCTTATTGCGATTCTTTTCTCTCGCCCTCATTGCGATCGAGACCTTCCCTTTCTCTTGCCCTAGTTGCAATCGAGACCCTTGTTCCCGTAGTTAGCTGAACTACGTTTTGCTCTGATTCTCATTCCCGATGAGATACGTAGGCATAAGACGCGGCGTCTTAGCGAGCACACTTATCTTTAGCCCATAGGTGGCCGAGCTACGAAGACTCTGATTTTCATATTCAGATGAGATACGTATGCAGTGGATGCGACATCCGTGCGGGTCATTTTCTTTAGACTTTCCTTTTAGTAAATAGTACATTAGATAAACACACACCCTTTAGACAAGAACAACAAGAGTGGATCACGTAGAGTACTACGGATGCGTAGGGGTGCTAATACCTTCCCTTCGCATAATCGACTCCCGAACCCAAGATTTGGTTGTGAGACCTTGTCTTTTCCTTTCTTTCTTTTTTTTCCAGGTTTACTTCGAGCGTTTCCTTTCCCTCCTTTGGGATAAATAACGCACGGTGGCGACTCTTCTGTCATTTCTTTTTCGCCGGTTGTTTTTTCGCATTTCTTTTTTTTTAGGCCGCGACAGATAACGAGCTTAATGTGATTGCGCCAGAATGAAAAAAGGATAAAAAGAAGGTTAGTAAGGTAGGCTTAGGCATGACAACATGATTCAGATTGGTTTGTACAGGAGGGAGACTTATGGTTGCAACATTGCGACTATGTGTTCCAACGATACCCTTAGTGTGGAAGTGAGTACCTGTTAATATAATTTTGAACCAAAGTAAAAGTTTATGTACTAGAATGAGTATCCGAATGCAACAGTGTTTTCTACGAGTCTTGATAATGTATGCTGCAAATATTTTACAAAACTTTTTTTTATATACGCGGAATTTGCTTGAGGACAAGCAAAGGTTTAAGTATGGGGGAGTTTGGCGCCAAAAACTTGATCGCGACTTAGTAAGTCTATGTGAATCGTGACTGCAAGTGCACAGTCCTATCGTGTAGTTTTAAAGATTATCGAACCCACAAAGACTAATAATCAAACGTATCGTAGTCTAATATTGTTATGTAAATCTAAGGTTGATGATCGTTCTAAGATTTTTTTTGGGGGGGGGGGGGGTGAAGAGAAATAACTATAACGTAAATAGAGTAAAGATATGAGATATAGGGGATATCGGTATGTAATACATCAAACTTCGGGGATTCGATAGATAGTTGGTGTAATCTTATTGGTTAAAATATTCTTCAGTAGAAACTATTTATAGAAAGGTCCTAGTCTCACACTCTCGTTTTTATTGACTCTGACCATACTCCTAAACCAGAATGATTGGCTCTCGTAGTCTCATTTTGAACTTAAAAGTAATTTTTTAATATAGATAAAGTCTAATTAATTTTAAAGCGCTCTCGCTGTGTTTAGGATTAATGCCTAGTTTCAGCTATCTGGTTAAAATCTCAAACTCTCGTTCTTGTTGACCGTAACCTTAGTTTGTTTTGTACTCTCATACAAAAAACAGTTTGATTAAAATAAGAAACTAAAACTGGAAAAATAAGTTTTATAAAAACTAACACCAATTATTTATTGAATCCCTTCATTTCGACGGTCTTTACATACCGATACCTAAGGGTTTAGTCGGACACGGATCCAGTAACAAAAATGGTATTTGGGGAATTAAACATGCAATGAGGCATAAATAAATAAAATAGTAATCAAAATAAAACCTGGATTACAATTTAAGAACTGAAATTGAATCTTGAATCTTCGATTAAAATAATTTCGGCAGGCTTTGGCAATTAATAACCCTTACAATTGAATCCCAAATACGTAAAATAATAAACCGTAATAGTCCCCGATGTGGAGAAACTATCACTTTTATAAGGTAAAAAACTGCCTAGAAAACTAAAAGAAAATAAATGTTGAATGAAAAAAATAATCGTAAACTTGAAAACTGGAAGAAGAGAGAGAGTTCTGTAGTAAAAACTAACTTTCCCATATATACTCCTCACTCTCCTTAAAAGTAGCATTCCATTTCTCCTAGTGGGGAGTAGTTGGTTGAAAAAGTAAGAATCAAACGTGGAGAGGATTATGGAGAAAATTGTGGAGAGAAACAAGGAAGGAAGACTAGGTTGGTGGTGGCTGCCACAACCCTAGTGTGGTCTTTGTGGCGAGCGCCACAATTTTAGGGTTGAGCGCCACAACCTCTTCACGCTTGGTGGCAGGCGCCACCATCCTCTTTGGTACATGTGGCCGCGCCACACATCTAAGTGATGGGCGTCACAAACCCATTTGGTGTGGTGGCCCATTATCTCTATTTTTCTCCATTTTCTTTCCTTTTTCTTTCCTTTTTGTTATTTTCCACTTTCCTTGCTGTAAACCTTTTATTCGGTAAATACCTGCAATAAACATAAAATACTGTGTAATAATAAGCGTTAATCAAGTAAAAAACAATGCATGTGGAGTCAAAAATACGATACGTTTTCGCGTTATCAAATGTATCAAGTGTGACTTAATCATGAGATACCATTAAACATAAGGACAATATTTTTAAAGTATCCGTAGTCGAGCTTTGTTGTAAAGTGGGATAACATTAAAGCATTAAGACTATTATGTATATAGACTGATGATCACATCTCATTGATCATGGATAAAGAGTTATCAAGTCTTAAACATAGGTATGAATATTAATTCACTAATTCATTTCTTCAATACTCTTATTAAATATTCTTAATTTAATATATAAAAAAAATTATCAATTTATTTTGGAAAGTAAAAGTCAATATTTATAAATAAGAATAATTTAATAATAAAATATAAAAAAAGTAGGCATAATTAGTTACTAAGTACCTAAACTTAATTTAATGTTTCACTTTAGTCCTTCAACTAAAAAATGTTATAAGTTAGTCTCTTAACTTCACTTTTGTTACCATATTTGATCACCTCCGTCAATTTCTGGCAAAAATATGTTAAATTTTGGTGATGTGGCATGACAACAACGTCATTGGTACAATCAAAGTTGGAGGAAGACATCTTGAAATTGGTCATGAAACTTGGATGACCTTCATATCATAAAAATTGAGCAAGTTATGGTCCATGGTAGTTGACCTCCTAACTAGGGAACAAACAAAATGACCTATAATCTTTCACCATAAAAAATGACTTTACAAGCAAAACTATCCCTTGATGCCAATATGAAAGTTGTTTAGAATGTCATAAAGAGTAACTTTGATCTTAGAATAATTTTCATGTGACAAAACTTGTAGGAGATGGGGTCTAGGGAACTCGAGTTTTGACCAGTTGACTTCCTCTGGTCAACCTCTTTGAACCAACTTGCAAACTTGAAGTTCTCTAGATCTTTGGGACTCATGGATGATCATATATACATAATGTGATGTATAATGAAGTATCCCTTGAAATCTTTGACCAATTGTTGAAGAAGCTTGTTGAGAAAGTCACACAAGATACCCTAGATGAATTAGGGCTTCCAAGGCAAACAAACTTCAAACTCTTGATGAATTCTTGATCAAAGTGACAATTAAAGAGCACGGGGATCCATATATGATACTTAGAACCTTTCTTAACCTTTTCTTGATTGATCTCTTGTCATGAGGGTCTCGAACCCTAGTTGTGAGCTTGATGAGGCACAAGTGGATACACACACTACCTACAAAAGAAACAAAGCTATACATCGACATATTTTTGGCATTTTGGTTAGTAAACAAAGAAAAAATGGAGTATGATACAATCAAATGTGCTTGGTGATCTCTCTCAATGCAATCCCAATGAATGAGGGGTAAGGAGGATACCAATGTGTGATCCCAATGCCAATGCAAAATAATGAGATCGCATGAGGGATCTTAGGATCAAAATTGGGGTCTTATAGGCATTTTCTCCAGAGCTTCAGAAAATGGAATGTTTATCTCACGTTTCTTAAACATCTCCAAAAACTTCTCAAAATTCTTCTCATGTTGGTCTTTCTTCTTTTGTCTCAGACGATACGGAAGTTTAATGATTGGCTTGACAATTTTTTCTTCCTCCTTTATAGGCATTATCACCACATCCTCCTTAGTTTTCTTTGGTTCTTTAATTTCTAACTCGTCTTCCAATAACCCATCTTCTTCGGTAAAGTTTTCTTCCGGTTTCTTAGTAGACTTACCACTTCTTATTACTACAGCATTAACATTATTATGCTCACGAGGTTTGTCACTGTACCACTAGGTAGGGTACCTGGAGCTTGAGAATTTGCGGCCAATTGTTGTGCTATCTGACCCATCTGAACTTCAAGATTTTTTATAGATGCAGTGGTGTTTTTCTGATTGTTTATAGTCTCTTCTTGGAACTGAATATTATGAGAGGCCATTTTTTCAATGGCAATGTCCCAGTCTACTTTCTTTGGAACTTTTTTTTGCTACTATTGTTGATATTGAGTCTGATATTGACTTTGACCCTGTTGGGGAACATTCCCTCTCCGGTCTTTCCAGGAGAAATTTGGATGATTCTTCCAACTTGGATTGCAAGTGTTGGATTAGGGATTATCCTGCTTCAAAAAATTTATCTATTCAATTTGTTGACGGGTGGCAAAGCAATACACAATGTGGTGAGGTCCATTAAAGATTTCATAAGTGATGGTCTGAGCAAGTTGAACTTGGGCTACTTGTTGGGTACCTATTGATGGGAAAATAGCAAGTGTACTATTTTTCTCACTGTAGTAATAAAAGGGAAATTCCCCGTTTGTCGATCTCAAGGACTGCTTGACAATACAGAGTTTATCGATTGTACCAATTGCAAATAAATAAAACAAGTAAAAAGGTTGAACGAGATACAAATGAGAGAAGATTGCTAGGGTTCGGTGAATGAAACTTCCTGTAACAGATATAATTTATGAAAGTTTAGACAATATTCCTGTCCAATTAATTCCGGTCCTCAAGGGTATCTATTCCTAATTCCTTAGTGAAAAGACCTTTGATTATGTAACCTAATTACTATGTCCATAAATAATTAAGTTCATACTCAAGCATTCAAATATCAAGAATTACCGGTCAGATAGAAAATCCCTAGTCCTAGGTTATTTTTACTATCCAAAGTTCTTATCCAGATCAATGAATATTCGTTGTCCAGCTTAAACTATTCATATTAATCATCATTCGTTGGTCCGACGAATAAAGCATAAAGAATGGTAATAAGAACAAATCAATGGAAAAGAAGAAATAGTCAATGCACTCATAAACATAAAATCTGTCACATTCAGAATCAGGGTCACCCCCCTAGCAATGGGGGGTTTAGCTACTCATAATCGAAATAAAAACAAAGATTAACATTGTTGTCATTACAGAATTTCGTGAGGAACCAATCTTCAATCGTCGGAAAACTCTTGAACATATGAATCCTCTGATAATCGTAGAGTCTCCAGCTCTCAAAACGCGTCTTTTTTCTCTCCAAAATCGTCCAACTTGAAAAATCATTTTCTCCCCTCTAAATAGCTATTCAGTTGGGCTTTTCCTGATTCTGGGCTTGATACGCGTATTGCCCAGTCTCATACGCGTATTGCCCAGTCTGGTACGCGTATTGCACGTAAGACAGCCTCTGATACGCGTATTGCCCAGTCTGGTACGCGTATTGCCCAGTTTGGTACGCGTATCACCAGAAGCTTGTCTTTTTGCTTGATTTTCAACCCCTCTGGTCATTTGCGTATGCTACGCGTACTGGGAAGGTTCATACGCGTATCATGTAAGGCCATACGCGTATGGACAGCAAGTTCTCCAAGAATTGATTTTTTCTTCCGTTTTCTTGCTCGGGTTTAATTTCGCATCTGACGTTTGATTCCCTGAGCTTCCAGACTAGTTTTTTACCTGCTAACATACCCAAAAGTGTAAAATATCCTCAAGAAATTCATAAGTAACAACACAATTCATATTATAGAATTGAGCTTATATCTAACTAAAAATGCTTCAGTTTACGCAGTTTACCTGACTTATTTACGGTTAAATAGTGAAATACCTAGCATAAATGGTGACTGATCACAACCCCAAACTTAGCTTGTTGCTTGTCCTCAAGTAACATTTTATTACCATCAAAGATCATGTCACCCCAAACTTACTGTAAAACAGTTCTTACCACAATACTGCTGCAATCTTTCGCACTGGACCTCTTGATGTTTTTTCAGGTTTTCTGATTCTTCCACATAGCCAACGAGCTAGAACTCTTTCCCTCAGAGATATGACTTTACCTGTCAGCTTATATCACACTCTCACCAAGTCTCTCTGGGTTAAAGTGTTATCACTCTCAAATCACAATATGCAATATCAAATCAGAAGTTTGAATAAATTCTCTCATCCTATCAACATGTACAATCACACACACTTTTTGAGGTCTTTTTGGGTTGTACGGGGCTTTGGTTTAGGTAGGGTATGAAATTGGAACAACGGTTTTTGGGTATTTTGGTTCAGAGTACATGAAATCATTCTCTCACTACGTTTCTTTCCTATTATTCCTGTAGGGTTTTGCAATCCTCTTTTCCTTTTATCTATAGTGAATGTAGCATTTTTCAAAAGCTGTTCTTTTATTGTTTTTCGCTTTTCTCTTTCTTTCTTTCTTTTCATGTTGTTGTTGTTTTTCTTTTTTTTTTCTTTTTCTCTTTTTTTTTTTTTTATACGACATTCACTTACTATTCACGTACTGCAAAGCTACCCCAAACTTAAAGGTTGCTATTCCAACAGCAACCCCAAACTTAGATAAAAACGTAGAGATGAAATCAATCCTCACATACTCTGAACAGGGTAGGATAGGTACAAGGTCATGGCTTTAGAAAAAAAACGGGTATATCAGAAATAAATGATTAACAGGCTCAACAGGGTAGGATAGGTACAGGGTCATGGATTTAGAAAAAAAACGGGTATATCAAAAATAAATGATTAACAGGCTCAACAGGGTAAAACAATGGATAATAATAATAATGGGATGGCTAGAAAGGCTCTAGGTGATAAACAAAAACATGCCTCAGTGTGTGTAGTCGTACAGCTAATAATAACAAAAGAACATACGCAAACCAAGATTGATAAAGACATACCCGATATCTCTCATATGATGATAAGTGTTTGGCTTTTTCTGATCTCACCAGGACGGGTTAAGCTGACTTGTTCTATCATGCCTCTGAGTTCAAAGCTCATGCTCGTGGTTCTGATGTTAATCTTAACCAGTGCGTCCAATCATAAACAACAGTATCTACAGTCAGGGGACTGAAAGAGAGGACGCCCAAGTATTTGGTGTAAGTGATCAAGAAAACCAATAGCCAGACATAGTCACATATCTAACAAAATAAACAGGAAAATGGAGGTAAACAAAATCAAATTCATTAGATTAAGCCAACCCATAATAGGTGATTACATCCAAGCAAAAGAAAATAAAAACTGAGTAAACCAAAAAGAACAATACACAAAGAAATTTCAAACCTCCCTTGGGTTGCCTCCCAAGCAGCGCTTCGTTTAACGTCGCATGGCTCGACGGGACACCTCATACTCAGATGAGTTTAACAGTTTCAATTGGTCCCCCTTCACCGGGATCATATGGTTTCAACCTCTGACCATTAACCTTGAAGGTGTCATCATTCTTCTCATTTAAAACACCAATACCACTTTTATGTTTCTTCAGTACCTTTTCATCTTCTAATTCTGGTGAAGCTCTCAGATCCTCCCACCTGCGTGGGTTGTATTTCCTCCAAGGGGTTTGTGTATCCAGCATAGCAAGCACTTCTTTTTCTTTTTCCTCATCCTTCTCCTCCATCTCTCTGACCGACAGACTAAGAACACTTTCTAACGGTAATTCAGGAAACTTTCTTTGAATTGTGCTAGTTACAATTTGATCAATCACTTCCACGGAGTGGTTTGTACACATATTCTCTTTATGTTTCATAGTATCTCGGACATCAATTCTGAGCTCTTCATCATACACCTTTAGGGTCATGGTACCTTCCTCCATATCTATATTGCATCTCCCTGTTTCTAAGAAAGGTTTGCCCAGAATCAGAGGTATCTCTTCATCTTCTGGCATTTCCAAAATTACAAAATCAACAGGAAAAACAAATTTATCAACTTTGACCAGAACATCCTCAACTACCCCAAAAGGTCTCTTCACTGAGTGGTCAGCAAATTGAAGTGTCATTCTGGTATCTTGAACATTTCCAATTCCTAGCTTCCTGTAAATAGACAAAGGCATAAGGCTAACACTAGCCCCCAAATCAATCAGCGCCCTTTTAAAGGACCTATCTCCAATGGTACACGGGATAGTCACAGAACCTCTATCTGGCTTCTTCACTGGAATCTTCATACCCTGCAAAATAGCACTACAAGTTTCAGTTAGTATAACAGGGTCAGCGTTAGTGGTGCGCTTCTTGGAGATGATGTCTTTCATGAATTTCGCATAGATAGGCATCTGCTCGAGTGCCTCAGAGAATGGAATATTGATTTCTAATTTCCTGAACAACTCCATGAATTTCTGAAAAAATTTCTCATCTTGCTTCTTCTTTTTGTTTCTTTGTGGGAAAGGAAGCTTAATGATGGGTTTTGGTTCAGGGAGCTTTTCTTGTACCACCGGCGGTATTAAAATTTCTTCCTCAGGTGGTGTCTTGTTTTCTAAGATTTCCAGGTCCACTTCAAGCAACTGATCTTCTTCTTCATCCTTCTTCTTACGATCTTCAACATATCTTCCGCTTCTTGTTGTTACCGCACTCACATTATGGTGCTCCCTCGGATTTGTCACTGTTGCACTAGGTAATGCGCCAGGTGTTTGAAAATTTGTTATCTGTTGTGTTATCTGACCCAATTGAATCTCCAGATTTTTAATGGATGCATTGGTGCTCTTCTGATTATTCCTGGTCTCCTCCTGAAATTGCATATTCTGAGTTGCCATCTTCTCTATAGCAATCTCCCAATCCGCTTTCTGCGGTATTTGTTGCTGATAAGGTTGCTGTTGCGATTGATATTGTGGTTGGTAAGGTGGTTGTTGTGGAGGTCCTTGGTTTTGAATATTACCTTGCTGATCTTTCCAAGAGAAATTAGGATGATTTTTCCACCCTGGATTATATGTATTTGAGTAGGGATTATTTTGCCTCAGGTAATTTATAGCTTGCACTTGTTCTGCGGTTGCAACACAATGCATGGTAAAGTGTGGTCCACTACAAATCTCACAAATCATGGTCGGAACCGGTTGAACTTGAGCAACAGTCTGGGTACCTAAATTCATCACTTTCAATCTTCTTTCAACCTCAGCAGCAATCTGGTCTTCCATTTTCACTACCTGATTTGCTAATTTCAAGTCAATTTTTCCCTCCGACTGATTCACAGTACGGTCATATAATTCCAAATTCTCATTCGCTGCAATAGCTTCGATGATCTTTTTGATACCGGTTGCTGTTGAAAAATTAGATGAGCCACCAGCAGCTGTATCAATGAGTTGCTTAGTTCTCATCTTCAGCCCGTTTACAAAATTCTGCATTTGTTCAGTTTCATCCAGATTATGTGTAGGACATGCAACTAAACATCTCTTGAATCTTTTGTATGCATCTCCAAGTGTCTCTCTGTCTTTCTGTTTAAAATTCACAATGTCATACCTCTTACAGATATACACAGAAGTAGGAAAATACTCGTTCAAGAATGATGTTTCCATTTGTTGCCAAGTAGTAATGCTTCCTGCGGGTAGGGAATAGAACCATTCCTCAGCGTCCTCAGATAACGTGAATGGGAACATGACCAATCTCTTTGCCTCTTCAGAATGCCCATCAATTTTTAATGATGTAGTCATAGTCAGAAACCGCTGCAGATGCTTGTTTGCATCCTCATTGATCTTTCCTGCAAAAGGTTTGCTTTCTAACTGGCGGATAGTTGAGGGGTGTAACTGGAAGTGAGCAACATTAACAGGTTGGTTAACAATGGTCAACCGCACTGCTGGGTTATTCTGTCTGCCATAATCACCTAAAAGTCTTTCCGTTGGGGGTGGGTCTGCAGCCATGTTTACAGTGTCTGGATGTGAAGCTGTGTCTGACTCAGATTTTTCGGAGTGAGCAGAGACTGGTGTGACAGGTGTGGCCGGTTCTTCGGTGTCAGAGTTTGCCAGTTTCTTTCTTCTAGCTTCTCTGAGCTTTGCGCGCAATGTTCTCTCTGGTTCTGCGTCAAAATGAAAATCAGCTGAGGCCTTACCTCGCATACACAGATTAGACAGAAATTAGTTAGAATAACAATAAAAAAATAAAATTAACAGTAAATAAAATTTTGGATGCAGAGCAACAAAATTCTAATTGAAAATAAATTAATAAACTCTATTATCTTTGGCAGTCCCCGGCAACGGCGCCAAAAACTTGATGGGAAAATAGCAAGTGTACTATTTTTCTCACTATAGTAATAAAAGGGAAATTCCCCGTTTGTCGATCTCAAGGACTGCTTGACGATACAGAGTTTATCGATTGTACCAATTGCAAATAAATAAAACAAGTAAAAAGGTTGAACGAGATACAAATGAGAGAAGATTGCTAGGGTTCGGTGAATGAAACTTCCTGTAACAGATATAATTTATGAAAGTTTAGACAATATTCCTGTCCAATTAATTCCGGTCCTCAAGGGTATCTATTCCTAATTCCTTAGTGAAAAGACCTTTGATTATGTAACCTAATTACTATGTCCATAAATAATTAAGTTCATACTCAAGCATTCAAATATCAAGAATTACCGGTCAGATAGAAAATCCCTAGTCCTAGGTTATTTTTACTATCCAAAGTTCTTATCCAGATCAATGAATAATCGCTGTCCAGCTTAAACTATTCATATTAATCATCATTCGTTGGTCCGGCGAATAAAGCATAAAGAATGGTAATAAGAACAAATCAATGGAAAAGAAGAAATAGTCAATGCACTCATAAACATAAAATCTGTCACATTCAGAATCAGGGTCACCCCCCTAGCAATGGGGGGTTTAGCTACTCATAATCGAAATAAAAACAAAGATTAACATTGTTGTCATTACAGAATTTCGTGAGGAACCAATCTTCAATCGTCGGAAAACTCTTGAACATATGAATCCTCTGATAATCGTAGAGTCTCCAGCTCTCAAAACGCGTCTTTTTTCTCTCCAAAATCGTCCAACCTGAAAAATCATTTTCTCCCCTCTAAATAGCTATTCAGTTGGGCTTTTCCTGATTCTGGGCTTGATACGCGTATTGCCCAGTCTCATACGCGTATTGCCCAGTCTGGTACGCGTATTGCACGTCAGACAGCCTCTGATACGCGTATTGCCCAGTCTGGTACGCGTATTGCCCAGTCTGGTACGCGTATCACCAGTTTGGTACGCGTATCACCAGAAGCTTGTCTTTTTGCTTGATTTTCAACCCCTCTGGTCATTTGCGTATGCTACGCGTACTGGGAAGGTCCATACGCGTATCATGTAAGGTCATACGCGTATGGACAACAAGTTCTCCAAGAATTGATTTTTTCTTCCGTTTTCTTGCTCGGGTTTAATTTCGCATCTGACGTTTGATTCCCTGAGCTTCCAGACTAGTTTTTTACCTGCTAACATACCCAAAAGTGTAAAATATCCTCAAGAAATTCATAAGTAACAACACAATTCATATTATAGAATTGAGCTTATATCTAACTAAAAATGCTTCAGTTTACGCAGTTTACCTGACTTATTTACGGTTAAATAGTGAAATACCTAGCATAAATGGTGACTGATCACAACCACAAACTTAGCTTGTTGCTTGTCCTCAAGTAACATTTTATTACCATCAAAGATCATGTCACCCCAAACTTACTGTAAAACAGTTCTTACCACAATACTGCTGCAATCTTTCGCACTGGACCTCTTGATGTTTTTTCAGGTTTTCTGATTCTTCCACATAGCCAACGAGCTAGAACTCTTTCCCTCAGAGATATGACTTTACCTGTCAGCTTATATCACACTCTCACCAAGTCTCTCTGGGTTAAAATGTTATCACTCTCAAATCACAATATGCAATATCAAATCAGAAGTTTGAATAAATTCTCTCATCCTATCAACATGTACAATCACACACACTTTTTGAGGTCTTTTTGGGTTGTACGGGGCTTTGGTTTAGGTAGGGTATGAAATTGGAACAACGGTTTTTGGGTCTTTTGGTTCAGAGTACATGAAATCATTCTCTCACTACGTTTCTTTCCTATTATTCCTGTAGGGTTTTGCAATCCTCTTTTCCTTTTATCTATAGTGAATGTAGCATTTTTCAAAAGTTGTTCTTTTATTGTTTTTCGCTTTTCTCTTTCTTTCTTTCTTTTCATGTTGTTGTTGTTTTTCTTTTTTTTTTCTTTTTCTCCTTTTTTTTTTTTTATACGACATTCACTTACTATTCACGTACTGCAAAGCTACCCCAAACTTAAAGGTTGCTATTCCAACAGCAACCCCAAACTTAGATAAAAACGTAGAGATGAAATCAATCCTCACATACTCTGAACAGGGTAGGATAGGTACAAGGTCATGGCTTTAGAAAAAAAACGGGTATATCAGAAATAAATGATTAACAGGCTCAACAGGGTAGGATAGGTACAGGGTCATGGATTTAGAAAAAAAACGGGTATATCAAAAATAAATGATTAACAGGCTCAACAGGGTAAAACAATGGATAATAATAATAATGGGATGGCTAGAAAGGCTCTAGGTGATAAACAAAAACATGCCTCAGTGTGTGTAGTCGTACAGCTAATAATAACAAAAGAACATACGCAAACCAAGATTGATAAAGACATACCTGATATCTCTCATATGATGATAAGTGTTTGGCTTTTTCTGATCTCACCAGGACGGGTTAAGCTGACTTGTTCTATCATACCTCTGAGTTCAAAGCTCATGCTCGTGGTTCTGATGTTAATCTTAACCAGTGCGTCCAATCATAAACAACAGTATCTACAGTCAGGGGACTGAAAGAGAGGACGCCCAAGTATTTGGTGTAAGTGATCAAGAAAACCAATAGCCAGACATAGTCACATATCTAACGAAATAAACAGGAAAATGGAGGTAAACAAAATCAAATTCATTAGATTAAGCCAACCCATAATAGGTGATTACATCCAAGCAAAAGAAAATAAAAACTGAGTAAACCAAAAAGAACAATACACAAAGAAATTTCAAACCTCCCTTGGGTTGCCTCCCAAGCAGCGCTTCGTTTAACGTCGCATGGCTCGACGGGACACCTCATACTCAGATGAGTTTAACAGTTTCAATTGGTCCCCCTTCACCGGGATCATATGGTTTCAACCTCTGACCATTAACCTTGAAGGTGTCGTCATTCTTCTCATTTAAAACACCAATACCACTTTTATGTTTCTTCAGTACCTTTTCATCTTCTAATTCTGGTGAAGCTCTCAGATCCTCCCACCTGCGTGGGTTGTATTTCCTCCAAGGGGTTTGTGTATCCAGCATAGCAAGCACTTCTTTTTCTTTTTCCTCATCCTTCTCCTCCATCTCTCTGACCGACAGACTAAGAACTCTTTCTAACGATAATTCAGGAAACTTTCTTTGAATTGTGCTAGTTACAATTTGATCAATCACTTCCACGGAGTGGTTTGTACACATATTCTCTTTATGTTTCATAGTATCTCGGACATCAATTCTGAGCTCTTCATCATACACCTTTAGGGTCATGGTACCTTCCTCCATATCTATATTGCATCTCCCTGTTTCTAAGAAAGGTTTGCCCAGAATCAGAGGTATCTCTTCATCTTCTGGCATTTCCAAAATTACAAAATCAACAGGAAAAACAAATTTATCAACTTTGACCAGAACATCCTCAACTACCCCAAAAGGTCTCTTCACTGAGTGGTCAGCAAATTGAAGTGTCATTCTGGTATCTTGAACATTTCCAATTCCTAGCTTCCTGTAAATAGACAAAGGCATAAGGCTAACACTAGCCCCCAAATCAATCAGCGCCCTTTTAAAGGACCTATCTCCAATGGTACACGGGATAGTCACAGAACCTCTATCTGGCTTCTTCACTGGAATCTTCATACCCTGCAAAATAGCACTACAAGTTTCAGTTAGTATAACAGGGTCAGCGTCAGTGGTGCGCTTCTTGGAGATGATGTCTTTCATGAATTTCGCATAGATAGGCATCTGCTCGAGTGCCTCAGAGAATGGAATATTGATTTCTAATTTCCTGAACAACTCCATGAATTTCTGAAAAAATTTCTCATCTTGCTTCTTCTTTTTGTTTCTTTGTGGGAAAGGAAGCTTAATGATGGGTTTTGGTTCAGGGAGCTTTTCTTGTACCACCGGCGGTATTAAATTTCTTCCTCAGGTGGTGTCTTGTTTTCTAAGATTTCCAGGTCCACTTCAAGCAACTGATCTTCTTCTTCATCCTTCTTCTTACGATCTTCAACATATCTTCCGCTTCTTGTTGCTACCGCACTCACATTATGGTGCTCCCTCGGATTTGTCACTGTTGCACTAGGTAATGCGCCAGGTGTTTGAAAATTTGTTATCTGTTGTGTTATCTGACCCAATTGAATCTCCAGATTTTTAATGGATGCATTGGTGCTCTTCTGATTATTCCTGGTCTCCTCCTGAAATTGCATATTCTGAGTTGCCATCTTCTCTATAGCAATCTCCCAATCCGCTTTCTGCGGTATTTGTTGCTGATAAGGTTGCTGTTGCGATTGATATTGTGGTTGGTAAGGTGGTTGTTGTTGTGGAGGTCCTTGGTTCTGAATATTACCTTGCTGATCTTTCCAAGAGAAATTAGGATGA
The DNA here is from genome assembly GCF_024323335.1 of Lathyrus oleraceus. Taxonomy (NCBI): domain Eukaryota; kingdom Viridiplantae; phylum Streptophyta; class Magnoliopsida; order Fabales; family Fabaceae; genus Lathyrus; species Lathyrus oleraceus. Next base: position 308,026,280 of record NC_066579.1, read on the forward strand.
TTTTTCCACCCTGGATTATATGTATTTGAGTAGGGATTATTTTGCCTCAGGTAATTTATAGCTTGCACTTGTTCTGCGGTTGCAACACAATGCATGGTAAAGTGTGGTCCACTACAAATCTCACAAATCATGGTCGGAACCGGTTGAACTTGAGCAACAGTCTGGGTACCTAAATTCATCACTTTCAATCTTCTTTCAACCTCAGCAGCAATCTGGTCTTCCATTTTCACTACCTGATTTGCTAATTTCAAGTCAATTTTTCCCTCTGACTGATTCACAGTACGGTCATATAATTCCAAATGCTCATTCGCTGCAATAGCTTCGATGATCTTTTTGATACCGGTTGCTGTTGAAAAATTAGATGAGCCACCAGCAGCTGTATCAATGAGTTGCTTAGTTCTCATCTTCAGCCCGTTTACAAAATTCTGCATTTGTTCAGTTTCATCCAGATTATGTGTAGGACATGCAACTAAACATCTCTTGAATCTTTTGTATGCATCTCCAAGTGTCTCTCTGTCTTTCTGTTTAAAATTCACAATGTCATACCTCTTACAGATATACACAGAAGCAGGAAAATACTCGTTCAAGAATGATGTTTCCATTTGTTGCCAAGTAGTAATGCTTCCTGCGGGTAGGGAATAGAACCATTCCTCAGCGTCCTCAGATAACGTGAATGGGAACATGACCAATCTCTTTGCCTCTTCAGAATGCCCATCAATTTTTAATGATGTAGTCATAGTCAGAAACCGCTGCAGATGCTTGTTTGCATCCTCATTGATCTTTCCTGCAAAAGGTTTGCTTTCTAACTGGCGGATAGTTGAGGGGTGTAACTGGAAGTGAGCAACATTAACAGGTTGGTTAACAATGGTCAACGGCACTGCTGGGTTATTCTGTCTGCCATAATCACCTAAAAGTCTTTCCGCTGGGGGTGGGTCTGCAGCCATGTTTACAGTGTCTGGATGTGAAGCTGTGTCTGACTCAGATTTTTCGGAGTGAGCAGAGACTGGTGTGACAGGTGTGGCCGGTTCTTCGGTGTCAGAGTTTGCCAGTTTCTTTCTTCTAGCTTCTCTGAGCTTTGCGCGCAATGTTCTCTCTGGTTCTGCGTCAAAATGAAAATCAGCTGAGGCCTTACCTCGCATACACAGATTAGACAGAAATTAGTTATAATAACAATAAAAAAATAAAATTAACAGTAAATAAAATTTTGGATGCAGAGCAACAAAATTCTAATTGAAAATAAATTAATAAACTCTATTATCTTTGGCAGTCCCCGGCAACGGCGCCAAAAACTTGATGGGAAAATAGCAAGTGTACTATTTTTCTCACTATAGTAATAAAAGGAAATTCCCCGTTTGTCGATCTCAAGGACTGCTTGACGATACAGAGTTTATCGATTGTACCAATTGCAAATAAATAAAACAAGTAAAAAGGTTGAACGAGATACAAATGAGAGAAGATTGCTAGGGTTCGGTGAATGAAACTTCCTGTAACAGATATAATTTATGAAAGTTTAGACAATATTCCTGTCCAATTAATTCCGGTCCTCAAGGGTATCTATTCCTAATTCCTTAGTGAAAAGACCTTTGATTATGTAACCTAATTACTATGTCCATAAATAATTAAGTTCATACTCAAGCATTCAAATATCAAGAATTACCGGTCAGATAGAAAATCCCTAGTCCTAGGTTATTTTTACTATCCAAAGTTCTTATCCAGATCAATGAATAATCGCTGTCCAGCTTAAACTATTCATATTAATCATCATTCGTTGGTCCGACGAATAAAGCATAAAGAACGGTAATAAGAACAAATCAATGGAAAAGAAGAAATAGTCAATGCACTCATAAACATAAAATCTGTCACATTCAGAATCAGGGTCACCCCCCTAGCAATGGGGGGTTTAGCTACTCATAATCGAAATAAAAGCAAAGATTAACATTGTTGTCATTAGAGAATTTCGTGAGGAACCAATCTTCAATCGTCGGAAAACTCTTGAACATATGAATCCTCTGATAATCGTAGAGTCTCCAGCTCTCAAAACGCGTCTTTTTTCTCTCCAAAATCGTCCAACCTGAAAAATCATTTTCTCCCCTCTAAATAGCTATTCAGTTGGGCTTTTCCTGATTCTGGGCTTGATACGCGTATTGCCCAGTCTCATACGCGTATTGCCCAGTCTGGTACGCGTATTGCACGTAAGACAGCCTCTGATACGCGTATTGCCCAGTCTGGTACGCGTATTGCCCAGTCTGGTACGCGTATCACCAGTTTGGTACGCGTATCACTCGAAGCTTGTCTTTTTGCTTGATTTTCAACCCCTCTGGTCATTTGCGTATGCTACGCGTACTGGGAAGGTTCATACGCGTATCATGTAAGGCCATACGCGTATGGACAGCAAGTTCTCCAAGAATTGATTTTTTCTTCTGTTTTCTTGCTTGGGTTTAATTTCGCATCTGACGTTTGATTCCCTGAGCTTCCAGACTAGTTTTTTACCTGCTAACATACCCAAAAGTGTAAAATATCCTCAAGAAATTCATAAGTAACAACACAATTCATATTATAGAATTGAGCTTATATCTAACTAAAAATGCTTCAGTTTACGCAGTTTACCTGACTTATTTACGGTTAAATAGTGAAATACCTAGCATAAATGGTGACTGATCATAACCCTAAACTTAGCTTGTTGCTTGTCCTCAAGTAACATTTTATTACCATCAAAGATCATGTCACCCCAAACTTACTGTAAAACAGTTCTTACCACAATACTGCTGCAATCTTTCGCACTGGACCTCTTGATGTTTTTTCAGGTTTTCTGATTCTTCCACATAGCCAACGAGCTAGAACTCTTTCCCTCAGAGATATGACTTTACCTGTCAGCTTATATCACACTCTCACCAAGTCTCTCTGGGTTAAAGTGTTATCACTCTCAAATCACAATATGCAATATCAAATCAGAAGTTTGAATAAATTCTCTCATCCTATCAACATGTACAATCACACACACTTTTTGAGGTCTTTTTGGGTTGTAACGGGGCTTTGGTTTAGGTAGGGTATGAAATTGGAACAACGGTTTTTGGGTCTTTTGGTTCAGAGTACATGAAATCATTCTCTCACTACGTTTCTTTCCTATTATTCCTGTAGGGTTTTGCAATCCTCTTTTCCTTTTATCTATAGTGAATGTAGCATTTTTCAAAAGTTGTTTTTTTATTGTTTTTCGCTTTTCTCTTTCTTTCTTTTCATGTTGTTGTTGTTTTTCTTTTTTTTTTCTTTTTCTCTTTTTTTTTTATACGACATTCACTTACTATTCACGTACTGCAAAGCTACCCCAAACTTAAAGGTTGCTATTCCAACAGCAACCCCAAACTTAGATAAAAACGTAGAGATGAAATCAATCCTCACATACTCTGAACAGGGTAGGATAGGTACAAGGTCATGGCTTTAGAAAAAAAACGGGTATATCAGAAATAAATGATTAACAGGCTCAACAGGGTAGGATAGGTACAGGGTCATGGATTTAGAAAAAAAACGGGTATATCAAAAATAAATGATTAACAGGCTCAACAGGGTAAAACAATGGATAATAATAATAATGGGATGGCTAGAAAGGCTCTAGGTGATAAACAAAAACATGCCTCAGTGTGTGTAGTCGTACAGCTAATAATAACAAAAGAACATACGCAAACCAAGATTGATAAAGACATACCTGATATCTCTCATATGATGATAAGTGTTTGGCTTTTTCTGATCTCACCAGGACGGGTTAAGCTGACTTGTTCTATCATACCTCTGAGTTCAAAGCTCATGCTCGTGGTTCTGATGTTAATCTTAACCAGTGCGTCCAATCATAAACAACAGTATCTACAGTCAGGGGACTGAAAGAGAGGACGCCCAAGTATTTGGTGTAAGTGATCAAGAAAACCAATAGCCAGACATAGTCACATATCTAACAAAATAAACAGGAAAATGGAGGTAAACAAAATCAAATTCATTAGATTAAGCCAACCCATAATAGGTGATTACATCCAAGCAAAAGAAAATAAAAACTGAGTAAACCAAAAAGAACAATACACAAAGAAATTTCAAACCTCCCTTGGGTTGCCTCCCAAGCAGCGCTTCGTTTAACGTCGCATGGCTCGACGGGACACCTCATACTCAGATGAGTTTAACAGTTTCAATTGGTCCCCCTTCACCGGGATCATATGGTTTCAACCTCTGACCATTAACCTTGAAGGTGTCGTCATTCTTCTCATTTAAAACACCAATACCACTTTTATGTTTCTTCAGTACCTTTTCATCTTCTAATTCTGGTGAAGCTCTCAGATCCTCCCACCTGCGTGGGTTGTATTTCCTCCAAGGGGTTTGTGTATCCAGCATAGCAAGCACTTCTTTTTCTTTTTCCTCATCCTTCTCCTCCATCTCTCTGACCGACAGACTAAGAACACTTTCTAACGGTAATTCAGGAAACTTTCTTTGAATTGTGCTAGTTACAATTTGATCAATCACTTCCACGGAGTGGTTTGTACACATATTCTCTTTATGTTTCATAGTATCTCGGACATCAATTCTGAGCTCTTCATCATACACCTTTAGGGTCATGGTACCTTCCTCCATATCTATATTGCATCTCCCTGTTTCTAAGAAAGGTTTGCCCAGAATCAGAGGTATCTCTTCATCTTCTGGCATTTCCAAAATTATAAAATCAACAGGAAAAACAAATTTATCAACTTTGACCAGAACATCCTCAACTACCCCAAAAGGTCTCTTCACTGAGTGGTCAGCAAATTGAAGTGTCATTCTGGTATCTTGAACATTTCCAATTCCTAGCTTCCTGTAAATAGACAAAGGCATAAGGCTAACACTAGCCCCCAAATCAATCAGCGCCCTTTTAAAGGACCTATCTCCAATGGTACACGGGATAGTCACAGAACCTCTATCTGGCTTCTTCATTGGAATCTTCATACCCTGCAAAATAGCACTACAAGTTTCAGTTAGTATAACAGGGTCAGCGTCAGTGGTGCGCTTCTTGGAGATGATGTCTTTCATGAATTTCGCATAGATAGGCATCTGCTCGAGTGCCTCAGAGAATGGAATATTGATTTCTAATTTCCTGAACAACTCCATGAATTTCTGAAAAAATTTCTCATCTTGCTTCTTCTTTTTGTTTCTTTGTGGGAAAGGAAGCTTAATGATGGGTTTTGGTTCAGGGAGCTTTTCTTGTACCACCGGCGGTATTAAAATTTCTTCCTCAGGTGGTGTCTTGTTTTCTAAGATTTCCAGGTCCACTTCAAGCAACTGATCTTCTTCTTCATCCTTCTTCTTACGATCTTCAACATATCTTCCGCTTCTTGTTGTTACCGCACTCACATTATGGTGCTCCCTCGGATTTGTCACTGTTGCACTAGGTAATGCGCCAGGTGTTTGAAAATTTGTTATCTGTTGTGTTATCTGACCCAATTGAATCTCCAGATTTTTAATGGATGCATTGGTGCTCTTCTGATTATTCCTGGTCTCCTCCTGAAATTGCATATTCTGAGTTGCCATCTTCTCTATAGCAATCTCCCAATCCGCTTTCTGCGGTATTTGTTGCTGATAAGGTTGCTGTTGCGATTGATATTGTGGTTGGTAAGGTGGTTGTTGTTGTGGAGGTCCTTGGTTCTGAATATTACCTTGCTGATCTTTCCAAGAGAAATTAGGATGATTTTTCCACCCTGGATTATATGTATTTGAGTAGGGATTATTTTGCCTCAGGTAATTTATAGCTTGCACTTGTTCTGCGGTTGCAACACAATGCATGGTAAAGTGTGGTCCACTACAAATCTCACAAATCATGGTCGGAACCGGTTGAACTTGAGCAACAGTCTGGGTACCTAAATTCATCACTTTCAATCTTCTTTCAACCTCAGCAGCAATCTGGTCTTCCATTTTCACTACCTGATTTGCTAATTTCAAGTCAATTTTTCCCTCCGGCTGATTCACAGTACGGTCATATAATTCCAAATGCTCATTCGCTGCAATAGCTTCGATGATCTTTTTGATACCGGTTGCTGTTGAAAAATTAGATGAGCCACCAGCAGCTGTATCAATGAGTTGCTTAGTTCTCATCTTCAGCCCGTTTACAAAATTCTGCATTTGTTCAGTTTCATCCAGATTATGTGTAGGACATGCAACTAAACATCTCTTGAATCTTTTGTATGCATCTCCAAGTGTCTCTCTGTCTTTCTGTTTAAAATTCACAATGTCATACCTCTTACAGATATACACAGAAGCAGGAAAATACTCGTTCAAGAATGTTGTTTCCATTTGTTGCCAAGTAGTAATGCTTCATGCGGGTAGGGAATAGAACCATTCCTCAGCGTCCTCAGATAACGTGAATGGGAACATGACCAATCTCTTTGCCTCTTCAGAATGCCCATCAATTTTTAATGATGTAGTCATAGTCAGAAACCGCTGCAGATGCTTGTTTGCATCCTCATTGATCTTTCCTGCAAAAGGTTTGCTTTCTAACTGGCGGATAGTTGAGGGGTGTAACTGGAAGTGAGCAACATTAACAGGTTGGTTAACAATGGTCAACGGCACTGCTGGGTTATTCTGTCTGCCATAATCACCTAAAAGTCTTTCCGCTGGGGGTGGGTCTGCAGCCATGTTTACAGTGTCTGGATGTGAAGCTGTGTCTGACTCAGATTTTTCGGAGTGAGCATAGACTGGTGTGACAGGTGTGGCCAGTTCTTCGGTGTCAGAGTTTGCCAGTTTCTTTCTTCTAGCTTCTCTGAGCTTTGCGCGCAATGTTCTCTCTGGTTCTGCGTCAAAATGAAAATCAGCTGAGGCCTTACCTCGCATACACAGATTAGACAGAAATTAGTTATAATAACAATAAAAAAATAAAATTAACAGTAAATAAAATTTTGGATGCAGAGCAACAAAATTCTAATTGAAAATAAATTAATAAACTCTATTATCTTTGGCAGTCCCCGGCAACGGCGCCAAAAACTTGATGGGAAAATAGCAAGTGTACTATTTTTCTCACTATAGTAATAAAAGGGAAATTCCCCGTTTGTCGATCTCAAGGACTGCTTGACGATACAGAGTTTATCGATTGTACCAATTGCAAATAAATAAAACAAGTAAAAAGGTTGAACGAGATACAAATGAGAGAAGATTGCTAGGGTTCGGTGAATGAAACTTCCTGTAACAGATATAATTTATGAAAGTTTAGACAATATTCCTGTCCAATTAATTCCGGTCCTCAAGGGTATCTATTCCTAATTCCTTAGTGAAAAGACCTTTGATTATGTAACCTAATTACTATGTCCATAAATAATTAAGTTCATACTCAAGCATTCAAATATCAAGAATTACCGGTCAGATAGAAAATCCCTAGTCCTAGGTTATTTTTACTATCCAAAGTTCTTATCCAGATCAATGAATAATCGCTGTCCAGCTTAAACTATTCATATTAATCATCATTCGTTGGTCCGACGAATAAAGCATAAAGAACGGTAATAAGAACAAATCAATGGAAAAGAAGAAATAGTCAATGCACTCATAAACATAAAATCTGTCACATTCAGAATCAGGGTCACCCCCCTAGCAATGGGGGGTTTAGCTACTCATAATCGAAATAAAAACAAAGATTAACATTGTTGTCATTACAGAATTTCGTGAGGAACCAATCTTCAATCGTCGGAAAACTCTTGAACATATGAATCCTCTGATAATCGTAGAGTCTCCAGCTCTCAAAACGCGTCTTTTTTCTCTCCAAAATCGTCCAACCTGAAAAATCATTTTCTCCCCTATAAATAGCTATTCAGTTGGGCTTTTCCTGATTCTGGGCTTGATACGCGTATTGCCCAGTCTCATACGCGTATTGCCCAGTCTGGTACGCGTATTACACGTAAGACAGCCTCTGATACGCGTATTGCCCAGTCTGGTACGCGTATTGCCCAGTCTGGTACGCGTATCACCAGTTTGGTACGCGTATCACCAGAAGCTTGTCTTTTTGCTTGATTTTCAACCCCTCTGGTCATTTGCGTATGCTACGCGTACTGGGAAGGTTCATACGCGTATCATGTAAGGCCATACGCGTATGGACAGCAAGTTCTCCAAGAATTGATTTTTTCTTCCATTTTCTTGCTCGGGTTTAATTTCGCATCTGACGTTTGATTCCCTGAGCTTCCAGACTAGTTTTTTACCTGCTAACATACCCAAAAGTGTAAAATATCCTCAAGAAATTCATAAGTAACAACACAATTCATATTATAGAATTGAGCTTATATCTAACTAAAAATGCTTCAGTTTACGCAGTTTACCTGACTTATTTACGGTTAAATAGTGAAATACCTAGCATAAATGGTGACTGATCACAACCCTAAACTTAGCTTGTTGCTTGTCCTCAAGTAACATTTTATTACCATCAAAGATCATGTCACCCCAAACTTACTGTAAAACAGTTCTTACCACAATACTGCTGCAATCTTTCGCACTGGACCTCTTGATGTTTTTTCAGGTTTTCTGATTCTTCCACATAGCCAACGAGCTAGAACTCTTTCCCTCAGAGATATGACTTTACCTGTCAGCTTATATCACACTCTCACCAAGTCTCTCTGGGTTAAAGTGTTATCACTCTCAAATCACAATATGCAATATCAAATCAGAAGTTTGAATAAATTCTCTCATCCTATCAACATGTACAATCACACACATTTTTTGAGGTCTTTTTGGGTTGTAACGGGGCTTTGGTTTAGGTAGGGTATGAAATTGGAACAACGGTTTTTGGGTCTTTTGGTTCAGAGTACATGAAATCATTCTCTCACTACGTTTCTTTCCTATTATTCCTGTAGGGTTTTGCAATCCTCTTTTCCTTTTATCTATAGTGAATGTAGCATTTTTCAAAAGCTGTTCTTTTATTGTTTTTCGCTTTTCTCTTTCTTTCTTTTCATGTTGTTGTTGTTTTTCTTTTTTTTTTCTTTTTCTCTTTTTTTTTTTTATACGACATTCACTTACTATTCACGTACTGCAAAGCTACCCCAAACTTAAAGGTTACTATTCCAACAGCAACCCCAAACTTAGATAAAAACGTAGAGATGAAATCAATCCTCACATACTCTGAACAGGGTAGGATAGGTACAAGGTCATGGCTTTAGAAAAAAACGGGTATATCAGAAATAAATGATTAACAGGCTCAACAGGGTAGGATAGGTACAGGGTCATGGATTTAGAAAAAAAACGGGTATATCAAAAATAAATGATTAACAGGCTCAACAGGGTAAAACAATGGATAATAATAATAATGGGATGGCTAGAAAGGCTCTAGGTGATAAACAAAAACATGCCTCAGTGTGTGTAGTCGTACAGCTAATAATAACAAAAGAACATACGCAAACCAAGATTGATAAAGACATACCTGATATCTCTCATATGATGATAAGTGTTTGGCTTTTTCTGATCTCACCAGGACGGGTTAAGCTGACTTGTTCTATCATACCTCTGAGTTCAAAGCTCATGCTCGTGGTTCTGATGTTAATCTTAACCAGTGCGTCCAATCATAAACAACAGTATCTACAGTCAGGGGACTGAAAGAGAGGACGCCCAAGTATTTGGTGTAAGTGATCAAGAAAACCAATAGCCAGACATAGTCACATATCTAACGAAATAAACAGGAAAATGGAGGTAAACAAAATCAAATTCATTAGATTAAGCCAACCCATAATAGGTGATTACATCCAAGCAAAAGAAAATAAAAACTGAGTAAACCAAAAAGAACAATACACAAAGAAATTTCAAACCTCCCTTGGGTTGCCTCCCAAGCAGCGCTTCGTTTAACGTCGCATGGCTCGACGGGACACCTCATACTCAGATGAGTTTAACAGTTTCAATTGGTCCCCCTTCACCGGGATCATATGGTTTCAACCTCTGACCATTAACCTTGAAGGTGTCGTCATTCTTCTCATTTAAAACACCAATACCATGGTTGAATTTTTTTATTTGTCTGTTTTTTATTATTCATTTATTCTTTTTATGTTAATTAATTAATTTATATAAATTGATTAATTAAATGTTAAATATTAAATAAAAAACTATATTTTTCAATATAAAGTCAAACTATTTTTCATAATTTGAATAAAAAAAACATTTTTCATAATTAAATCGAATGAGAAAAAAACTAATTGGATGTATGCCTCTTTCTTCCCCGGATATTTGTGGATACAATTTATATAGCTTGCGCTCATCTTTCGGCCAAAAAACATAATAATTAACCGAATTTAGTTCATTCTTTCGTGTATGAAAAATTATTAATTGGACGTAGGTCTCTTTCTTTTTCAAGTACTTGAATACGAGCCATATATCTTGACTGTCGAGAAAAGATGTCTAACTTTAAATATTGGGGAACTTTCGAGAAAAGATGTCTAAATTTAAAAATTGGGGAAATTATCCCCACCTCCATTGAGGCTTATTAAAATGACACTGCACTCACCTCTGATTTTAAAATATGCACGGATATTTTTTCGGGTATATTAAAATGACACAGAGATCCCACTTTAATTTTAAATTATAGTCAAAATCTTAAGTATAAGAGACAATTACATTGATATATTTATGTTTAGGGAATATTTATGTTTAGTGGAGGATAGTAGATATTTTAAAATTTAAATTTGAGGGAGTGTCAATATTATTTTATCAAATTTTAGGGAGATGGAAATTCTCTTAAAAATTTAGCAGCCTCCTTTAGAAAAACAATTAAAATATTGCATAAAGAATATTTAGGGTGCTTTTAACGACATGGTTTTCCTTATTTTTGTTTGAAGAATATTAAGGAAGACTATAATTTTCAAGACAGATTTATTTTATAGATTTTGTCGCCAATTCTTTTAGTCCACTTGTTCGAGTAAGGGATCAAGTTCTAATATACACATTATCGTGCCAATAAAACTATTGTTAGGAAAATAGATACGACAAGAGTACTCAAACTACATTAGTTTGCAAAGGAATGGGTAAACAAATTATTTCATTCCTGTGCAGTCAAACAAACCTTACGTTCAAGCAGCAACAGTAGTATACCAGGAAAGGGTACTTTGATTAATAAAATGAAATAAAAAATAAAAAACTGCCTTTTCATGGATTGTTCAAGATAACGTTCAATGAATGAATGTAGAATCTGCATGAATGTGAAGAATGACATCATGACTATGCATGTGATGGTGGTCGTGGCAAAGACGAAGAAGACAAAAGGGGGGAACTAGCGAGAAGCAACGTGAATTTCTGTCGAAGCTTGACCCACTCCGCTTCAATATTAGTTCGAGTTATCACTCCCAATTGTTGCTCAGTTTTCAGCCTTGGAACATTTATCATGAAATCATCCCTTTTGGCTTTCACTTCTCTTCCTTTCTCATACAATTCAATTTTTCTCCTACCAACCTCATCTCTTTGTGTTTTAGATTTTTCAATCTCAACATTAACTATTTTGATTTCTTCTTCAAGCTGTCTCTTCCTTTCCTCCAAGATAACCAATTTATTACACAAACACATCTCCTCCTTGTCCATCTCATGGAACTCTTTCACATTAGCTTCAAAATCATTCATCACTTTACTTGCTTTTGATAGTTCTTTTTTCGCATTTGCTGAAAGACCTGATGCATTGTGATGCTCCAAACTCCATCTTTCAAAACATCGTAACATTTTCTGTATTTCTATTTTTGTAGCTGCGCAAAATTCTTCATTTTGTGGCAATGTGAGGAGGTATTTTAGTATATCTTTTATCTCTATAGAACGCCCTGGATGCAACAAAAGAGAGAAATCTTTTGTGAATAAATCTTGGAGAACTTGAATTGCTTTCTTGATGTTTTCACTAGGCCTAAAAGGTACTGGATGTGATGGAGAAGTTGTCTCAAATGATTCAACAGATGCATAAAACGCATTCATATTCCTAGTTTCATCATGTTGGTCCTGATTTTCCATCTTCAGTTGGTCATAGAGATTCTGAAAGGTATTTCATGTTGAACATTAGTTACCATATATCATAAAAATAAGCATTAACTTAGGAAATCTAGAATAGAAAAACAGAGGCATGTTTTATTGAGATTAAACTGAATGAACAATGAATCACATTACATGTGGCATGTGAAAATAGGATATAGTCATCTTGTCAAGGGTTATGCTTTGGTGAAAATAGGATAAGGTAAAAGATAAAGTTATTGATCATAAATAAGATTTGTATTCAAAATTAATGGTTATCTCTAAGTAACTTGTTGACCCTATAAATACTAGACGTAAATTACTTTGTAATCAAATTGGGACGAATCAAATAAACTAGAATTCTATTATTAATAATAGTTTATTGATCACAAGTGAAACACATTTATCAAATATTTTAAACAACATATTATCAAGGTCTGCAATCCTTCTTTTTGCACATAATTTAATATTAAGTTTAGAAATTTTCAGATGCTAATGTAAACAAAAGTTCAAAGCAACACAATATTTAAAAGAAAAAATCTACATTAAAGCAAACTGAGTTTCAATAATCAGTCACAGTGTAGTCTACATTAAACCCTAATTTTGGCATGACAAAATTAATGGCACTGTCACATCACAACTCTAAAATAATCTCAAAATCTCATCACTCAATACCAATGAGCAGAAGAAAATAAGTGTTAAAATCACCTAAAAGATCATGGATGAAGAAAAGAGGAACAAAACTTACCAAAAAATTTGTGTGTGAGAGAGAAATCAAAATCGCATAGAAGAGAATAGAAGAGAGCGTGTTTTCATTTGTTCAGTTGTGCATCAAATTGGAAAATAGGTTTAATCAGAATAGCAATTATTGTAATTTACATTTTTGCCATTATTGAAAACACACTCTTTTTTAGGTGTTTATAATTTGAGCTTTTCTTTATTATTTTTAAAAACATTTTTAAAATCTAAAAATGAAAAATGAAAATCAAAATACATTTTTGTTCTTTTTATTTTTTAGTCCATAAAATTCAAAAACTCAAAATATTTTTTAAAACTGATATTTTAAAAAGAAAAAAAGGGAGTGTAAATTATTTTTACACACAATCATATTTCCAACCAAGTTAATATGTAATTTAATACTTTTTTACACTTACCATTAAACTCTTTTAAAAATAAGTTATCAAACAAATATTTATTTTTAGGTTTTTAAAAATTAAAATAGTGTTAAACGGGTCCTAAACTAAACCTAGTAAGTCTTAAAACGCACACTTAATAAACAATTGTACACGCTTTATTTTAAACTGGTCCAAAAGATTAACGTTAAAAAAAATATCAGAGTTTCAATAAACACAATTGTCCCTACTTACAAAAGATTATGATATTTTTTACGTACAAAATATTGACAACGTAATTAAAATTAGTGGTGGCAAAACGGATCAGGACTCCGTTGGACCAGCTCGCACACTCGTCAAAAAATGAAGGGTTGGGTTGAGATTTTGAGTCCGCTTACCCGTTTTGTCCATCCAGCGAAAACAAAAATACCCGCGGGTGGAATACATAATGGGGCGGGAAAGTTTCACCCCGTACCCCTACAGTTGTACCCATACCCCTACAATTAAATTTTTTGGACCAAAATACCCTCATATAAATAGGGTATATTTTTCGGAAATAGATTTTTTTTTTCATTTGCGCTTGAAGACTTCCGGAAGAGCATTTTTGGCCTTGTAAACCGGAATATTAAGAGTAAGTCTTCCGGCTCACAAAACGTATACCGGAACACTTCTTCAAAGACTTCCGGTTCGCTGTAGTTTTTAGACATTGAACCGAAACTCTTTAAGAAAGTCTTCCGGTTTGTAAGAGTATATACCGGAACTCTTTCTTAAAGACTTCCGGTTTGCATGAACTAAACCAGATACCTTAGAGATGGTTAGGGAGCAGCTGCACTGGTTACCCAATACATATACCTTAGAGATACGTCCATGTTCAGTTGCAAACAGCTCGGTGGATATCCTACTTTCCTACAAGTATATAATTTAATTTTGTTTATTAAGTGTTGGATTCATTTAATGACCTCAACTGTTTCCACAATTCATTTATTGCACAAGTCATATCCACCTGTGATCCATCATTTGCACCTGCCTCTAACTCAACTTCCATAGTTAGTTTCCTCTAATGAACATGAACAACATTTATGGGTATCGGTATACCACCTAGTGCATATCTTCCTAACTCACAAGCACAAGGTAACCCATAAGATGTTATAAGAGTACAACCACATATTGTCCTGTTAATTCCAACATAATCAACTCTCAATAACTCTTCAGCAATACGTCTCAAAGCTGCTCGAGACACTGAACCACGCAAATTACCATAAAATGGACTTATGTGCGCGTGCTCAACTTCGTAAAACTTTTTTGCAAAGAAGATCTAATGTTTCCCAGTTGTAACTTCAAGTTGTTATTCATAGCTTCCCAACATTTAACCATGTCACTTATATTGTTTCCTAACATCTGCTTTAACTTCCAATGAGCAGATTCAACCCTAAAAATATTAAAAATAACACATATAAAAAAAATACATAGAAAAAAGATCACATATAAAAATAACATATTGAAAATATTAAAAATATCACATAGAAAAAAATACATAGAAAAAATTATAAAATATACCGATTAGTCGTCGTGTTACCAAAATGTAGCAATCGATTAATCCATGCTCCAACAAATCTATGTATATGTGGAGTCAACCATGTGTCTTTCACATAATTAATAAATCCACTATAATCAACATATGCTTGCTCAAGTTGATGCAACAGTTGACCATACTCAACCTCATCACTAGCCCAAACAACTTCCATCCATAATGTATCTATCGTCTTTTGCAGGTCATTCACTACATGTTGTTTGCATTTTGCACCAACATTTTTGTTAATGTGAAATCTACATAGCAAATTAATCGACCTGGGAAACACAATTTCAATTGCTTTTATCAAAGCAAGATCTCTATCTGTCAAAATCACTTGTGGACACAAATCTTTCTTCACAAATAAGTATTTTAGTTTCTCCAATACCCAACAAAAATTCTCTTTTAGTTTCTCCATATACGCAAATGCAACAGCAAAAGTCAACTCGGTTGATGTCATGCCAACAATTTTCAAACAAAGGTTGTCTATATTTGTTTGTCTTGTAGGTGCTATCCATAACTAACACAATAGGAAAAATATTTAACAACTTAACTGAATCAGGATGGGCCCAAAATATATCTCTCACAACTTCTGAGTCATCCTTTTTTCTACTCCAATCCACATAGCTTGCATCCTCAATAAGCTTAAACAAATGTTGTATCTCACTTCTAGGATCTCTTATCTCTTTTTGTATTGCACTCTTATGCTTGTATACTTGCGTAATCCAAGTGACATTCTCTGGATCTCGATCTTGCAAGGAAAGCAATATGTGTCTAGGTGATACATGTCTCTTTGTCAAATCAGTGACATGTTGCTTCTCATATGTGGTCAATCTATCAACAAAGGAATGACCTTCTAATCTATCAGATAAACCATGATTATGGAACCCACATTTTACATCAATCTTCCAACCAGACCCATCTTTCGTTGGAGTCGGCCTGATTTTAAATGGGCATCCACATTTCTTGGACGCACTTTGGGTTCCACTATCAGTATCCTTGTGTTTCCCACCTTTATCACAACCAAATATTAATTTGTTACTTCTCCCTCTCTTGCATGTTTCAGTATCTGAACGAGTGATAATAACGGTTACTTTATTATCGATTCCAACCTCTTTAATCCATCTGATCACCTCTTCTCGTGTACCAAATCTTTCAGTCGTTAAAAACGCATTAGAAGTATCTACACATATTTGGGGAAAATTTTCAATTCCTACATACTAAAAAAATGTAAAAAAAATGCATTTTTGTAAAATAGGTTTAATCAGAATAGCAATTCTTGTAACTTACATTTTTGCCATTATTGAAAACACCCTTTTTTTAGGTGTTTATAATTTGAGTTTTTCTTTATTATTTTTAAAAACATTTTTAGAATCGAAAACTGAAAACTGAAAATCAAAATACATTTTTGTTCTTTTTATTTTTTAGTCCATAAAATTCAAAAACTCAAAATATTTTTTAAAACTGATATTTTAAAAAGAAAAAGAGGGAGTGTAAATTATTTTTACACACAATCATATGTCCAACCAAGTCAATATGTAATTTAATACTTTTTTACACTTACCATTAAACGGGTCCTAAACTAGACCTAGTAAGTCTTAAAACGCACACTTAATAAACAATTGTACACGCTTTTTTTTAAACTGGTCCAAAAGATTAACGTTAAAAAAAATCAGAGTTTCAATAAACACAATTGTCCCTATTTACAAAAGATTATGATATTTTTTACGCACAAAATATTTGACAATGTAATTAAAATTAGTGGTGGCAAAATGGATCGGGAGGCAGCTGGACCGGCCCGCACACTTGGCAAAAAATGAAGGGTTGAGTCGAGATTTTGAGTTCGCTTACCCGTTTTGTCCACCAAGCCAAAACAAAAATACCCGCGGGCGGAATACATAATGGGGCGGGAAAGTTTTACCTCGTACCCCTACAATTATATCCATATCCCTACAATTAAATTTTTTGGACCAAAATACCCTCATATAAATAGGATATATTTTTCGGAAATAGATTTTTTTTTTCATTTGCGCTTGAAGACTTTCGGAAGAGCATTTTTGGCCTTGTAAACCGGAATACTAAGAGTAAGTCTTCCGGCTCACAAAACGTATACCGGAACACTTCTTCAAAGACTTCCGGTTCGCTACAGTTTTGAGGCATTGAACCGAAACTCTTTAAGAAAGTCTTCCGGTTTGTAAGAGTATATACCAGAACTCTTTCTTAAAGACTTCCGGTTTCCATGAACAAAACCAGAACTCTTTTAGGAAGTGTTCCAGTAGTCAACCAATTTTTTTCCACACCGGAACTTTTTTAAGAAGTGTTCTGGTGCGTTTTTTTTTTTGTTTTTTTTATCTAATTATTTTGTTATAATATTTTTTTATAGTGGTTCGAAGACGAGGTGCAGATGGTAGGATTCCATACCGCAGTTTAGGTCGGGCGCATCTTCATCTGTAGCAGAGCCGACTGGATATCAAGGAGGGTCGTACGATACGTCTCTTTTGGTAAAGTACGAGCATCATGTTGTTCGCTATTGATAGTTTAGTGAGGTAAATAAACGAGATATATTTGAAAATGAATAATATTTGAATATTTTATATTGTGTTTTCTAATATGTGTTTTAATTGTTTTTAGGAAAGAGGTCTGAAGAAAGAGTTAAAGGTTGTTGGACACAGACTAAAGCTAACATCGATGGTTCCACTAGCTCTTCCACAATAGGTGGAGAGTTGGGTATCTATGTCTGGGTTATCTTCACTTCAGAGAACTAGTTTGAACAAGATAGACGCAAATCTGATATCTGCATTTGTGGAAAGATGGCATCTAAAGACATCTTCATTTCACATGTCGTTTGGTGAAATGAGCATTACTTTGGATGACGTCTCATGTCAGCTTCACTTGTCCATCAGTGGTGTCTTCTGGAGTCCTCAGGATGTCACAGAAGAGGTTGGTGTTGAACTTGTTGTTGACTACTTAGGAGTGTCACATGGTGAGGCACAATCACATGTTCGTAGCTGCAGGGGTTCTTATTATAAATTGGAGTGGTTATACGATTTATTCGTACAACATAGAGCTGCTTCTAGCTGGACATATGGGACTAGAGCATATTTGTTGATGTTGGTGGGTTCCACAATTTTTGCCGACAAGACCTTTACACTTGTCGAGACACGATATCTCCTACTGTTTATGGACTTAGATAGATGTTTGGGATATAGTTGGGGAGCAGCTGCACTGGTTACCCAATACAGATACCTTAGAGATGCGTCCATGTTCAGTTGCAAACAGCTCGATGGATATCCTACTCACCTGCAAGTATATAATTTAATTTTATTTATTAAGTGTTGGATTCATTTAATGACCTAAACCGTTTCCACAATTCATTTATTGCACAAGTCATATCCACCTCTGATCCATCATCGGCACCTACCTCTAACTCAACTTCCATAGTTAGTTTCCTCTAATGAACATGAACAACATCTATGGGTATCGGTATACCACCTAGTGCGTATCTTCCTAACTCACAAGCACAAGGTAACTCATAAGATGTTCTAAGAGTACAACCACATATTTGTCTGTTAGTTCCAACATAATCAACTCTCAATAACTCTTCAGCAATACGTCTCAAAGCAGCTCGAGACACTGAACCACGCAAATTACCATAAAATGGACTTATGTGCACGTCCTCAACTTCGCAAAAACTTTTTTGAAAAGAAGCTCTAATGTTGCCCAGTTGTAACCTCAAGTTGTTATTCATAGCTTCCCAACATTTAACCATGTCACCTATATTGTTTCCTAACATCTGCTTTAACTTCCAATGAGCAGATTCAACCCTAAAAATATTGAAAATAACACATAAAAAAATACATAGAAAAAATATCACATATAAAAATAACATATTGAAAATATTGAAAATATTAAAAATATCACATAGAAAAAAATACATTAGAAAAATTATAACATATACTGATTAGTCGTCGTGTTACCAAAATGTAGCAATCGATTAATCCATGCTCCAACAAATCTATGTATATGTGGAGTCAACCATGTGTCTTTCACATAATTAATAAATCCACTATAATCAACATATGCTTGCTCAAGTTGATGCAACAGTTGACCATACTCAACCTCATCATTAGCCCAAACAACTTTCATCCATAATGTATCTATCGTCTTTTGCAGGTCATTCACCACATGTTGTTTGCATTTTGCACCAACATTTTTGTTAATGTGAAATCTACATAAAAAAATCAATCGACCTGGGAAACACAATTTCAATTTCTTTCATCAAAGCAAGATCTCTATTTGTCAAAATCACTTGTGGACACAAATCTTTCTTCACACACAATTCTTTTAGTTTCTCCAATACCCAGCAAAAATTCTCTGTCTGCTCATACTCCATATACGCAAATGCAACAGTAAAAGTCAACTCGGTTGATGTCATGCCAACAATTTCAAACAAAGGTTGTCTATATTTGTTTGTCTTGTAGGTGTTATCCATAACTAACACAATATGAAAAATATTCAACAAATTAACTGAATCAAGATGGGCCCAAAATATATCTCTCACAACTTCCGAGTCATCCTTTTTTCTACTCCAATACACATAGATTGCATCCTCAATAAGCTTAAACAAATGTTGTATCTGACTTCTAGGATCTCTTATCTCTTTTTATATCACACTCTTATGCTTGTATACTTGTGTAATCCAAGTGACATTCTCTGGATCTCGATCTTGCAAGGAAAGCAATATGTGTCTAGGTGGTACATGTCTCTTTGTCAAATCAGCGACATGTTGCTTCTCATATGTGGTCAACCTACCAACAAAGGAATGACCTTCTAATCTATCAAGTAAACCATGATTATGGAACCCACATTTTACATCAATCTTCCAACCAGACCCATCTTTCGTCGGAGTCGGCCTGATTTTAAATGGGCATCCACATTTCATGGACGCACTTTGGGTTCCACTATCAGTATCCTTGTGTTTCCCACCTTTATCACAACCAAATATTAATTTGTTACTTCTCCCTCTCTTGCCTGTTAGTATCTGAATGAGTGATAATTGTAACACCCTTCTAAAATACCCCAAATATTTAATTAAAATAACACATATCAATCAGAGTAATCATGCACCAAGGGTGTCACACAACCTTCCACACCATAAAAACTGTCATGCTCTTTATTTAATCAAAACAACATTTTTTGCAAAATTCGCAGCGGATAGAATCAACCAACCATTCAAAACATATAACGTTTTACAGGTAAAAAGGTTCAACAATCAACAATAAACAATTAAAACATCCCGTCCCGATGTTACATCTATCAGAGCACGACCCACTACGTAGACTACTCTAGACTCCAAGCATTAGCTTCTACTCAACTCACTGCTCATTACCTGAAAAATAGTTGTAAGGGTGAGTTCCTCAATCGATATAACAAACATTATAAATTATCATGTTATGTTAAGTAAATTTACACGTTAATCACCCTAATCATATCAGGCATTCAGTAACGGCACATCAACTCAAATATCATACTCAATAACAACGTAAAATGCAACTCAATAACGACATAAAATGCAACTCATTAACAACATAAAATGCAACTCAAATGAGACTCGACTCATCATGCATGTGGTACCATTCGGAGTAAAACTCCCAACTTAAAATCATTGCCAGTTTAGTGGGCATCAAGGCATAAGCCTTCAACTTTCAACTTAAAATTTTGCCAATCCAGGCCAACGTGGTGTGAGCAAAGCTCCGATTTTTGCCAATCCAGGCCAACGTGGTGTGAGCAAAGCTCCGACTTAATGCATATGAATGTACATGGCATACACGACTTTACAATTCCGACAACATAATACTAATAGCAACACAACAAGGTTTTCAACATAATCAACTTATAATCAACTTTGGCTCATCAAGCCTACAACTCAGTATTTTCAACAAAATCAACTTATAATCAACTTTGGCTCACCAGCCTACAACTCAGTATTTTCAACAACTTTAACACCACTTATCAACATTTTTATATCAACACTTCATAACATAAACTCAACAAAATTACTCATCACAATCAACGAGAATAGGCCAATCGCCACTTATGTTCACAACATTAAAATATCAGTTTTTCCAATTTCCAACAGTGTTAACCGGTTAACGCCCTGGGTTAACCGGTTAACGCAGGACAAAACACACTTTCTGGCAAAACGCAACAGTGTTAACCGGTTAACGCTCTGGGTTAACCGGTTAACGCAGGCAAAACAGCACATTTTCACAAAATATAACAGTGTTAACTGGTTAACGCCCTGGGTTAACCGGTTAACGCAGGCCAAACAGCAGTTCCTGCGCTAACACAAGGCAGAATGCAGAGTTCTCCGCATTTTCCGCCGTTGGAGGACTTCCGGACCTCCGATTCCAATTCCGTAAAAAGCCATACGTTCGGAAATTCACAACTAACCCAAACACATATTCAATTACAGCCTAAACACAGTTTCATCCAACGAAATTTTCCAGCATTCATAATCCCAATTAGGGTCAATTCAACGGCTATCACTACCCATGACATGTTAATCTATAATACCCATCAAACGACGATAAACCCCCCTTACCTGAGTTAATCCGGCAACTTTGAGCTTCAAGCTTTCTCCGTTCTTCAACCCTTGCTCTCTAGCTCTTCCTCTTGCCCTTTCTCCACTTTCTCAATCGCTTCTCTGTGTTTCACGTGAAAACTCTTTACCAACAATTGAAACCCTTTTTCCTTATTCCAACTTATATATATTTTCCAAATAATTATTATTCCAAATAATAATAATAATAATAATCCAATAATTCAATTTATTTAATTAAATTATTAAATATATTATTAACTTAATTTAAATAATCCTCTTATTTAATTCGGGGTGTTACAACTCTCCCCTACTAAAAGAGTTTTCGTCCTCGAAAACATACCTCAAGCAAATAACTCTGGATAAGACTCTTTCATCTGACTCTCCAGTTCCCAAGTCACATTGCCTCCTGCTGGTCCTCCCCAAGCTACCTTCACTAAGGCAATCTCTTTACCCCGCAACTGCTTCAACTCTCGATCCTCGATCCTCATAGGTGACGTTTCAACGGTCAGGTTATCTCTCACCTGTACATCATCTACTTGGATTACATGCGACGGATCATGAATGTACCTCCTCAACTGAGACACATGAAAAACATCATGCAAATTCGCAAGTGACGGCGGTAAAGCGATACGATAGGCTACCTCTCCTATCCTCTCCAAAATCTGATAAGGACCAATAAATCGAGGTGTCAACTTCTTTGACTTCAAAGCTCGACCAACCCCAGTTATCGGAGTAACACGAAGAAACACATGATCTCCCTCTTGAAACTCAATTGACTTCCTCCTCTTATCATGATAACTCTTCTGACGACTCTGAGCAATCCTCATCTCCTCCTGAATCATCTTAATCTTTTCCGTAGTTTGTTGAACAATCTCCGGTCCAACCACAGCACTCTCACCGGACTCATACCAACATAACGGTGTCCGACATCTCCTACCATACAAAGCTTCAAACGGTGCCATACCAATACTCGAATGAAAACTATTGTTGTAGGTAAACTCAATCAAAGGTAAATAACAATCCCAAGCACCTCCCTTTTCCAAAACACAAGCTCTCAAAAGATCCTCTAGTGACTGAATCGTCCTCTCAGTCTGACCATCAGTCTGCGGGTGATATGCAGAGCTCAATCTCAGCTTAGTTCCCAAAGCCCTCTGCAAACCTTCCCAGAACTTCGATGTAAATCTAGGATCTCTGTCCGAAACAATACTCGACGGAATACCATGCAAACTTACAATCTTCTCAATATACAACTCAGCTAATTTCTCTAACGGATAGTCCATTCTGATCGGAATGAAATGAGCCGACTTTGTCAATCTGTCAACAATCACCCAAATAGCTTCAAAATTCTTAATTGTCCTCGGTAAACCAGAAACAAAATCCATACTGATACTATCCCACTTCCACTCTGGAATAGCCAACGGTTGCATTAGCCCAGAAGGCTTCTGATGCTCAATCTTTGACTTCTGACAAGTCAAACAAGAATAAACAAAACTCGCAATTTCTCTTTTCATTCCCGGCCACCAAAATAACCTTTTCAAATCATGATACATCTTCGTAGCTCCAGGATGAATACTCAACCCACTACGATGTCCTTCTTCAAGAATACTCTTCTTAAGTTCGGTAACATCCGGAATACACACCCGATTACCAAATTTCAGAATACCATTTTCATCAACTCTGAATTCGCCACCTTGACCTTGATTCACTAGAGTCAACTTATCAACCAAAAGCACATCGGATTTCTGACCCTCTCTGATCTCATCCAGAATACCACTTGTTAACTTCAACATTCCCAATTTAACACTGTTGTGAGTACTCTCACACACCAAACTCAAGTCTCTAAACTGCTCAATTAAATCCAATTCCTTAACCATTAGCATAGACATATGTAATGATTTCCGACTCAATGCATCAGCCACTACGTTTGCTTTACCCGGATGGTAATTCAAACCAAAGTCATAATCCTTCAGAAACTCTAACCATCTCCTCTGTCTCATATTCAGCTCTTTCTGATCAAACAAATACTTTAGACTTTTATGGTCACTGAAAACCTCAAATCTTGACCCGTACAAGTAATGCCTCCATAACTTCAGAACAAACACCACAGCCGCCAACTCTAAATCGTGCGTCGGGTAGTTCCTCTCATGAACCCTTAGCTGTCTCGAAGCATAAGCTATAACCTGCTTATTCTGCATCAACACACCACCCAAACCCAACAATGAAGCATCACAGTAAACTTCAAATGATTCCGACGGACTCGGTAATATCAGAATAGGAGCAGTAGTCAACCTCCTCTTTAACTCTTGGAAACCTCCTTCACATTTTGAGTCCCAAACAAACACTTGCCCCTTCCTAGTCAACATCGTCAATGGTAACGCCAACTTAGAAAATCCTTCAATGAACTTCCTATAATAACCAGCCAAACCAAGGAAACTTAGAATCTCAGCAACAGACTTCGGAGCTTCCCACTTAGATACCGCTTCTATCTTAGAAGGATCAACAGCAACACCACCTCTTGAAATCACATGACCAATAAAACTAACCTCTTCTAACCAAAATTCACACTTGGACAATTTAGCAAATAACTTCTTTTCTCGTAGAACTCCCAAAACCACTCTCAAATGTTCAGCATGCTCTTCTTCAGATTTCGAATACACCAAAATATCATCAATAAACACCACAACAAACTTGTCTAGGTACGGATGGAAAATCCTATTCATATACTCCATAAATACTCCAGGCGCATTAGTCACACCAAAAGGCATTACAGAATACTCATAATGTCCATACCTTGTTCTGAAAGCAGTCTTCTGAATATCCTCGGTTTTCACACGTATCTGATGATACCCAGATCTCAAATCTATTTAGCTGAACACACTTGCACCAACCAACTGATCCATCAAATCATCAATCCTCGGCAAAGGATACCGATTCTTGATCGTCACTTTATTCAGTTGCCTGTAGTCCACACACAACCTCATAGTACCTTCTTTCTTCTTAACCAATAGCACTGGTGCACCCCACGGTGACACACTCGGACGAATAAATTTCTTATCCAACAGATCTTCCAACTGACTCTTCAATTCAGTTAACTCAACAGCAGACATACGGTACGGAGCCATCGATATCGGCCTAGTATCAGGTACCAAATCAATCGAGAATTCCACTTCGCGTTCTGGCGGTAATTCATTCACCTCTTCCGGAAACACATCAGGAAAATCACACACCACGGCTAAATCACCAATCACCAGTTTATCTTTAGCCTCCAAAGTCGCTGACAGCATAAACAACTCTGCCCCATCAGCTACTTCCTCGTTCACTTGCCTTGCTGATAGAAACAAACTCTTTCCCTCCTCAATCTCAGGAAAGACCACCGTCTTATCAAAACAGTTGATAGAAACTCGGTTAAACACCAACCAGTTCATACCCAGAATAACATCAATCTGCACTAGTGGAAGACACACTAGGTCCATCCCAAAGTCTCTACCAAAAATACTCAAAGGACAATTTAAACAAACCGAAGTAGTAGTCACTGAACCCTTCGCAGGAGTATCAATTACCATACTACCAAACATCTCAGATATCTCTAACTTAAGTTTCACAGCACAATCCAAAGATATAAAGGAATGAGTCGCACCTGTGTCAATAATAGCTACAAGAGGAAAGCCATTAATATAACACGTACCTCGGATAAGTCTGTCCTCACTGGAGGTTTGAGTTCCGGTCAATGCGAACACCTTCCCAGTCTGAGATTTCTTCGGCTTCTGACACTGACTTCCAATATGCCCTTCTTCGCCACAATTAAAACAAATCACTTCCTTGTGCTTGCAATCAGCTATTGCATGACCAGTCTTACCACAACGAAAACATCTCTTTACTTCAGCAGTGCATACGTTACTCTTATGACCAGCCTGACCACATTTGAAACAAACTATACCAGCAGGATCACCTCCCCTACTAGTCCTCTGAGCCGGAGCAGCTCCTTGTTTCCCTTTTCCCACTGGGGCATCATACGGCTTGCCACGATTTTGATGTTGCTTGCCCCTGCGGTCACTGACAATCTTGTAATGAGCATTATTGTCTTCTTCAAATATCCTGCAGCTATCAACCAATTCAGTAAAAATGCGTATCTTCTGATACCCAACAGCCTTCTTAATTTCAGAGCGCAGTCCATTTTCAAACTTGATGCACTTTGAAAATTCAGCACCAGCACCAGTGTAATGAGGATAAAATTTGGACAGCTCCACAAATTTCGCAGCATAATCAGTGACAGACATGTTTCCTTGCTTCAGCTCAAGGAACTCAATTTCCTTCTTACCACGGACATCTTCCGGATAATACTTTCTCATGAATTCCCTACGGAATACATCCCAAGTAATGACTTCACCTGCCACGGTCAACCTCTCGTGAGTCTCTAGCCACCAGTCATCAGCTTCGACTGCTAGCATGTGAGTACCATACCGAACCTTCTGAGCTGGAGTGCAATCCATAACACGGAAGATTCTCTCAATCTCTTTCAACCATCCCAAGGCTGCATCTGGATCATGCTTCCCTTTAAACACCGGCGGATTCTCTCTCTGAAAAGTCGCCAAGCTACGTGATCCAGCATCACCACCAGCATTTGGCAAGTTCTGCACGGCTTGTGCCATCGCTTGCATTGCGGCAGCCATTGCAGCGTCATTCCTTCCAGCCATTTCAACTTATCACTACAACACAACTTAAAAGTTAGACTAGTAACAATTACACAATTGTTAGACAGTAACGACACGACAACTGGCCGGACAGACCGACCTGCTCTGATACCACTAATGTAACACCCTTCTAAAATACCCCAAATATTTAATTAAAATAACACATATCAATCAGAGTAATCATGCACCAAGGGTGTCACACAACCTTCCACACCATAAAAACTGTCATGCTCTTTATTTAATCAAAACAACATTTTTTGCAAAATTCGCAGCGGATAGAATCAACCAACCATTCAAAACATATAACGTTTTACAGGTAAAAAGGTTCAACAATCAACAATAAACAATTAAAACATCCCGTCCCGATGTTACATCTATCAGAGCACGACCCACTACGTAGACTACTCTAGACTCCAAGCATTAGCTTCTACTCAACTCACTGCTCATTACCTGAAAAATAGTTGTAAGGGTGAGTTCCTCAATCGATATAACAAACATTATAAATTATCATGTTATGTTAAGTAAATTTACACGTTAATCACCCTAATCATATCAGGCATTCAGTAACGGCACATCAACTCAAATATCATACTCAATAACAACGTAAAATGCAACTCAATAACGACATAAAATGCAACTCATTAACAACATAAAATGCAACTCAAATGAGACTCGACTCATCATGCATGTGGTACCATTCGGAGTAAAACTCCCAACTTAAAATCATTGCCAGTTTAGTGGGCATCAAGGCATAAGCCTTCAACTTTCAACTTAAAATTTTGCCAATCCAGGCCAACGTGGTGTGAGCAAAGCTCCGATTTTTGCCAATCCAGGCCAACGTGGTGTGAGCAAAGCTCCGACTTAATGCATATGAATGTACATGGCATACACGACTTTACAATTCCGACAACATAATACTAATAGCAACACAACAAGGTTTTCAACATAATCAACTTATAATCAACTTTGGCTCATCAAGCCTACAACTCAGTATTTTCAACAAAATCAACTTATAATCAACTTTGGCTCACCAGCCTACAACTCAGTATTTTCAACAACTTTAACACCACTTATCAACATTTTTATATCAACACTTCATAACATAAACTCAACAAAATTACTCATCACAATCAACGAGAATAGGCCAATCGCCACTTATGTTCACAACATTAAAATATCAGTTTTTCCAATTTCCAACAGTGTTAACCGGTTAACGCCCTGGGTTAACCGGTTAACGCAGGACAAAACACACTTTCTGGCAAAACGCAACAGTGTTAACCGGTTAACGCTCTGGGTTAACCGGTTAACGCAGGCAAAACAGCACATTTTCACAAAATATAACAGTGTTAACTGGTTAACGCCCTGGGTTAACCGGTTAACGCAGGCCAAACAGCAGTTCCTGCGCTAACACAAGGCAGAATGCAGAGTTCTCCGCATTTTCCGCCGTTGGAGGACTTCCGGACCTCCGATTCCAATTCCGTAAAAAGCCATACGTTCGGAAATTCACAACTAACCCAAACACATATTCAATTACAGCCTAAACACAGTTTCATCCAACGAAATTTTCCAGCATTCATAATCCCAATTAGGGTCAATTCAACGGCTATCACTACCCATGACATGTTAATCTATAATACCCATCAAACGACGATAAACCCCCCTTACCTGAGTTAATCCGGCAACTTTGAGCTTCAAGCTTTCTCCGTTCTTCAACCCTTGCTCTCTAGCTCTTCCTCTTGCCCTTTCTCCACTTTCTCAATCGCTTCTCTGTGTTTCACGTGAAAACTCTTTACCAACAATTGAAACCCTTTTTCCTTATTCCAACTTATATATATTTTCCAAATAATTATTATTCCAAATAATAATAATAATAATAATCCAATAATTCAATTTATTTAATTAAATTATTAAATATATTATTAACTTAATTTAAATAATCCTCTTATTTAATTCGGGGTGTTACAATAATAACTGTTACTTTATTATCGATTCCAACCTCTTTAATCCATCTGATCACCTCTTCTCGTGTACCAAATCTTTTAGTCATTAAAAATGCATCAGAAGTATCTACACATATTTGGGGGAAATTTTCAATTCCTGCACACTAAAAAAATATCAAAAAAAAATGCAAACTGGAAGTCTTCAAAGAAGAGTTTCGGAATACACAAAAATAATACCGGAAGACTTCAATAAAGAGTTCCGGTATGTGTCACTTTGTTAACCGGAACTCTTTCAATAAGTGTTCCGGAACGTTTTTTTTAATTAAAGAACCGGAACTCTTTCAATAAGTCTTCAGGTTTACTGTTTGCAGTGTTCCGGATGTCTTTGGTTTAGTTTTCCGGTTTGAAAAAGTACATACCGGAAGTCTTTTTCCAAGAGTTCCGGTACGAGGGTGGAATGTGTAATTTTCGGAAGTATCAACTGAATGGTAAAAATGAAATGGTAAATTGGTTAAAACTATTTAAGGGTAAAATTGGTATTTTAAAAAAATTGTTGGGGTATGAGTCTAAACATAGGGGTATAAAGTAAAATTTCCAGGGGACGGGGTTGGTCCGCTAGCCCGTTAAAAAAAATTGAAAAAAAAACTACCTAAAAAATGTCTATGACCCATTTTAAAAAAAACGACATATGGCACAATAATAATATCCATTAAAAAAAACTACAAATGAGTAAAAGACCTAAATTTCTCTCACAATATCATTAGTGTTGTAGAAATCATATTCACATTGTCGTCGTCTTGCTAGTGGTGAATCTCTTTTAGCCTCCATTCCAGATTCTTCTTTCATACATTATCTATTACATACATTGTCTATTACCGTAATTGATTGTCTATTACATACATTGTCTATTAAAATCTATTCTTCTTTATTACATACATTGCATATTGCGCAAATTGCATACAGTAATAGGCAATTTCAGCTTTAATAGCATATTACAAAATTGATTCTAAAACTTTATTTTATAAAAACAAGAGAGTCAAATATATATATATATATATATATATATATATATATATATATATATATATATATATATATATATATATATATATAAATATATATATATATATATATATATATATATATATATATATATATATATATATATATATATATATATATAATGATTATTATCTCTTAAATTTTTTTAGCATTAATATATAGTACTATATAATAAATAAATAATATTTTAATTTATAAATGATAATTGCATATCAAGGGAGAATAATATTGTATTATTATACATAACATAATGTAATTTATATGGATAGTATTAAATGAAATTAATTCCTTATAACTAATTGATATTTAACTTTAAACTTATTTAAAATGGTACTACATCTATGATGTATTATTATGCATAAACTTATTTAAGAAATAATAATCATAATGATAATATTTGATCTCTCAATTAAATCAAAATAAAGATGGTAAAAACAATTTTACTCATAATTTATACATTGTATGATAAACAACTTTACTGCTTGTATTGTAATGTCTATGCTGCATGATACATTTTTGCTATTATTGAAAACACCCTTTTTTAGGTGTTTATAATTTGAGTTTTTCTTTATTATTTTTAAAAACATTTTTAAAATCTAAAACTGAAAAATGAAAATCAAAATACATTTTTGTTCTTTTTATTTTTTAGTCCATAAAATTCAAAAACTCAAAATATTTTTTAAAACTGATTTTAAAAAGAAAAAAGGGAGTGTAAATTATTTTTACACACAATCATATGTCCAATCAAGTCAATATGTAATTTAATACTTTTTTACACTTACCATTAAACTCTTTTAAAAATAAGTTATCAAACAAATATTTTATTTGTAGATTTTTAAAAATTAAAATAGTGTTAAACGGGTCCTAAACTAGACCTAGTAAGTCTTAAAACGCACACTTAGTAAACAATTGTACACGCTTTTTTTTAAACTGGTCCAAAAGATTAACGTTAAAAAAAAATCAGAGTTTCAATAAACACAATTGTCCCTAGTTACAAAAGATTATGATATTTTTTACGTAATTAAAATTAGTGGTGGCAAAACGGGTCGGGAGTCCGCTGGGCCGACCCACACACTCGCCAAAAAATAAAGGGTTGGGTTGAGATTTTGAGTCCGTTTACCCGTTTTGTCCACCCAGCCAAAACAAAAATACCCGCAGGCGTAATACATAATGGGGCGGGAAAGTTTTACCTCGTACCCCTACAATTGTACCTATACCCCTACAATTAAATTTTTTGGACCAAAATACCCTTATATAAATAGGGTATATTTTTCAGAAATGGATTTTTTTTCATTTGCGCTTAAAGACTTCCGGAAGAGCATTTGTGGCCTTGTAAACCGGAATACTAAGAGTAAGTCTTCTGGCTTACAAAACGTATACCGGAACACTTCAAAGACTTCCGGTTGCTGCAGTTTTGAGACATTGAACCGGAACTCTTTAAGAAAGTCTTCCGGTTTGTAAGAGTATATACCAGAACTCTTTCTTAAAGACTTCTGGTTTGCATGAACTAAACCAGAACTCTTTTAAGAAGTGTTTCGGTAGTCAACCAATTTTTTTTCCACACCAGAACTCTTTTAAGAAGTGTTCTGATACGTTTTTTTTGTTTTTTTTATTTTAATTATTTTGTTATAATATTTTTTTATAGTGGTTCGAAGACGAGGTGCAAATGGTAGGATTCCATACCGCAGTTTAGGTCGGGCGCATCTTCATTTGTAGCAGAGCCGACTGGATATCAAGGAGGTTCGTACGATACGTCTCTTTTGGTAAAGTACGAGCATTATGTTGCTCGCCATTGGTAGTTTAATAAGGTAAATAAACGAGATATATTTGAAAATGAATAATATTTGAATATTTTATATTGTGTTTTCTAATATGTGTTTTAATTGTTTTTAGGAAAGAGGTCTGAAGGAAGAGTTAAAGGTTGTTGGACACAGACTAAAGCTGACATCGAGGGTTCCACTAGCTCTTCCACAACAGGTGGAGAGTTGGGTATCTAGGTCTGGGTTATCTTCACTTCAGAGAACTAGTTTGAACAAGATAAACACAAATCTGGTATCTGCATTTGTAAAAAGATGGCATCTAGAGACATCTTCATTTCACATGTCGTTTGGTGAAATGAGCATTACTTTGGATGACGTCTCATGTCTGCTTCACTTGTTCATCAGGGGTGTCTTCTGGAGTCCTCAGGATGTCACGGAAGATGTTGTTGACTACTTAGGAGTGTCACATGGTGAGACATAATCACATGTTCGTAGCTGCAGGGGTTCTTATTATAAATTGGAGTGGTTATACGATTTATTCGTACAACATAGAGCTGCTTCTAGCTGGGCATATGCGACTAGAGCATATTTGTTGATGTTGGTGAGTTCCGCAATTTTTGCCGACAAGACCTTTACACTTGTCGAGGCACGATATCTCCTACTTTTTATGGACTTAGATAGATGTTCGGGATATAGTTAGGGAGCAGCTGCACTGGTTACCCAATACAGATACCTTAGAGATGCATCCATGTTCAGTTGCAAACAGCTCGGTGGATATCCTACTTTCCTACAAGTATATAATTTAATTTTGTTTATTAAGTGTTGGATTCATTTAATGACCTCAACTGTTTCCACAATTCATTTATTGCACAAGTCATATCCACCTGTGATCCATCATCTGCACCTGCCTCTAACTCAACTTCAATAGTTAGTTTCCTCTAATGAACATGAACAACATTTATGGGTATCGGTATACCACCTAGTGCGTATCTTCCTAACACATAAGCACAAGGTAACCCATAAGATGTTATAAGAGTACAACCACATATTTTCATGTTAGTTCCAACATAATCAACTCTCAATAACTCTTCAGCAATACGTCTCAAAGCAGCTCGAGACACTGAACCACTCAAATTACCATAAAATGGACTTATGTGCGCGTGCTCAACTTCGTAAAAACTTTTTTGAAAAGAAGCTCTAATGTTGCCCAGTTGTAACATCAAGTTGTTATTCATAGCATCCCAACATTTAACCATGTCACCGATACTGTTTCCTAACATCTGCTTTAACTTCCAATTAGCAGATTCAACCCTAAAAATATTGAAAATAACACATATAAAAAAAATACATAGAAAAAATATCACATATAAAAATATCATATTGAAAATATTAAAAATATCACATAGAAAAAAATACATAGAAAAAATTATAACATATACCGATTAGTCGTCGTGTTACCAAAATGTAGCACTCGATTAATCCATGCTCCAACATAATGTATCTATCGTCTTTTGCAGGTCATTCACTACATGTTGTTTGCATTTTGCACCAACATTTTTGTTAATGTGAAATCTACATAAAAAAATCAATTGACCTGGGAAACACAATTCAATTGCTTTTATCAAAGCAAGATCTCTATCTGTCAAAATCACTTGTGGACACAAATCTTTCTCCACAAATAAGTCTTTTAGTTTCTCCAATACCCAACAAAAATTCTTTTTTATTTTCTCCATATACGCAAATGCAACTGCAAAAGTCAACTCGGTTGATGTCATGCCAACAATTTTCAAACAAAGGTTGTCTATATTTGTTTGTCTTGTAGGTGCTATCCATAACTAACACAATAGGAAAAATATTCAACAACTTAACTGAATCAAGATGGGCCCAAAATATATCTCTCACAACTTCTGAGTCATCCTTTTTTCTACTCCAATCCACATAGCTTGCATCCTCAATAAGCTTAAACAAATGTTGTATCTCACTTCTAGGATCTCTTATCTCTTTTTGTATCGCACTCTTATGCTTGTATACTTGCGTAATCCAAGTGACATTCTCTAGATCTCGATCTTGCAAGGAAAGCAATATGTGTCTAGGTGGTACATGTCTCTTTGTCAAATCAGTGACATGTTGCTTCTCATATGTGGTCAACCTACCAACAAAGGAATGACCTTCTAATCTATCAGGTAAACCATGATTATGGAACCCACATTTTACATCAATCTTCCAACCAGACACATCTTTCGTTGGAGTCGGCCTGATTTTAAATGGGCATCCACATTTCTTGGACGCACTTTGGGTTCCACTATCAGTATCCTTGTGTTTCCCACCTTTATTACAACCAAATATTAATTTGTTACTTCTCCCTCTCTTGCATGTTTCAGTATCTGAACGAGTGATAATAACGGTTACTTTATTATCGATTCCAACCTCTTTAATCCATCTGATCACCTCTTCTCGTGTACTAAATCTTTCAGTCGTTAAAAACGCATTAGAAGTATCTACACATATTTGGGGGAAATTTTAAATACCTGCAGAATAAAAAAATGTAAAAAAAAATGCAAACTGGAAGTCTTCAAAGAAGAGTTCCGGAATACACAAAAACAATACTGGAAGACTTCAATAAAGAGTTCAGGTATGTGTCACTTTGTTAACCGGAACTCTTTCAATACTGGATGAACTATTTATTTTTTATTTTTTGGCATATGCTTAATAAATAGCCATCTTCCCCAACTGTGTTTGTGTTTTCCCTAACATTCACACCAAACTCTTTATTCTCTAAATTTCTTTCAGCATAAAACGCAAAATCCAACTTTCACGCCAATTCCCCAAATTTCTTTCAACATAAAACGCAGAAACCAACTTTCACACTAAACTCTTTCTTCTCTAAATTTTTCACTTCATTTTAATGTTGTCTTAAAAGACAAACTCAACCGATGTACCACATATGTCATCCTCATATGTAAAAAACTCGAGCTGGACATTTGTGTGACACTACGAGGAATAAGACATTTTACGACAAAGTTTTCACCTCGAACAATCAGAAATCGATGGGATATATCCTAGAAACGCCATGTTTTACTCATATATATATATATATATATATATATATATATATATATATATATATATATATATATATATATATATATATATATATATATATATATATATATATATATATATATATATATATCATATATTCCCTCGGTTTTCTTAAAAATCGATGGAATATAACTACAAAGGAGCTTGCTTCGAATCCCTATTACAATATTTTATGTTTTTTTAATAGTTTAATTAGTATTTCTCAGTTGGCGCATTTCCAACTTTTATTTTTTTCTTTATTTTTTGTTACTATTAACCTCGGTTACATGATTCAACTGAGAGATAATATATTTTGCATTAATATTTTTAAATTAATTTTTTCAAAAACCCTATTATATATACTCAAATCCCTTGATTTTTCTAAAAAACCTATGTGATAGTGATCGGCGCATTTTGATGCACGTTCTTCCATGTTTGTACTTAAGCATTTCTTCGGTTTGCTTTGATTATTTTTATGTTTTAATGTGTTTTCATAATTTATGTTATTTTTGCACTTATTTAATTTTCGTATTTAATTTTCAGCATTAGCAGCTTTCGCGATAAAAATCATATCTTGAGCTAGGAGTATCGGATCGAGGCGTGCTACAAGTCGTTGGAAAGCTAGGAGAAAGATCTACAACTTTTATGTTGAAGCCAAAAGCTGATTCGGAGTACATACATCTCAATTAATTCATTGAAGTTTCATACTTTAGAAAATATTTTCTTTTGGGCCATTTGTTGGGCCGAATTTAGATTTTCCGGCGCAGTTTGAATTATTAGTGAAACCCTTATTCTGTTTAAAAGGGCAGCCGCGGTACTGTAGCAAATACACATGATTCACGATAACTTTTTGCTTTTGTGCGATCATGAAGAGGAACTAATCTCCTAGAGTCAATCTGCTGTAACCGAATTTCCAAGACTTAATTTCGTTCTCTTTCAATTCTATTCTATGAAATTTCATTTGTTTAATCTGTAATTTGTGGAATGGTTTTGATTAAATTCGTATGATTGCATTTCTAACTATTAATCGTCGTTTTCGTCGCTTTGTTGTTAAATTGCGTTTGTAAATCGTGTTTGCTTAATTCACGATTGTATTTATCCGTTCGCTTAATTCGGAATATAGGAATATAAATCTTTCATATATCTATTGCGCTTGTCAATCGAATTTGAATCGAACAGAGATCGAAGTCGTTTAGGGAATTGGTAGGTAAAAACCAATGATTAGCCGGAAATCGAAAACAGTAGATTGACTTATTTTATAATCGCTTATTTTAATCACTTTTTTTGCTTTGTTTTCTAAATCGACCACTAAAACATAAACCCCCCTTAAATCGATTTCATTAGGTTAAGAATAATACAAGAATCCTTGCGATACGATACTCGAGGTGTCGCGTCCCGTTTACTATATTTTATTACAACATTTTATGTTTTTTTAATAGTTTAATTAGTATTTCTCAGTTGGCGCATTTCCAACTTTTATTTTTTTCTTTATTTTTTGTTACTATTAACCTCGGTTACATGATTCAACTGAGAGATAATATATTTTACATTAATATTTTTAAATCAATTTTTTCAAAAACCCTATTATATATACTCAAATCCCTTGATTTTTCTAAAAAACCTATGTGATAGATATTTTAAATGCATGAATATGGTGTTATGACATTTTTTATATATTTTATTTTTAATAAAAACATACACGTCGGGTTTTTTGGAAAATCTACGTGATTTCTCTTTTGCATGAAATACTTCAGAGAACTAGACTCTAATTTTTCATTACCTATCATTGCTCTAACTTCATATCATCATTCTCTTTGCAAAAACCCTAGGTAATTTTCATCGTCACTCTCATCAAAACTCTTCCAACAGTTGACATTCATCAACACTCGAACATCAAAAGTCATCACATTTGAGATATGTTAGTTCTTTTCTTCATGTTTCTTCTTCCAACGGTAGGTTTATATCACTGAAATGTTTGTTTTTCCATTTTGATCATTTATGCTTTCAACACGTAGAACCAATGTCTTCTATGAGTTGTTTTTCACTTGCATTTGTTTCACTGAAATGAATTTAGTATCTCTGAAATGGATTTAGTTTCTCTTGATTATTTGTTTTTCGATTTTGATCACTGAAATGTTATCAGTTAGTATGTTTCTACGTGTTATTCTTCTTCTTTGAGTTATTTTTCACTTGTAGTTTTTTAACTGAAATGACTTTAATATCCGTAAAATGGCTTTAGTTTCTCTTGATCATTTATTTTCCCATTTTGATCACTGAAATGTTAGTTAGTGTGTTTTTGCGTGTTATTTATCACTGAAATGATGTTAGTTAGTATGTTTCTTTATTTAGATAGTCATAACTGATTCGACAAACACCTTACATATAACATCTATTGCAACCTCTGATAATACAAAATGTAAAATAAAAATTAGAGGTTCCACGATGTATACCAAGGTAAAAAAAATTCCACAAAAATGATACTTGCTACCCGGTTACATTTGATTTTGCAACCAGCAGAACTTATGAAAATGTTGAGTATTTATGGATTACAGTGTGTTATAAGGTAGAATTAAAGTGAGTATTTTAATAGATAGTTTGCACGACGTTAAGATGATTTAAAAAACAACATAAGGAGAAGTTGTCTCAAATGATTCAAGAGATGCATAAAACGCATTCATATTCCTAGTGTCATCATGTTGGTCCTCATTTGCCATCTTCAGTTGGTCATAGAGATTCTGAAAGGTATTTTATGTTAAACATTAGTTACCATATATAATCAAAATAAGTGTTAACTTAGGAAATCTAGAATAGAATAAGCATGGTCATTCACCATAATAAAAAAACAGAGACATGTTTTATTGAGATTAAACTGAATGAACAATGAATCACATTACATGTGGCATGTAAAAATAGGATATAGTCATCTTGTCAAGGGTTATGCTTTGATGAAGATGATAGTTAAACTAATGAACTAAAATTGGGAATGCACTACCATTTACTATATTACAAAGAGACTAATCAATTATGCAAGAATATTTTATACAGGCTAGTAAAACTTAGTATGGAATTAAATATGCCAAGCAAGTTCAGGTAACATGCATGTTCATAAATGCAACAAATTCAATTTTCCAACTTCTAGAGATTAAGATAAAAGATAAAGTTATTGATCATAAATAAGATTTGTATTCAAAATTAATGGTTATCTCTAAGTAACTTGTTGACCCTATAAATACTAGACGTAAATTACTTTGTAATCAAATTGGGACGAATCAAATAAACTAGAATTCTATTATTAATAATAGTTTATTGATCACAAGTGAAACACATTTATCAAATATTTTAAACAACATATTATCAAGGTCTGCAATCCTTCTTTTTGCACATAATTTAATATTAAGTTTAGAAATTTTCAGATGCTAATGTAAACAAAAGTTCAAAGCAACACAATATTTAAAAGAAAAAATCTACATTAAAGCAAACTGAGTTTCAATAATCAGTCACAGTGTAGTCTACATTAAACCCTAATTTTTGCATGACAAAATTAATGGCACTGTCACATCACAACTCTAAAATAATCTCAAAATCTCAAATCTCAATACCAATGAACAGAAGAAAAAAGTGTTAAAATCACCTAAAAGCGAATACAAAAGAGAAGAAAAACCATATTCATGTTAAATCTCTCCCATTTTAGAACCCCAAAACTAAGAAATCATGGATGAAGAAAAAAGAGAAACAAAACTTACCAAAGAATGCATCAACTATAGAATTTGTGTTTGAGAGAAATTAAAATCGCACCTTTTGGCTTAGGCGTGAGAGAATAGAAGAGAGCGTTACAAAATAGGTTAAATTAGAATAGCAATTCTTTTAATTTACATTTTTGCCATTCTGAAAACACCTATTATTTTTTTTAGGTGTTTTCAATTTGAGTTATTAAACATAAAAACAAATCTCTATCTATATTTTATAAAAAATTAATAGAAGATAAAATTTTAAATTTATTAAAAATTTAATTTTTTAAAATTAAAATTATGGAGTGGTTGAGAAAATTTTATTTTTATTTTTTAATTAATAAAAGGTTGTGACTGGTTGTATGTAAAATCACATGTCATGTTTGTGTCTATTTAAGAATTTCCATGATTCAATTAGTTATAAATATTTGGAATTCATGCTCCATAAAATGAGTTTTCCGAATGCTTAGATTGGATTGATACAAGCTTGTATATTCAATAGCTCAATGCCTTCTTTGACAAATGAAAACCCAACGGCAGAGTTCATAATGGGTAAGGAAGTGAGACAAAGAGATCTCCTTACTTCATTCCTCTTTCTAATATTAGCATAAGGCAAATGAAAATTTACATTATAACATGCTATTATTTGTGAATGACAGAATTATTCTTGGAGATTAAACATGAGAGAAGTTAAGTGATTTGATTTGAAGAAATGTATATTAAACAACTCTAGATTTTGTGAGAACTCTAAGAAACCATAACTCATTTTTAAGTTAATGATTTCACTTATGCTCTAAAACAAGCTCTCAGTGCTTGATACGAGCATTTAAGTAATTTTCTCAAAATAGTTTTGAAAGAGATCATGTTAATACAACATTATTTATGAATATGGCTAAGAATAAAATTTTCATAACTAAAATTAATATGGATGATATTAATTTTAAACTTTGTTAAGGAGCTTCTAATATAATAAAAAAGGAATTTAAAATGGATATAATGCGAAAATTACAAATATTTCTTGGTATTCAAATCAATCAATATTTTGATAAATTATATACATACGAAACAAATCTTGAAGAATTTGATATTGAAAATTAGTGCTAACAAATTCATCCTACTTTTAACCATGGAAAATATGGATAATTTTAAAGGTAGATAAAAAAAGGTCTGATTAAATGTCTTCTTTAACTCACTGTCTCGAGATTAAATAAAATATTTAGTGTTTGTTAGTGTGTTTGGTTTCAATATAATCCTAGAAAAACTCATTTAAAATCGTTGAGAGAATCTTTAAATACTTGAAAGGATCTACTATCCTTGTTTTTCTATACAAGTAATCAATAAACTACAAGATAGTAGGTTTATGTGATGTTGATTTTGTTAGAGATAGAATTAAGATTAAAAACACTAGTGTAAATTGTCAACTGAAATAAAATATATATCAACAATAAACTGCAATACTCAACTACTCAACTGCTCTACACAAAATATTAACTGGAGGATTGTCACATTCAAGAGAGTAAAATTCATATTTTTTATGATAATAAATTTTCCATTTTTTTATCTAAAAGAATCACATTTTGCAATTCAAGAACCAAATACATTAAAATTAAACATC
The DNA here is from genome assembly GCF_024323335.1 of Lathyrus oleraceus. Lineage (NCBI taxonomy): Eukaryota > Viridiplantae > Streptophyta > Magnoliopsida > Fabales > Fabaceae > Lathyrus > Lathyrus oleraceus. Next base: position 308,065,389 of record NC_066579.1, read on the forward strand.
ATTTTTTTTAGACTGTGTTCAGAAAGTAATATTTTATATTAAGTTTGTTAATATCGATCATCAATGAGATGTCAATGGGATGCATATTTACAAAACCTTTAGATAAAACTATATTCAGATTCATAAAGAAGAATTTAAATAATAACTTTATAAATGAATCATAATTCATATTAATTTGTTTTCTAATTGGATGATACGTTTTGAAGTTATCTAGAGTTACGTTGAGCAACACTTACACTTACAAGAGGAAAATAGTCTTCAACCATTGTCTCATGAAGACCCATGTGAGGAATGTGAGCTAAACCTTGGAGTGAATGACGTAAAATTTCATATCTCATATTGTTTAGAAATATGATCAATAGATAATTACTCAATGGATTTCATATTAATAGACGGTTCCATATGAGGTGCATCAAACAAAAACTTCTTATGTTGTGCTTCCTTAACCTCATTCAAACATTATGTCAAGATGAAAAGGGTCTCAAACATAGCCAAGTTAACAAGCCTATCTCACCTTAAGCTCTCTTTGATTTCTTTAGCTTAATTACAAACATCAGATTAATTGACTCTCATCGTCTAATCTCGTCATTTCACCTCTCCCTAAACAAAAAGTGTTGATGTAGCTTCCACGCCTTAATAAATATTATGGTCACAAAATAATCTTATATATAACATCCAATTCTCAATTTAATGAGACATATTTTTCAGAAGACAAAACTGTAACAAATTCTCACATCTAAAAAAGTGTCACCCCCACTCATATCTGGCGTCTATGAGATTTGAGATTCTTACCTTTCACCTCCACTCATATCTGGTGTCTACATTTTACACAATTAAGATATAATAAGATTTGAGATTTTTACCTGCCACCCCATTCATATGCCACCCCAAGATATCTTGTGCTTACATACTCATATATCACCCCAAGATATCTTGTGCCTACATTTTACACTCTTTTGGACAAATTAAGATAGGATAAGATTTGTGATTTTTACATGCCACTCCATTCATATCTGGCGCCCCATACTTTTTCATAATATCCAAATTATCCTTGTCAAATTTTAACCAAAAAGAGCGTGCGAAAAATTCAGTAATACAAGTTAAAACTTCCATATGAATAGAAAAATTCGGTATAGTATTCTTAAAATGTGGTATGCATTTTTACTAGTTTTTTAAAAATATTGGTGGATGGAAAAACATACCGATTTTTTAAAAAACATCATGGTTTACTAGATTTTTTTCCAAAATATTGTAAAATTCGGCAGTGTAAAATCATCGGGTTTTTAAAAAGCTCTTTGCATTTATCAGACTTTTAGAAGGGCTTCAAAAAAATCAAATAGTGTAATTTTCAAAGATTAAAATTTTGCCAACAATTTTGTTCGACTGTGATTGTGTTAATTATTGTGTGTGTTCCATAATGAATCCAAACTTGTATAAATAGGGATCATGTGTTGTTAAAAAAATATCTTAGAATGTCTCAATATTCGTTTATGGCAGTTGTGTCCTTCAACGATGTGAAACCTCCTGTTGATTTTCGACTACCCGAGGACACCACCAGTGTCGCTGTTATGAGATCTTTATTGGAAAATCTGTTACTCCACACCGAAAACATAAAGGTGGGTAAGATCGAGTTTCATGCATCATAGATTGATACTGAAGGAAATATGAAATACAAAAACATTGAGCTAATGACTGATGAAGATTTGAAGGTTATGTGGAGAACATATTGTTGTAGTTAATAACAATAATTAATGACCAAGTTTTTGCGTTCCAAAATGATAAGAAAATACGCAAGTGAAATTTGTGTTTTGAATTCAAAAATAGGCAACGCTTGTGAAGTGTTGTAGTAGACAGTTTATTTTTTTTAATTCGAAAATAAACAACGCTTTGTTAAGTGTTGAAGTAGGTAGTTTGTTTTTTGAATTCAAGAATAGGCAATCCTTCTTGAAGTGATGCAGTAAGCAGTCGAAATAGGCAACACTTTAAAAGTGTTGCAGTAGGAAAAAAGTTGCAACACTTAGTTAAAAACCGTTGCTGAAAGGGTGTGTTTCATCAATGGGTGCAACCTTTTGAAACAACATTACTTGTCCTATAAATTTATAATTCTGAATTCAGAAAAACATACAACAAAAGTATATCCTCTTCACTACAAATTTCCAATTACATCTTCCCTAAATTCGAGTTTTCATAGATCTTATGCAAACTCGAAATAGGATGAATTATCCTGATATTCATGCACGTTGACTCTAAGACAATTTGAGAATGCTTGATTCATTTAATTATAAATAATTTTCTAACAATATTATAGTATTACATGTAATGACAACCGAGACTTTTGTTTCAAGCATCAAAGTGATGAACTAAGACAAGTGTTCTTGTTTATGGCATCAAAATCAATATAAATTATAATACAAAGAGAATGTAAATAAATTATATAAGTGTTAGTTAATATGGTGCATAAGACTTTCATGTTTAAACATCTTTATAAAATAAAAGTTATGATCATGGTTGTCAATTGCTATAAATGTTTAATGCATTTAATATATTTTACATACATTCAAATGGAATTGTTGTTGAATTGTAATTCTTTGTGTCTGTAGCGGTGTATTTGTTACCTTTAGATTTATTGACTAAATCAAAAGCAAAGCATACAAAGTAGAGTCGCCACCGCACTTCTATTTATCCAAAGGAATGGCTAGAAAGCGAACAAAAGCCTAAGAAGTTTTGCAAAGAAAACTAATAAAAGGTCAGAGATCTGGGTAAGGGGGTAATTATGTTGTGGGAAGGTGTTAGGCACCCACAACATCCTAGGTACTCCTAGGGAACCTCTTTTCACAACTTGTTGTAAAGAATTATTTGTTTATGAAGTATTTTTGTGCAAACATGATTGAAGGGATGAGAGAAGAATATCCAATTTTATTTACATTTTGTGTTTGGATGGATGAACCCATTGCCTACGTACCTTTTCATGAAAGATAAGGATTAAAACCCCGTAGTTCGGGTAAAAAATTTCAAAACAGATGAGTGGATTGATTTTAAACAAAAGCCTTAAGGTCTTTCGTTATCAACGGGAGAAAACTCAACCTAAACCAACAATTCACCATGTGAGAAAAGCTTCAACATGCTAGTGAGGGGTTAACCCTATAATAAGCATGGAAGTCTTACAATTCAATCACTAAGGATGTGGTGAGATTTACATCAACCACTGAGATAACTCAAACCTATGGCTAATGCATGAAGACTTGATTAAGAAGTGGACAAGGGCCACAAAAGCAATTGAGTGGGTTGAATTAACCAATTAGGATTATTCACAAAATGAAGTCAAAGTATGAATTAAAGTTCAATTACAATGAGTATTAGGAAAAAGAGATTTTGAATATCAAAGGCATAAGGCCTAGGTTTCTAGTTTTGAAAACAAGTCAGGTGTTTGCACAAAAGTTTTCTGGTTTGGGTTAAGGATGAAAACAAGGCTCAGGGTTAAGCACAAAAGGTTTAAGGGACAAAGCCACAAACAGGAGTTGCTTTCTCAAGATCATAGAAATGATCCAAGGAAGTTCCTTTGGAATTAGGCAACACAAAGCAATAAGCAAGTAAGCAGGGTCTCATAAGAGAACAACAAAACTGGAAACGGAGTGCCAATCAATGGTCTTACATCCAACTCCACAAACAAGCTGGAAACAGATAGCCAATCAATGGTCTTACATCTAACTCCACAAAACAAAACAAAATAGGAAACAGATAGCCAATCAATGGTCTTACATCTGACTCCACAAAAGAAAATAGGAAACAGATAGTCAATCAATGGTCTTACATCTGACTCCACAAAACAAAACAAAATAGGAAACAGATAGCCAATCAATGGTCTTACATCTGACTCCACGAAAGAAACAGGAAACAGATAGCCAATCAATGGTCTTACATCTAGCTCCACAAAAGAAACAGGAAACAGATAGCCAATCAATGGTCTTACATCTAACTCCACAAAAGAAACAGGAAACAGATAGCCAATCAATGGTCTTACATCTGACTCCTCAAACAAACAAAGATGCATGAAAAGCAAACATATGAAAGATGCACAAATAAGCAAATAAGCAATCAAGTATCACACTCTATACACAACCAAGAGGCTCAGACAAATTGGTTGGGCTTTAGTCAAGGGGTCATATCAACCTCGACAAACAAGCCGAAACTGTAGAGGTGTTTTTGAGCTCTTAACCACTAACATTGAGAGTTAGGGTGAAGCTGATGAAAGGAAATGAGGATAAGACCTCATGCTCTTAACCCTGGCCTGGGTGAGCTTATGATAAAGAAGGCGTGGGGATCCAGAATGAGGGACCCTATTCCACATGACTGACTCTATACAAGATCTTGGGTGTTTATTCAAAAGCATCAGCACGTAGTGCGAGCATAATGAAAGACTCAACTGATTAACAGGGGATTGATTGCAAATCCCTTCTATCTGTCAATTGCCTCTTCACTTAGGAGGACTTAACAAGTAACATGCCTCGACAAGGAGGTCTTTAGCACAAAAGTAAACAATCACAGACATTGCCTCTTAAGGAGGACTTCAGCCAAATGCCTGCCAAAAGAAACGACATGGCTTCTAGACTACATGGAGTTAGAGAGATTACCTAAGTGGTATACCAACCACAAGCAAAGCAAAGCTCAAGTAATGAGCTAAAAGCGACTAATGTACCTGTACAAAAGCCAAACAATCAGTAGGATATTCAGACAAACAACCAACAGACAACAACAGTGGTTTCCAATATGTACACAAAGCAAGTCCTAAAAGGCAATCACTCAAGTGAGTTCACCACCAAAGGACCTACAACACAATCAAAGTTAGTTAACCAAAGTAACTTGCATCTCAAGTAATGAGATCACATCAACCATTATAGCTAATTGCTTGAACCTGAAATACAAAGCTCAAAAGGTGAGTACAAACCACTAGTGCAAAGACTAGGGTCAAAGGCAAAGCAAAAAGTCAAAACAGAAGTTGATGTTCAACATGAAGCACATTTAATAAAGTAAGAACATGTCCTAAAAAGGATCAAATCCAAATCAATAAGCAAAGCCATCTAATGAACAAGATAAGGCAAAGGCAATCACAATGCACACAATTGGATATCTGTTGAGACAGTTTTTAAGTGTCGGGTTTTGTTATCGTATCCACAGAGATTGTAAGATATCACTGCCGTTCAATGGTTGAATTAATCTTAACTTAAAGTAACACTAGGGTTTTGGGTTTTAATCAAGTTATCTTGCATACAAAGTAATTAATTGCGGTAAAAGTTACGTTTTGATTAATATGAGAAATATTGTCAGAGTTAGGTTTCAATGATTACATTTGCTTTGCATGTTTTTGCACGGTCAACAATATTATAAACTCCTTTAGATGATAAATAATTTCACAAAGTCCTCTCAATGCGTTTCTCTCGAACACCCATTGTGAGTTTTGTCATTTTGATCCATTGTTTCTCTCGAACACAATCTATCAAAAAGACAACGTTTTGGTTCAACCTTATGGTGAACAAAATCATTCGTTACTATCTCTAGCTAACAAACAAGTTTGGATGAAAACCTAGGTCAAGAATCGGTAAACATCTCTCGATCAAATACCAACACAAAGAGTTTTAAATAGAAACAAAGTTTTCATCATATATTTACCGTTAAAGAGTTTACATATGAGGATCCTTACATTTACACACAAAGCTTGGAAATCACCTACATTTAACCTTGACAAATGGAGACTTAGCTACTCATTTTCATGGTAGCTTGGTCGGCAAGTAAGAAAAGAGGGTTGATCAACATCCAAGTCGAATGATCGAAGTTGGATGGGAATCCACCTTCTTTTTGTGGAAGATGTTGCTAGATGAAGAGAAATGAAATTAGGGCATCAAAAATCCCTCCAAACAATGCTGTAAAATATCTAAGAGAAAGTACAAAAAATGGAAAAGTTGGTAAAAAGTGGTATGGGCATAAAAAGTGGCACCTGCTACTTATAGACAAGTGCAGAACTGTCACGTTCGCTAGGCGAGCAGAATGGCTCGCCTAGCGAAGGCCAAAAATGGGCACAAAATGCCCCTGCGCCCAGAGAAAACTGGGCCTGTGGAACTGTCATGTTCGCCTAGCGAACAGACCTTCGCCTAGCGAAGAACTCGCTTCAACCTTCGCCCCAGCGAGGTTGAGAGGTTTTGCTACTGGAATGCTCGCTGGGGACTCGCTAGAGCCTCGCCTAGCGAGCTAGTGCTGGCTGCTCATTTCACCAAAACAGACTGAATTCGCTGCCACTTCGCCTTCAGTTCGCCTAGCGAATTAATTAACCAATTTACTGGAGCCTTTCGCCAGGAGCTCGCCTAGCGAAGGTTTTGCTTCGCCACATCCTCGCCTAGCGAGCTGGCAGATGAAATGCTCCTTTGCTTTGGTTCCTTTGCCAATTCTCTTGTGTCTTTATTATCAATTAATTCATGCCTTTCCTGCACAATAACAAACACATCAAAGGCACCAAGCTTGTTTATCAATGTACGCATTCCATGTAAAATAAATGTGATTTTGGCAATTTTAGCAAGGCAAAAGAGTGAAAGATGCCCACATATGATAGCTCAAATAAGCACTTTTGGGCATCTAACAACTCTCCCCAACTAGATTCTTGCTTGTCCTCAAGCAAAGTATGCCTCTTGAAAGACAAGAGGATTTGCATAAAGAAACAGTTTCTCCGAAGTTGGATAAACGGCTCAAACACAAGCGAAATCCGCAAATACACGTTTCCAACGGTTTTGAATAAAATAATACATAAGAACTAAAACTTAAATAGCAATGCAAAATAATTATCTATCTACAACAATGCTATTCTGAATGAATCATCCTATCTCTCCTCTTCGAATAAGGAATGAAGATTTTGCGCGTTTGCAACCGCGGGACTAATCTCACTCACTAACAAATAATGAAGATATCAAATAGATTCATACAATGTCTAATCAATTAAAAATGGTACTGTGGAAGCATAAAGATCACTAAGGGCTTTTCGGTTGAAACTTGGTCCGGTTAACAAACAAGGGTCATTTCTAAGGCCATTGAAACGAAAGTGCCGATGCAAAAGAGACATTCACAGTATTATTCACACTACTCGACTTGTTTCATTTGTTTCTTATTTGTAACCTTCACAACACATATTCCACAACTCAACTCTTATTTTTCACTATTTTTCTTCCAAGCAAGCATTCATTTTTATTCTTTATATTTTTGTTCTTTTCTTTCATATCAAATGTACAAAATAGATGTTTCTTTTCTATATTTTCTATACATAAATTTTTCTATGCTTGCTCGGTTTTTCTTTTCTTTTTCAAGAGTTGTGGTGCTTACCAATTCTTTTTCGTTCTCCCCAACTTATTTCTTCCACACCCTAAGTGAATGCTCTTAACTTTTTACAGCAAAAGAACAATAATCAATAATTTCCGGGTTGTAAAAAAAAAGATTTTTGAGATCTCGCTTTATTTCAAGCCGAGATTCAACTGTTCAGGCTCAAAGGGGTTAACAAATACTCTCTCTGCTCACAGGTAAGTTGTTTTTGGATGTAGTTGTGCTCGAAAGAAAACAAGTGCCTTGATCATTTCTAATTGCTTCCACAATTTCACAATAATAACAGACAAATAATGAATCACATGAATCAACAAAAATTATTAGAATCCAGCATTTAAGTGAACAATGGAGGTTTCCTCACACTTTGTGGTTTAGGTTCTAGATGAAACATTCATTCAATTATGTTGCACAAAGACAATATTCAATTTACCAAAAAGAGTAAAGTTCCTAATGCATTCTAAAATTCTAGCCGACGGTAACCATGTACCTTAGCTTCATTCACTTGTTATTCTTATCATTGCCATCCAAGCTCGGATGCACCTTCATTGGGTACTTCTTGAGGAGCAACCAATCTAGAAGGGTTTGCCACTCATTCAACCAAAATTTTATTAAACACACAAAATTAACAACAAACATAAATAACATTAACTGAAAAATAAAATTTTGTTCGTGGGGGACAAAACACCCCAATAGTACAACCCATGGTCAAAATACAAAATTCAAAAGTACAAATAAAAATGCCATAATAAAAACTGAAATACAAAAAACAAAAACTTAACCCACAAAGGGCTCAAGACTCCTCCTCACTACCGGCCTCAGAACCGGTCGCCTCATCATCATCCTCATCATCATCATCAGCTCCCACCCCCTCAGAATAGACTGGCACGTCCACGGGCCAATTTGCATTACCCAGAAACTGCTCCCGTGTCATCAAAGCATGTGCACCACTACCCTGCAGCTGCAAACGCTGCATCGAGTCGTGCATGTCAATCATAGCCCTCTGCGATGCTGCCATCCACTGGAAATTGAATTCACACGCAGCCCGCAGGTATGGATCGACCCTGGGAGTAGAAGCACTAGGACCATCAGAAACCCTAGTGCTACCTGAGGCTGCACTGCTGCCGGTGGCCTTAGCTCTGCAGTATTTTGCCACATACCGGTCATCAATAGGAGCCGGGATCCTAACCTGACCCCGAGACGGAAGTCGCACTCGTGCCTTAATGCACAGGCTCATAATCAAACAAGGGAATGCAAGGGGGCAATTCACCCGAGCCCCCGACTTCAGTCCGCTCTCTATTACCGTCTTCAGCTCATTGGCAATGATCCTCGCCACATCAATCTCAACATTGGCGAGGATGGAATGTACTAAATGTGCCACTGGGATCGGCACAGTAGATGTGTGGGATTTGGGTTGTATGTTGGTCAAAACCAGAAGAAGAATCAGCTGAGCCATGGGAGTCATGTCCTCCCGATGATATCTCATAGGAACCCCAGATGGGTTCGGCTCAACTGATTTCCCTGGTAAAAGCAGGGCGGCTGTAATTGCTGGGATATCCTTGTGCAGCCGGAGGTCAATATGGTACTGGTCTCTTTCATCAGCACCCAGCTGAAGCGGCTCCCCGAGGATTTGGTTGATCGTATCCCTGTCAAAAGGAACTGGCCGACCGGCCACTCTAGAGACCCAAGTGAAGGGCTCATCATCATCAGGCAATGCGTTAGCGTAGAACTCCCGCACTGTAGCGATGTCATAGTGTTCCAAGGGATTTATCAACCTATCCCATTTCTTTGTATCGATCAACCCGGCAAAACTCCGATACGTGCCCTGTGGGTTAATCAGAAAACGCTTCTCAGGCAAAATGTTTCGCTTCTCCAAAGCGATGTACCGTGCCGCTTGTTTCGGGCCCACAAACTTGTCGTGGTCGAATTGGATCGGCACGGTTCGTGAAGTAGTTGCCGCTCCCTTTCTTTTCTTGCCAGCACTAGCTCTTGACTCCATTCTGCAAAACAAGAGATAAAACAACAAACACGAAACGAACAGATTAGAACCAAAACAGTTTTTATAAGGGACTGGTTTGCTCGCTGCTGCTTCGCCTAGCGAAGTGGCAGCGAATGCTCGCCCCAGGTTCGCCTAGCGAGTGCTAGCGAACCTTACGGGTTTTGGGGTTTTCTGCATTTTCAAAATTGTTTCCCCCAAAACCTGTACATACAAGGTTTCCACAGCAAAACCCAATGATTTCTCATGACTATGAATTGTTCTATGCTATTGGGGATGCCTAATTTCATGGAAAACCTAAGTAAGAGTAAATCCCCAATTTAAAAACCTAAATGCACAACATTGCAAACTCCCAAAATTGCATGCAACCTCAAGGTTCCTAACACGCCTATCCTATTTACCATTCAAATTTGGAAATAAATAATGCAACAAAAGAAACATGCAATAGGGCAAACCTTGAGGTAAACGGATTTGGAAAGGAGAAGTGGGAAGTGTTTGCAATTGATCGACACACAAATGTTGTTGATAGGGATGCACAGTAGAGAATTTGAGAGGCCACGCACGAAATCCTCAGCAGAGCCGTTCAGACAAATTTTTGAAGGTAGGGCAAATTGGCTCTGCTGAAGTGTTTAAATAGAAAACAGTACTGCAGCGCTCGCTGCTGCCTCGCCTAGCGAGCAGGTAGCGAGCGCGCTCGCTGCAGACTCGCCTAGCGAGCTGCAAGCGAGCATGACAGCAAGTGCATTTGCAAATGCAGCACTTGCAAGTCATCCAGCCGGATTAAGCATACAATACTCATACAAGATCAAACATAAAACAGGAAATACTTACAATGTTGGGGTGCCTCCCAACTAGCGCTTGTTTAACGTCGGCTAAGCTCGACGGTGCGATGCTCACAGAGGAGCATCGAGCGGCTGAGCACAACTCTCGCGATCCACATGACCGCCGAGATATACTTTCAATCGTTGGCCGTTCACGGTCCAACTGTCTTTCTCGTCCATATCTTCAATGATAACGGCCCCGTACTCTTTGACTTCTTTCACCCGAAATGGCCCGGACCATTTCGATTTCAACTTCCCGGGAAACAACTTCAACCGGGAGTTGAACAATAAGACCAATTGTCCGGGCACGAATTCTTTGGTTCGGATCTTTTTGTCATGATACTTCTTGGCTTTTTCCTTGTACAACCAACTTGAGTGGTATGCGGCATTGCGCATCTCCTCCAACTCAAGTAGTTGTACTTTCCTTTTTTCACCGGCCGACTCATTCTCAAAATTTAAAAATTTGAGGGCCCACAAGGCCTTGTGCTCCAATTCAACCGGCAAATGGCAAGTTTTACCAAATACCAATTGAAAGGGAGTTAGGCCAATTGGAGCTTTAAAGGCCGTACGGTAGGCCCATAATGCTTCGTCCAATTTTTGGGACCACTCCTTTTTCGAGTTAGACACGGTTTTCTCGAGGATTCTCTTAATCTCACGATTAGAGACCTCGGCTTGGCCATTAGCCTGAGGGTGGTACGGAGTTGTCACCCTATGCGATACACCATAATGTTTTAAAATTGTTTCCAAAGGTGCATTACAAAAGTGTGACCCTCCGTCACTTATCAACACTCGGGGTGTTCCAAAACGGGAAAAGATGTTTTTCTTTAAAAATTTTATCACCGTTTTGGCATCCGCCCGAGGTGAGGCAATCGCCTCAACCCATTTAGAGACATAATCAACAGCTACAAGCATGTACTCATTCCCGTAAGAGGGTGGGAAAGGTCCAACAAAATCTATGCCCCAACAATCGAACACTTCCACTTCTTGGATATTTTGGAGAGGCATCTCATCTCTCTTACCTATCCCACCACTTCTTTGGCAACTGTCACAACTTTGCGCATGGGTATGTGCGTCTTTAAAAATAGTTGGCCAATAAAATCCCGATTGAAGAATTTTAGTGGCCGTTCTAACCCCATTATAATGACCGCCATAAGGCGAGTTGTGACAATGCCAAAGGATGCTCTGGGCTTCATCACCAGTTACGCATCTCCTTAACAGGTTATCGCTACCCAACTTAAACAAGTATGGGTCATCCCAAACATAATACTTCGCATCCGAAAGGAACTTCCTCTTTTGGTTCGAAGTTAGATCGGCCGGCACACAACCACTAGCCTTGTGGTTTGCAAAGTCTGCAAACCACGGCCTAACTTGAACCTTAAACAATTTTTCATCAGGAAATTCTTCCCGGATTTCCTTTTCAGATGCGGTAACCTCGACATTCACCAAGCGGGATAAATGATCCGCTACCAAGTTTTCCGACCCCTTCTTGTCTTTAATTTCGACATCGAATTCTTGTAACAAGAGGATCCAACGGATGAGCCTTTGCTTCGAATCCGGCTTGGTCAGCAGATATTTAATCGCCGCGTGGTCGGTGTACACCACGACTTTAGACCCTATAAGATAGGACCTAAACTTTTCTAGCGCATACACTATTGCGAGTAGTTCTTTTTCCGTTGTGGCATAATTTATTTGAGCCTCGTTAAGAACCTTACTCGCATAATGTATAGCATGAAAAGTTTTGTCCTTTCTTTGGCCAAGTACCGCTCCAACGGCATAGTCACTCGCGTCACACATTAGTTCAAAATTTTCATTCCAATCGGGAGCGACTATTATTGGAGCGGTAACCAATTTTTCTTTTAAAACCTCGAAAGCTTGCAAACAATCGTCGGTGAAGAGAAATACCTGATCTTTGGCGAGTAAATTGCTCAAAGGTTTAGCCACCTTTGAGAAGTCCTTGATGAAGCGCCGGTAGAACCCCGCGTGCCCCAAAAAACTACGGATGCCCTTCACATTGACCGGAGGGGGTAATTTTTCAATTACATCAACCTTAGCTCTATCCACTTCAAGCCCCCTTTTAGAGACTTTGTGGCCCAGCACAATCCCCTCGGTCACCATAAAGTGACACTTTTCCCAATTTAGCACCAAATTAGTCTTCACACACCTTTCCAACACCGTCTTCAAATTTGCCAAGCATAGACTAAACGTCCCACCAAACACCGAGAAGTCATCCATGAAGACTTCCATTGTTTTCTCTATTAGATCGGCAAAAATAGCTTGGACACATCGTTGGAATGTCGCCGGCGCATTGCAAAGCCCAAAAGGCATTTTTCTGTATGCGAACACTCCAAACGGACACGTGAAAGCCGTCTTCTCATGATCAACCGGGTCAACCGCAATTTGGTTGTACCCGGAGTAGCCGTCTAAAAAACAGTAGTATTGTTGGCCCGATAGTCTTTCAAGCATTTGATCCATAAATGGGAGTGGAAAATGGTCCTTACGAGTCGCGGTATTCAACCGTCTATAATCTATACACATTCTCCATCCCGTTGCTACTTTAGTCGGGATCAATTCGTCTTTGTCATTACGGATTACGGTCATTCCACCCTTCTTCGGAACCACGTGCACGGGACTAACCCACGGACTATCCGAGATCGGGTAAATCATTCCCGCATCCAAAAGCTTCACCACTTCCTTTCTTACAACCTCTTTCATCGTAGGATTTAAGCGGCGTTGTGGTTGAGCCACCGGCTTGAAATCCTCCTCCATCAAAATCTTGTGCATACAATAGGATGGACTAATTCCTTTAAGATCGGAAAGAGTCCAACCCATAGCTTCTTGATTTGTCTTTAGCACAAATATGAGACGGGCTTCTTCTTCAATTGTCAAAAGGTTGCTTATGATAACCGGCTTGTCCTCGGTATCATCAAGGAATACATATTTCAACGTCGAAGGTAACTCTTTTAATTCAATTGACGCTTTCTCGTCAATTACCTCCTTCTTCAAATTTTCTTCCTCTACTTCCCACGGTTGTAGGTCTTCCAAGCTATCAAGTTCCTTCAAGCATTCCTCAAGAGCTAGCTCCTCTTCAACAGTGAAAACCTCCAATGAGTCGTCGAGAGCTAACTCCATAGGAGATATCTCGTGAATATGCTTTGAAACTTCCATAATAGCGTCTTCGATCACATCGATTCGAAAGCTATCATGTCTATCCTTGGAATGCTTCATCGCCTCGAATAGATCAAAGGTGACCTCCTCATTTTGAACACGCACCTTCATTAAACCGTCATCAACATCAATCATCATTCTTGCGGTCTTCATGAATGGTCGGCCCAATATGAGCGGAGCATCATCATCTTCCTCCATATCAATTACAATGAAATCCACCGGGAAGAAGAATTTGTCGACCTTCACCAACACATCTTGGGCTACGCCATGAGGATGGGTCGTCGACTTATCCGCCAATTGTAATGTCATTCGGATGGACTTAATCTCGATGTTGCCAAGCCTCTTGATAATTGACAAAGGTATAAGATTTATGCTCGACCCCAAGTCAATAAGTCCCTTTCCGACATACACATCACCAATTTTAACCGGCAATGTAACTCTTCCCGGATCAACCTCTTTCTTAGGAAGCGTCCTTTGAATGATGGCACTACAGCTCGCATCAAGGACGATGGTCTCCGGTTCCGTATACCTCCGCTTTTTGGTTAGTATGTCCTTCATGAACTTGGCATACTTTGGCATTTGTTCCAAAGCTTCAGCAAACGGAATGTTTATTTGTAATTGCTTAAAAATATCCATGAACCGGGCGTAATGCCGTTCATTCTCCCTTTTTGACGGGGCATGAGGGTAAGGAAGGTTTTGGACAGGAGTAGCGCTCACTACCTCCTTCCCTTTCGCTATTCTAGCGCTTTTCCATCTCGGCTTCTTCACTACCTCCCTTATTACCTCATCATTTTTATTCTCCTCAATCTCCACATTTTTTCCATTTTCAACTTCACCATTATTTTTATTCTTTTCAACTACTTCCTCATCACTCCACACTCCTACTTCACCATCAACATTTTCTTCCACTATTTCCTCCTCAATCTCCTTCTCTTTCTCTCTTTTTTCACTCGCCATTCTTTTTTCGTTTTCACTACCCAACTCCCTTCCACTTCTCGTCACAATCGCCTTACAATGCTCCTTAGGATTTGTTTGCGTATTGGCCGAGAAAGAAGGACCGGTTTGTTGTTCAGCTAGTTGCTTGGCAAGTTGCCCCACTTGAGTTTCAAGATTTTTTATGGCCGCGTCATTACTCTTTTGATTGGCCATTGACATTTGCATGAATTGCGTCAATGTCTCTTCCAATTTAGAATTGACTACCGGCGGTTGTTGAGATTGATACGGATTTTGGGGAGGATTTTGACGGCTAGAAGAACCACCTCCATAACCTTGGTTATGATAATAGTTGCTTCTAGGTTGGAACCCTTGGTTCCCTTGGAATTGTTGTTGTTGTTGTTGTTGTTGAGGGTGCGGTTGATAAGGTTGTTGTTGTCTTGGTTGATAGTCCCGTTGATTTGCCATGTAATTTACTTCGTCAAAACCGGGAGGTGGACAAAATCCGGTGTCATGTTCACCTTTACAAAGTTCACAACAAGCTATTTGTTTAGCTTTTGACGGTTCTCTTAACTCTTTGATTTGTTGCGTTAAAAGTTCCACTTGTTGTGAGATGAGCTTGTTTTGGGCAAGTATGGCATCATTCGTCCCTAACTCAAGCACTCCCGCCTTCTTCAAAGAATTTCCACGACTTTGACTTTGAAGATCATTCAAAGCCATACGGTTGATAATGTTGGTGGCTTCTTCGGCACTCTTTGACATCAACGAGCCACCCGAGGTGGCATCCAACAACGTCTTACAGTTTGGTTGAAGTCCATTTCGGAAGATATGGATTTGAGTTAATTCATCAAATCCATGCCCTTTGCATTTCCTAAGCATGGACTTGAATCTCTCCCACGCTTCATTCAACGATTCACTGGTTCCTTGAGAAAACACCGAGATGGCCGTTTTTGATTCCATGAATCGGTTATGAGAGAAAAATCTTTCAATGAATTTCTCCTCTAACACATTCCAATCTGTCATTACTGCAGGTGTTTGATCGAGATACCAATCCTTTGCTTTACCGAGCAAAGCGTGAGGAAATAAACGTCTGAACAACGGAAGCTCCTGAGCCTGATCCACTCCGGCAGCCAATGCTATCTCATAGAATTTTGTGAGAAAAGCAAATGGGTCTTCATGGTCCATTCCGGTGAATGGACTCCCATACAATAAATTCAGAGTTCCCGTCTTCATCTCAGCTTGCCTTCCTGTGTGGTTAGCAAACTGAGCGGTGTTCCTTGGAATGTTAATACATGGAGTAGAAATCGGTGGTGGTGGTTGTGGCTCCATGTTTGGTACGAATGTGTGTGGATTGGTGGTTGAAGAACTTTCTCCTTGCTCTTGGCGTTGCCTAGCCTGTTGCCTCCTACGTCTTGTTTTGCTATTGAGCCTCCTTGCGGTTCTCTCGATCTCAGGATCAAAAAGAAGTTCGTCCACAGGGATTTTCCCTCGCATAAAACGTAAGCTGCACACTAAACCAAACAAATTACAAGCACAAGTCAAAAATTCACAAGCTAAAACTTAAACAACCAATGCGATGCTCGCAATATCAATTTACAATCCCCGGCAACGGCGCCATTTTGTTGAGACAGTTTTTAAGTGTCGGGTTTTGTTATCGTATCCACAGAGATTGTAAGATATCACTGCCGTTCAATGGTTGAATTAATCTTAACTTAAAGTAACACTAGGGTTTTGGGTTTTAATCAAGTTATCTTGCATACAAAGTAATTAATTGCGGTAAAAGTTACGTTTTGATTAATATGAGAAATATTGTCAGAGTTAGGTTTCAATGATTACATTTGCTTTGCATGTTTTTGCACGGTCAACAATATTATAAACTCCTTTAGATGATAAATAATTTCACAAAGTCCTCTCAATGCGTTTCTCTCGAACACCCATTGTGAGTTTTGTCATTTTGATCCATTGTTTCTCTCGAACACAATCTATCAAAAAGACAACGTTTTGGTTCAACCTTATGGTGAACAAAATCATTCGTTACTATCTCTAGCTAACAAACAAGTTTGGATGAAAACCTAGGTCAAGAATCGGTAAACATCTCTCGATCAAATACCAACACAAAGAGTTTTAAATAGAAACAAAGTTTTCATCATATATTTACCGTTAAAGAGTTTACATATGAGGATCCTTACATTTACACACAAAGCTTGGAAATCACCTACATCTAACCTTGACAAATGGAGACTTAGCTACTCATTTTCATGGTAGCTTGGTCGGCAAGTAAGAAAAGAGGGTTGATCAACATCCAAGTCGAATGATCGAAGTTGGATGGGAATCCACCTTCTTTTTGTGGAAGATGTTGCTAGATGAAGAGAAATGAAATTAGGGCATCAAAAATCCCTCCAAACAATGCTGTAAAATATCTAAGAGAAAGTACAAAAAATGGAAAAGTTGGTAAAAAGTGGTATGGGCACAAAAAGTGGCACCTGCTACTTATAGACAAGTGCAGAACTGTCACGTTCGCTAGGCGAGCAGAATGGCTCGCCTAGCGAAGGCCAAAAATGGGCACAAAATGCCCCTGCGCCCAGAGAAAACTGGGCCTGTGGAACTGTCATGTTCGCCTAGCGAACAGACCTTCGCCTAGCGAAGAACTCGCTTCAACCTTCGCCCCAGCGAGGTTGAGAGGTTTTGCTACTGGAATGCTCGCTGGGGACTCGCTAGAGCCTCGCCTAGCGAGCTAGTGCTGGCTGCTCATTTCACCAAAACAGACTGAATTCGCTGCCACTTCGCCTTCAGTTCGCCTAGCGAATTAATTAACCAATTTACTGGAGCCTTTCGCCAGGAGCTCGCCTAGCGAAGGTTTTGCTTCGCCACATCCTCGCCTAGCGAGCTGGCAGATGAAATGCTCCTTTGCTTTGGTTCCTTTGCCAATTCTCTTGTGTCTTTATTATCAATTAATTCATGCCTTTCCTGCACAATAACAAACACATCAAAGGCACCAAGCTTGTTTATCAATGTACGCATTCCATGTAAAATAAATGTGATTTTGGCAATTTTAGCAAGGCAAAAGAGTGAAAGATGCCCACATATGATAGCTCAAATAAGCACTTTTGGGCATCTAACAATATCAAACATGAAAAAATCCACATTAAAACAGAAATGAATCCAATAATCATGAAATTGTTTATGTGCACATAACATGTTAAACACAAGCATCATGCAAAAAATTGGAATCAGAAAAGCTCAATTGACATGTATATGAAAATGAACAAGAGAAACATCAAAATGTGTGACACACATTGTCACACCATACATCCATGTGTCCAAAACAGAGATGGAATATGCTAAAAATTCCAAACAAAAGCTCAAAAATCATGTATCATGTTAGGAATCAGCATATCAAATTTCAAAGAAATTGGACAATCAATGAGCATTTCACAAGTCAATTAGCACAACATGTCACATTTTGCATCATGTTCAAATAAGCCAGCACAATTAAAAATCCAAAAATGATAAAATCAGGAAATCACCATCACAAAATAATAGACATTCAATCAAACATGTGGAAAAAAGTTTGAATTAAATTGGACTAGTATGCTATTTTTTATGATTTTTAGAAGTTAATGAAAATAAAATGAATTAATGAAAATCAATTGGAAAATGATATGTGAAGGTAATTGAAAAAATGCATATGGCAAGGATTGAACACAGGACACTGCAGTCAAAAGAAGCGCTGGAAATAAAATCACAAAATGTCATGGCTAGGAATCGAACAGAGGAAACAAGGATCAAAAGGAAGCGCTCAAATGATAAAATTCAGAAACAACATGGCCAAGGATCGAACCAACGTGTGGACGGTTCAAGGCGCTCAAAACTAAAATCAGAAATAATGCAATGCCAAGGATTCGAACAGAGGCGTGGAAGTTTGCAAGCGCGCTCAAAAATAAAATCCAAAACAATGTAAGGCCAGAATCGAACTGAGGTTTTGAGGGTAAAAGGTGTGCCCAGAATGAAACGCAGTGTTTCATTAAAGGACGTGGCGTCCCAATCAGCGGTCAACTACCACACAAGCGCAGCCAAGTAAACACAGGCCAATGGATTGGCCAACAGAAGCCACGCAAGCGTACACGAGGCATAAACCCTAAGCATTATTACAGGCGGAGGCTGGTGGTTGTTTCCACCGTCTTCTCCGGCCAGCCAGGCGGAGAAGACACAAAATTTTTTCCAGAAATCATCAATAGGCATATGGTTCGAACCATCTTGATGAGTAGATCACAAATATCATGTTATCTAAGCCTAATTTCTCATGGATCAAGCAAATCGAACAAAAACATAATTGCAATCAAAACTTCAAATCAGCATATCTCACTCAATACTCATCCATTTCAAATTCTATTTATATCAGGATCATCAGCAGTGCAAGATCTATCAATTCATGGCAATAAAATGAAGAATAATGAGATTCGAATTCCAACCTTTTTGGAGAGCAGTGAGTTGATTTCTTTGATTCAAGCTTCCTCCAGCTCCAGATATTCTCCTCAACTTGTGTATTGAAGCTTTATGCACGAATTGATGCTTGAATCCACCAAATTGAAGCTCAATTTTCAAGATCCATCTTCATGTTCATGTGCTTGTATGGCTCAAAATCCAGCTCAAACGAACAATCCAGATGATGATTCTTGCTCAGAATTACACAGGGGTCATGAATATGCAAAGAGATTGAAGGTTTGTGTCAAGAAATTTGGATTTTCGAAGAGAGAAAATTTGGAAGGAATTTGGAAATTTTGAGATCTGAATTCTGTTATCCCCTCAAATGAAATTAGGGTTTTGCTTTTATATGGTGTGTTAATGATGCTGAAACAAAGATTAAGCCAAAGCTAAACATGATTAGTGAAATATGAGGTGTAGTACAAAAAATGCAAGTGAGCTTAGCATGTACATGCTACACGTGAACAGTGCCATGCTGGGCCTTGAAATCACTTAAAATCAGCCAATAATCAACATGGAATTGGTATTTTGCATGTATGATCAACAAAATTCAACTTCTTGATTTTCCCTCCAAAATGTTCATGCATGGACAAATGATCATGTGAGCTAATTTCATGCATGACAATGGTTGATTTGGAAAATATTGGTCATGAGGAGCATTTTGCAAAAAGAGTGGACCAATTTGGAGTTTTGGATCAAAAGTTATGCCATGTTGAACTTCCATGCACACTTGGCAATCATTTGATCATAATTCTTCAACCATTCATCAGATGCTTATGATCTTGGACTTTTTGGAAATGGGAGAGAAAGATCTTCAACTTTCATGTTCAACAAAATTTCATTTGAAGCTTCTTTGATGTTGGAAAGTTAAGTTGAATGTGAACCAAAAACTTGCCATTTTTGGAAACTTGAAATTATAGGTCACTTTCCATTTTAGGAAACTTTTGAGTTGACCTCAAAATCTTCAATATTGATGTTTGAAATGTCAAATGAACCTTGTTTGAACATGAATGAGGTATTTCAATCATCTCCTCATCCTCAAAATCCTCAGTTGACTGTACAGTTGACTGTCTTGGTCCTCAGATGACCTGAAAATGCTTTGATGAATTTGAATCTCCACCACTTGGGAAAAATGCTCCAAAATGGAACCATAACTCATATAAGCTCATCAAAACGATCATATGGTCCACATCTCAAGAAAATACCATCATCTCTTGCACAAAGGATGCCCAGGAAGTGCTTGACCTGTGTTTGCTTAAGCTGCAAGTAACAAAGATTAATGACATATTTTTGTACTTTTGGTTAGTAAATGAAATGATAAAAACAATGATATACAATGCAAGTATGCCTGGTGATCAAAACCACTCAAAAGAGATCCCTACCCAAAAGGGAAAGGAAGCCAAGATGCTCAAAGATCCTTGAGGCTATGCAATGAAATGCTATGATGCCATGAGAGATCTTAGGGACAAAATTAGGGTCTTACAGTGTCGAAGCAGGTTGCTCGACAGAGCAAGGAAGTGTCCAACCACCTAGTGTGTTAAGTAGTGTTAGCTATTTTGGGCTTTTATAATTTTGGGCTTTTATAGTTTTGGGCTTTGACTTGAGGTCCAAGTTAACCTAAATCTATAAATAGAGGGAGTAACCCTTATTTTTGTAATGAGGTGAATAGAGTATTGTATTCATAGTATTTTGCAGTTGCAAAGTGAATAACAAGTTTTCCACAGTTTGTAGGCAGAGAGAAACTCTGAAGAATTCTAGTCTTTTGCCATACGGTGAACTGACTTTTTGTGTTTTGCCTTTAATCGCAATGTCGCGGATAGTAAGAGTCGCCACCGACTTTTCTTTTATCCAATAAGGAAAGGTGGAAAAGAACAGGAAAGACCTTAATTTAGATTTTGGGTTCGGGAGGTACATTATACAAAGGGAAGGTGTTAGCACCCTTTGTATCCATGGTTATCCATGGGCTCTTAATTGCTTGATCACTTATATTATTTTTCTTGTCTGAAAAAGTGTTCGTGAATTGTTTAGAAAATGTTTTGAAAAAGGAGAACTTAACTTTGTAATGATTCTTGTACGAATGTATACAAAGTGGTTATCTCGCTTAGCTTTGAAAATGGTTTAGAAAAATATAACTCGGCAATGATCCTAGTACGAATGTATACCAAGTGGTGATTTTCTAAAAAAAATGTTTTGAAATGTGTGGGGTGTGAAAAGTATTTTAGGTTATGGATAAGCAATTAAGAGTTATACCTACCCAAGGTCTTTATGGGCATTTCCTATCCTTATGAGGGTAAAACTGTCCTTACTATTGAGAAGTAAGTAGTTTTATCCTTTGGATGTAAAAGGGTCATCGTAGGGTCATTGATCGGTCACCGAGGGCAACAGTTGTGAGGATACCTTAGCATTCGAAGGGACTATCATCATTTAACCGTAGGCTACACCGAAGGGTCATCGAGGGACGAAATCATACATTCGAAGGCAACATCCGAGGGGCTATGATTTATTTTAGAGGGACATGATGATTTAATCGAAGGGTCTTGGCTAAGGGTATCCCCACATTCGCGGGACATGACCATAATACCGTAATCGTAGGGTAACAAAGAGAGGTCCAAGATCACTTATTACAAGGCAAAGTTTTACAATTAATTAGATAGCCGTAATCAATTAGGTAATTAGGTCCACATTAAAATTGATGAAATCGATACATTAAAATCAGCTAGGTAATTGAGGATGAATCTCCACATTAAAATTAAGTAATTCAGAATCCATCTCCATAAGGATATCCCACACATAAGGTGGAAGACCTAGCCGGCCGTTTCCTCGGGAATATGTAAGCCTTTACACAATTCAGCACACGGGTTAGAGCATCGAGATAAAGTACAATTGAAAATTGCACCACAAAACAAACACAACAGTCATAAAGTCAGGCCAAATAAAGCAGAATTATAATGAAGCTTGATTAGACAAACATAAGGCAGAACAGAAAAGAAACAAAACAGCCACTGTCTCGTTCGCTCCTGCTTCGCCTAGCGAAGGCTTAGCGAGTGCTCGCTACAAGCTCGCTTAGCGATGTGCTAGCGAGCGGCTGCTGGTTTTGAATTTGATAGCAGCATGGTCTCCGGAACCCTGAACTTTGTGGCATTGAATTACAGGAATAGCATGGACAAACATTCAGGATATTCAAGCATATTTAAATTCGCATGTGAAATCAAATTACATATCCGAAAATTTAATCATGATGCCTTATGTATGTAGAGATTATCGATTAAAAGCATAAAACATTAGAGATACGCAAACCTGTTTGCAACCGGGCTGCGATGTTGAAGGGACTGACCACTCTTGGTATCGGATGGAATTGGGCGGCGGTAGCTTCGGAGCGGAGGAGCGGCCTTCAGGGTTTCTTTACTCGGAACTCTCTAAGGTAGCCTCCAGGGTTTCTGTGCCAGGGTTTCTGTCCGTCTTCGTCTCTGTCTTCCCCCCCCCCCCCCCTTTTCTGACTGAAGCTTGGCTATTTATAATGCTCTTGTTGTGACCTAATGGGCTCAGAGTGAAGCCCGAAAATTCTGATGTTCGCAAGCTTCGCTAGGCGAGGGAGTTGCTCGCCTAGCGAGCAAGCTAGTTTGGGCTTTTTCTGGATTTGGTGCTTCGCTGGGGCGAGTGTCATGACGAAGGGTTCGCTAGGCGAAGGAATTGCTCGCCTAGCGAGCAAGTTAGTTTGGGCCATTTTGGATTGAGTCCGTTGTGAGTTGGGCTTTTGTTCCTTTAAGATCAGTGCCTTGCAGAATAAGTCGGAGTGCCTTGAAAAATGCCTTGTAATATCAACGGGCAAATTTTGGGGTATGACATCTTTCTTCTCCTTCATCGTTCTTTACTTTCTTTCTTTCTCCATTGTTCTTCCTTTTCGTTGTTATTGTGTGGGTGATAACAATCTTGTTCATCAAGATTGATTGAAATTCTCCATAGGTTTTAGGGGATTTCTAACATCTGGTATCAGGAGCTCCGGTTAATCGATTCGTGGGAAGAAAATCACCATGGCAACGAATCACCCAAACGGGCATTTTCCAGCCAATCTTCTGATTCTCAAGAATAACAATTATGAGAATTAGTGCAAGCAGATAAAGGTTGTATGTTGTTATCAAGATCTTTGGGATCTTGTGAAGGAAGGAGTAGCAACGCTTGCAGAAGCCGCGATAGATCAAGAAAAGGTTGCACATAAAGAATTGAAGAAGAAAGATTATAAAGCTCTCTTTATAATCCACCAATGTGTTGATGCAGATAACTTCGAAAAGGTTACTGATGCAGAGTCAGCGAAAGAAGCATGGGAAATTCTGGAGAAATCATTTGGAGGCGCGGAGAAGGTGAAAGAGGTGAGGTTACAAACTCACAAAAGAACGTACGAATTGCTTCAGATGGAAAACAATGAAAGCATAATTGATTTTTTCACCAAGGTTACGAAACTGGTGAATCAAATCAAGGTATATGGAGAAGTGTTGACATCAAGATCTGTTGTTGGAAAGATCTTGAGGTCGTTGGCTCCAAAGTTCGACCACGTGGTAGTAGCCATAGAAGAGTCGAAAGATTTGTCAAAATTGACAAAGGAAGAGTTTCGATGGACACTTGAATCTCATGAACAAAGAATGGATTAAAGAGTTGCAGGAAAGTCGAAGAATGATATGACTTTGCAGGCTCAATCAATAAAAGAAAGAATAGACAAAGGAAGCTGGAATGGCAACAAAGGTAGAGGAGGCTACAACAATTCGACTAGTCGAAATTAATAAGAAGGAAACTAGTCGAATTAGAGAAAACCCTGGAACCAAGGCAACCAAAGAGGTGGTGTTGCGGGTAGAGGAAGAGGTGGTGGTCAAAAGCCAGACAAGAGTCACATTAAGTGTTACAATTGTAAGAGGTATGGTCATTATTCTAGTGATTGTCCAGAAAAGCAGAAGAATCAAGAAACTTATGCAAAGCTTGCGAAACATGAAGAAGAAGAGACATTGTTGATGGTTACAACAAGAGAAAAAAAGAGATTTAATTACCAATGGTGCTTGGACTCAGGATGCTCATCACACATGTCTGGAAGAAAAGATTGGTTTGTCAAGATAAAGCCCTCAATAAATAACATGGTGAAATTTGCAAATGACAACACTCTAGCAGCTGAAGGTGTTGGTGATGTTCTGGTTATGAGGAAAGATGGAAAGAGGTCAGTAATTTCAAATGTGTTGTACATACCAGGCATGAAGCGTAGTTTGCTCAGCATAGGGCAGTTGGTCGAAAAGAACTACAAGGTGTCGATCGAAGACAAGATGATGAGAGTTCTCGACTCAAATGGAAGGTTGATCTTGAAGGCTCCAATGTCTCAGAATAGAATCTTCAAGATTGAGTTAATGTGATGGAGCATAAGTGTCTTGTAACAGAAGCCAGCAGAGATGAATGGATATGGCATTATAGACTTGGACATCTCAATTTCAAAGACATCAGAGATTTGAAGAGAAGAAATATGGTTTCAAGATTACCAGAAATCGACATTCCAAATGAAGTGTCTGAAGAATGTGTGCTTGCAAAGCAGCATAAGAACAACTTCAATAAGGATGCAGGAAGCAGGTTGAAGGCAATTCTTGAAGTCATATACTCTGATGTATGTGGTCATCTCTAGGTGGATTCTATTGGAGGTAACAAATACTTTGTTACATTCATAGATGATTTCAGTTAAAAACTGTGGTCTTACCTGATCCAGAAGAAAAGTGAAGTGATTGAGGTATTTGCCAAGTTTAAATTTATGGTCGAAAGATAGAGCGGTCGAAAAATCAAGATTTTGAGAATTGATGGTGGTGGAGAATATGTGTCGAAAGACTTCGATGCATTATGTGTGAAAGAATGGATTATGCATGAGGTGGTGCCACCCTACACTCCACAGCAGAATGGAGTCGCGGAAAGGAAGAATAGAACCATTATGAATATGGTTAGAAGTATGTTGAAAGGCAAGCATCTACCCAAAGAATTATGGGGAGAAGTTGTGTCGACTGCAACATATATCCTGAACAGATGTCTGACGAAGAAACTAGAAGGAATCACGCTAGAAGAATGTTGGTTTGGTGTCAAGCCTAGCTTGAGTCATCTGAGGGTGTTTCGATCTATAGCACATAGACATGTGCATGATCAGTTGAGAAGAAAACTTGATGACAAGTCGAGTCAGATGATCCTGATAGGATATCATTCGATTGGAGGATAAGTTGTTCAACCCAGTGAATAAGCAAGTGGTGATCAGCAGGGACGTGATCATAGATTAGCTTAAGGAGTGGGATTGGACTGAGAATGTCAAGAAAGATTCAGTGAGAATCTTTTATGATGAACTAGCTAGTGAAGTCGAAAGAGAAGTTCGACAGGAAGAAGTCAGAGGTGAAGTAGGCCCAAGCAGACCTCAGAGAACAAGACACATGCCTGCAAGATTGCAAGAATGTGTGATTACATCAGATGATGTGGTCGATGAAGAAGGTGAGCTGGTACATTATGCTTTCTACGTAGATGTCAAACCTATCAATGCAGCTGAGGCATTGAAAGATTCGAAGTGGATGAAAACAATGGACGAAGAGCTGAATTCAATCAAAGTCAACAACACTTGGTCATTTGTCAAATTGCCCCAAGACAAGAAGGCAATCAATGTGAAGTGGGTATACAAAGTGAAGTTGAATCCCAGAGGAGAAATAACTCGACACAAGGCGAGACTTGTGGCGAAAGGATTCCTTCAGAAAGAAGGAATCGACTTCGATGAAGTTTTTGCACCTGTTGCTAGGATCAAAACAATCAGGTTGGTTATTGGTCTAGCAAACATGGACAACTGGAAGATGTGTTAGATGGATGTGAAATGTGCATTCCTTAATGGATCCTTAGAAGAAGAAGTTTATGTTGCACAACCAGCTGAGTTTGAGAAACATGGCGAAGAAAGAAAGGTGTACAGGCTACATAAAGCCCTGTACGGACTTAAACAAGCTCCTAGAGCTTGGAATAAGAAGATAGATGGATTTTTAAGGGAGAAGGAATTCGTGAAGTGCAAATCTGAACATGGAGTATATGTAAGAAGAAGCAAGAGTGAATTGCTTATACCATGTCTCTATGTCGATGACCTGTTGATAACAGGTAGTTGCAAGAAGGAGATCAAAGACTTCAAAGATGATATCAACAAGGAATTCGAAATGTCAGATTTGGGTGACATTTAGCATTGAATTCTACAAGAGTGGTAGAGGTTCGATGATGCATCAAAGAAGGTATGCAGGTGAAATTTTCAAGAGATTTGAGATGCAAGATTGCAACCCAACTTCAACTCCAACTGAATCCAGATTACAATTGTCGAAAGATTCAGATGAAGATGATGTCGACCCAACCCAATACAGAAGACTTATTGGGTCACTTCGATACCTTTGTCATACAAGGCCTAACTTAGCATACAATGTAGGTATGGTGAGTAGGTTCATGCAGAAGCCAAAGGTATCACATCTAGCAGCGACGAAGAGGATACTGAGGTATCTGAAAGGAACTCTCGATTATGGAATTTTGTTTCCTACAACTGATGAAGGAAAAGAATACAAATTAGTGGGATACACCGACTCAAGTTGGTGTAGTGATGTTGAGGATCAAAAATCCACAACTGGCTATGTGTTTATGCTAGGTGGTGCACCAGTTTCTTGAAGTTCGAGAAAAGAGACAGTAGTGGCATTATCATCGTGCGAAGCATAATACATAGCTGCTTCTCTATGTGCATGTCAAGCAACATGGATGGTGAATTTGGTCGAAGAGATAAAAGCGAAGAGTCATGGAGCAATTACCACGAAGATCGACAGCATGTCAGCTATCAATTTGGCGAAGAATCCGATAGCACGTGGTTGAAGCAAGCACATCGAGATGAGGTTCCATTATCTTTGAGAGCAGGTAGCAGATGGGAAGATGAATCTGGAACACTGCAGAACTGAGAATCGGATTGTAGACATCAGAACAAAGGGAGTGTAGGTCGAAGTGTTCAAAAGACTAAGAGTTATGATGAATGTTGATAGCTTAGACACAATGAATTAGGTGGTGTGTTGAATTATAATTCCTTGTGTCGAAGCAGGTTGCTCAACAGAGCAAGGAAGTGTCCAACCACCTAGTGTGTTAAGTAGTGTTATCTATTTTGGGCTTTTATAATTTTGGGCTTTTATAGTTTTAGGGTTTGGCTTGAGGTCCAAGCTAACCTAAATCTATAAATAGAGGGAGTAATCCTTATTTTTGTAATGAGGTGAATAGAGTATTGTATTCAAAGTATTTTGCAGTTGCAAAGTGAATAACAAGTTTTCCACAGTTTGTGGACAGAGAGAAACTCTGCAGAATTCTAATCCTTCTTCTCCTTCATCGTTCTTTACTTTCTTTCTTTCTCCATTGTTCGTTCTTTTCATTGTTATTGTATGGGTGATAACAATCTTGTTCATCAAGATTGATTGAAATTCTCCATAGTTTTTGGGGGATTTCCAACAATTGTAACTTCAAAAAATGATTATTAATTATTTTATTAACAATGAAAGAATGACAAAAATAAATTGTGTATGTGACATAATATAACTAAATGACAAAAGTGACATTACTTTTATTGATGATTGGTCTATATTCACACATGTATATATTTTTAATGCATTTAAAATTTTAAAGAGAAAGTAGAAAATCAATAAAACAGAAGTATTAAAGTCTTTATGAGTGATAGGGGGAGATTATATTTCTATTAAATTTTTATGCATATGGTGAAGAATATGATATTATACATGAATGTTCCGCACATCATACACCACAACAAAATGATCTAGCATAAATAAATAAAAAAGACTAAGTTGAATCATCGAGGGATCAAATGTGATTTTATAGGCTATGCATCTAATATTAAACATATATACTTTTGAATTTGGAGTCTAATGAAATTATTGAATTCCGAAATGTAAAATTCTTTGAGAACCTCATCATAAAGTATAAGGAATTTGAGATTCCAACAAATTAAGAACTTGTGGAGCCTTGTTTTACAGATGATATGCTTTTAACAAGGATATCAATTATTTATAATGACAAGTAATGATAATTCAAGCATGAACGATTAAACAGATAGAGATGCAAACATATCTTTAGGGTTTCATAAACTTGACTATTCAATTATGAAAAATAAAGAATGCAACTAAAGCCTCATCTCAAGCCACTCAGGCATGTGTTAACATAAAGAGTAATATCCGACAAAGTCTAGAAGTAATATGGTGATATCTAAATTTAATAATGGGTGAACGATTGTAAGGCAAAATGACTTTATCGTAAAAGCATATGGCTAAAGCGCGCGCACACGCACACACACAATCTATTTTAAAAAAATGTTTTACCAAAAAAAGATATTTTGAAAAACATCTGGAAGTTATGACAAATGAATTGGGATTAGTCAAAATAGCTATAGGTGAAGTTTTAACTTTTATAATCAATTAGAATATTTGTCCAATCGATTAGAAATGTGAAAACTTAAGGCCCAAGTTGTCTTGAAGGCGCCTCGATTTTGTGGAACAACTAGATATCTTAAACTTAATTTTTGAGAACTTACAAACGATTATTTCTATCTTCTAATCGATTAGGAATAGGTGATCATTGATTAGATTATTACAAAATGCTTTTATTGAAATTCCTTTTTTGATCCAACCTCGGGCCTTTAAATAAAAGTTTCATTTCTCCATTCAAACCATCCAAAATCGTGTTTTGACACTTTCATCACTCACTCTTTCTCTCTCTAAACATTTCTTTAACTTTCTTTTACTATGTTTTTAGCCTAAGTGCTTTTGTGAGAAAAGTCATTTTTTGAGTGAGATTATTTTTGTAATTCTAGAAAGGGTACAATTGTAAAATTCAGCAAAGGAATCTTTTGTATATACCTTGGTTGAATACTGCCCAATTAGGGATTTGTTTAGGTTAAAAGCTAAACCCGTAAAATTATTTTTGTTTGGGATTATGTGATTCAGTCCTAGTTTAGGTTGGAGATCAGCCAGTGATAAAATCTTCTAGGTTCTTGGTCAGCCCGATGTTAAAACCAAGATAGGTTTAAGCTCAACCCGATATTAAAAGCTTCACATATTGGAGATCAGTATGGTGTTAAAATCAAGTTTTTTGTTATCTTGTGTAAAACTAAGGTATTGAGCTCAAATTTTTTGGAACTTGAAGATTAACCTCTCCAAGGTTCGTGTTTGTAGAGAGAAGACTAACATTTTCAATCCACCATTTGGGAAGAAATATTGGCCACTTCAATCTCAAGCTTACTCTGAAAAAAATATGCAAACACACATATCTATCATGTTGTATTTCTTGGTTGAAGATCAACAATCATTCCTTATATAAGGGGGTTCGTGAGTCTTTCCTATGAAAAGCTCTCAATATTTAATGAAAACTCTCAAGATCAATTCCTGGGGATATGACTATGTTTCTTTTGATTGAACTTGTATAATTTTTGGTGTTCTTCTTCTTCCCTTTACTCATTTTTATCTCTGCCATTTATTTTCTGCATTTTACTTTCCGCTGCAAAGTTCTCAAAAAAAATTTTAACTCTGATTTTATTTCACAAAATTGTTCAAATCCACGTTTTTCCAAACCACACAATTCACCCCCTCTTGTGTGTGAAGTCTCAAGTCCAACAGAACCTCATGAGAAAGATTCTCCACACACTACTGAAACACAACCCAAAAGTTCTTCATGGATTTTTGAAACACAAACCCGAACTTAGGATAAGCAAGAGAGCCGGGAAGGCTTAGAATCTAAGACCGAACAAAATCGATTCTCGACTTTGTTTTAATCCGGTAGAAGGAAATAATGATAATTTTGTTTTTAAGTTTTCTACTATTCTTCAAGTGAAAGATTATCCTAAGAATTATAAAAAAAACAGTAACTCCAAGGGACTCCTCCTTTTGGAATGATGTTATCAAAGACGAAATAAATTCAATAATGTCAAATCACAGTTGAGAACTTGTCGATCTACCTAAAGGATCCCATTGGATGAAAATGGGTGTTTAGAAGGAAATATCGTAGTTTTGGCACACTAATCACCTATAAGGCTAGATTAGTATCCTAGGGTCTTAGACAAAAATAAGGTGTTAATTATTTTGACACATAGGCACCAGTATCAAGGATGACGATAATTAGAGTATTGTTTGCATTGGTTTCTTTGCATCACCTTATACTTCATCAAATGGATGGCAAAATGACATTCCTAAATGGAGATCTCGATGAGGTAATTTACAAGTAGAAACTAGAAGGTTATGTGCTTCCTAGTAATGAACGAAACACATGGAAGCTTGTCAAATCCTTGTATGGATTAAAATAAGCACCAGAATAGTGACATAAAATGTTTAACTCTATCATTGTAAGATTCACCAATTTAGGGGGAGACAGACAACTTAGGGGGATACTTTTCAATCATTATCAAAAACACAAATTCAAAGAGTTTGTCATCATCAAAATGGGGAGATTGTGAAGAATACATCTTATATCTAGTTATGTTTTGAAGAAGACAAAAAGTTATTAAAGAAGAAAAGGATAAAAAGTGTCATGAACATCAATATGAAGTTGATCAAGAAGGTTGAACATAGAAATTCAAGTGAAGATTTAAGAAAATTGAACATAACTAAGGTGTTCATTGCAATTCATATTGTACCACTTTAAATTGCTCAGAATTTCATCTCTCACTCCATCTAAAACCTTCTTGAATCATTATGCATAATCTTACATGAAGCCTTGCCTTTAAAATACATTTTAAGGGCTGAAAGAAATGAGGTATTCGACTATCTATATGTGGTATTTGAATACCAAGTATAAAAGTTGCAAAAAGATTTAGTTCTGAAAAAAATGATAATCGACTACCATAAGATGGTATCTTAATACTAGTGTTAAAAGACAACTTTTCATATGTCATAATGTGTGTAAATATTTCAATTCTTCATGATTAAGTTTTAAATTCATACTCATTTCAAATGGATTTATTCCTAATCCTCGTGACAAGTGTTTGTAGACAAAGTTGTGTGAGAATATTGATATTCCTTTGTGTCTATGTTGATTACACCTTGATAATTAGCAACGAGATGAATAAAATTTTAGAAAAAAAGAGGTTACAAACTTCCACATTCAAGATAAAAGATCTTTGACTAGTGGACATTATTTTAGGGATCAAAGTAAAGCGAAATAGTAGGGGTTATGAACTTATTCAAACACAATATGTTGAGAAAATACTTGATAATTTCAAACACTTACATTTCAAGCAAGCGAGTACTCCATTTTATCCTAGTTTCAAACTTTAAAAGAATATTGGAAAAGTTGTGCCTCAATTGGAATATGTAAGTGCAATTGATTGTCTTATGTATTTAATGCAATGTACCAGACCTGCCATAGTATTTGCAGTAAGTAAAATGAGTATATTTTCTAACGATCCAAATGATGAGTATTGGAAGGCCATCACAAAGAATTTCGGTTATATTTTGAAAAAAAAACAACTTTGGCCTCCATTATGGTACTTTTCCTTCCATATTAGAAGGATATACCGATAAAAGTTGGATATCTAGTGTCGAAGATTATAAATCTACAACTGGATAAATATTTATACTAGTTGGGGGTGTTATTTCTTAGAAGAGCAAGAAACAAACATGTATCACTCTCTCAACCATGCAATCAGAGTTTGTGGATCTTTCTTCCGTTGGTCGAGAAGTTGAAAGGTTGGGGGACCTTCTGATGGAAGTTTTGTTGGTTATAGAAAATGCGTTTAAAGTGTTAATACATTTCACTCACATATATACGTTCAAGTTATCATGTAGCTTATCCATTTACTAAACCATTAGCCAAAGATTTAGTAAAGACTACCTCGAGAGGTATGATATTGAAACTCCTTTAGTAAGAGTTCCAACAATGACGGAAACCCAATCTAAAATTATAGAACATTAACCTCAAGATTTAATGGGTAACAATAAGTCATTGATTTGGATATTTGTGAAACATTATGTGATATTGTTGACTATTGCATAATGAGGGTTGAGTTTTTAAACTCTTAATGAAGTTCAATTTCGATAATATGTATCTCAAGAAAAGTAGATACAATAGGAACTTCACTTCACCTATGTGAATTTCAAGATAGTGTCGTCTCAATGTGAGAATTGAAATTTCTCTCACAATAGATTCATGAAACGGGAAAAGCACACGACCATAAATAGTGTCAGGCCAAAGATGCAGGCGAAGAACCGTTAAAGAGTGTGTTTAAGGTAACACCAATATAATCACAAGAGATAACAAGTTCAAAGCTCTAAAGTTCTGATTTGACTTTGTGTTATCATTACTAAGGTTAAGTTCAAATCGAAAGATACTTAATTGTATTAACATTTTTTGTTTTCTTTTCTAGAATAGGTCTTGTCATTTATTGAGATTCTTAACCACTAGACTAATGTTCATTTTATTTATAATATTTATATGTTGAATATATAATACTTAATAACTTATTTTTTGACATTTATTTTTACTTTCCATTCTCTTAAATATATAATACATAATAGCTTATATAATACGTTGTGTTTATGTTCTTATGAGTTATGATACTATCTTCTATATATAGAATTTGAGTTTTGTTGTGCCTATACAGAGAATGTGCATATATATTGTGCCTATATTATTCTTTGAACAAATACGAGGGTAATAACTTAGTAGATATTATCTTATTAAATGTTAGAATGTGATTCCCCTCCTACATTGGCGGTTAGCACTTAGAATGGGGGATGAATTGAGATATATAATTGCTTGCTTGTTGTTATTATTCACTTTTACTTATGTGCAGTTTGCATCGTGTGTTTTCTTTTTCAAATGTATAGTTGATGACCTGAAGTTCGTATTATTTTTACATTCAATTCTTCTAGTTGCCGGCTATTTGTTACTTATTTAATTTAATTTCTACTTTTTTATTGTTCAACTTTATGAATTTAAGTAATTGCAATTTGATAGTTATGAGGTGTACTTGATGATAGTTAACTGAATTAATTAAATTGATTTTTGTGGAATCATTTATTAGCGAGCAACTTTCTAACGACCTTGCCAAACTGAAAATTATTACATAGGCTATTCTCATATATTGAAAGATAAAAGTGTTTCTCCAGCACTTTTCTGTTATGTATAATATATATGTTTCGTTAAATCTGTCTTTAGATGCTAAACTGAAAATTTTCTTTTGCATTATTTTTGGTTTCCTTCTATCAAAATATACATTTTTATCATTTTATGTACCGATAATATTTTGATTTATTCTATTAATTATCTTTTCTTATAGGAAACTAGATTTCAGTTACACCATTTACATTTGAGTTAATTGATACTAATGTTCTTTTGTTGTGTTTTGGTAGAGGCAGGTAGAATTTTGAGAGAATGGAAAGTAAAGAAAAATGTCAAAAAAATAAGCTATTATGTATTATATATTTAACATGTAAATATTATAAACAAAAGGAACATTAGTCCGGTGGTTAAGAATCTCACTTAATAAACTTAGGTGCTGAGTTTACCCCCTCGTAATTAAAATAAAATAAAATGCCAAGTGAAAATTTTTAAATTATTTTTTACTATTTGCTGAAGTGGATTTTAAAAAAATAATCCAAAAGTAAATTAAATGACACATATACAAGTCACATCAGCAAATAGTGCACCCAGGGGCCATAGACATGGAATCTTCACATTACAAGGGGGAATAAAAAAAATTCTTTTATAGGGGTATAAACCAAATATCGCTTATATTATATGGGGTTTCGTATATTTAACCCAATTCAGAAATAGGAAAATGTGTTGCAGTAAGCAATCAAAATAGGCAATGCTTTAAAGTGTTGTAGTAGACAAAAAAATTGCAACACTTAGTTAAAAACCGTTGCTGAAAGGGTGTGTTTCATCAAGGGTCACAACCCTGTGAAACACCACAACTTGGCCTATAAATTCATAATTCATAATTCATGAAAAACACATAACAAGAGTACATCCTCTTTACTACAGATTTCGAATTTCATCTTCCATAACTTCAAGCTTTCATCGGTCTCATGCAAACTCGACATACGTTGAATTATCCTGAGTATCCCCCCGCTTTGACTCTAAGGCAGTTTGAGAGTGGTTGAAATACTATAAGGAAATTGATTCATTCACGATTCAGACCTTGATCCATTTAATTAGAAACAATTTTCTAAGACATATCATCGTAAGCCAAAAAATGGACCAGTCGAGTTTAATGCGACAATTGCTAGATTTATCGATGATATAATCAAGATGTTGAAACATTCAGAATCATAGAGTGATGTCCATGTTTTGTTCTTTATTATTGTTTTGTCAAGTTATGTAATTGTTTGTGTTAAGTTATGTTAATTGGTAAGTGTTAAGTTATTTTAACTCTGCAATAATGAAAGTGATAAAGTGTTATCTAATAAATTGCATGGTGTAAATGTACGAGTAATAATAAAAATAATAATAATATCTACACATGTCTCCCACTAGTTATGTGTATTGTTTGCGATGTCAAAGTATAAACCTTATTGTCTAGGTTTACCAAACACATGAGGTTATCCATAATGACTGTTATCATCTGTAGATGTTTTTGGTCAGCGACACCAGATGGAGGTGATGGCATGTCACCAGAAGGCCATAACATCGAAAGGTCTAACATGATTTGTATGCTTAACTAGTGAGATGATGTTAGGGTGTGGTACAATAAGGTACCACTCTAAGTAACCATCCACATTCTGCGCATGGAACTAAACCTCCACTGCCTGATTTGTAATGGCACAAGCATAACTGACAATTTTACCCATAACACATTTGTCAATACCCTCAATTGGCACAATAGGGACTATTCGTGGGATGTCCTGGACATATAGCCAAACTGGGGCATACACCTCTTAGATAAGTGTCTAGCCACTAAGGTCTCCCATCGTGTATAACCAGAAAAGGGAAGTGTCATCAAACTCCTGACGCACTCTATGATATGCGTATGGTGTCCATATGACATCATCTAAGTTCAGAACATCGACCTTCTTCTTATACTCCATAAGACATGGGGTGTGCATGCATGGATTTACATCTCTTGGCCATTGTGGAGCCAACAATGGTAGGAGTAACCCGTGTTTCACAAATGGTAATTTCTTCTGCTGCGTCGAGTATGGTCAACGAATAGTCCCCCAATGAAAGGAGACCACAATCATCGACAATCTCCCTGACCTCCAGTAACATCGAGGCATCTAAGAACTTCTTCAGCTTCGCCTCGTGGGCGGGGACACCTTCAAAAATTGTTAGTCTTGTAACAAACAAATTAAAAGGCATAAGTTATTTTCAACATATCAATAATAAATAAAAACACGTTCAACATAACATATATATACCTCTCCCTTCCATCACATGATCCATAACTTCCAAAACATCAACGATTGCATGATCATTTCTTCCAACCATTTCTCTGTATATCAACGAATAACCATTAGAAGAAACATTGCATCGACAACGTTCACACACTTGTCGCATACTGGGAAACAAATAAAAATCATGAAAATTGGTCGGACAGACTGACTTGCTATGTTACCACTATGTAAAAACCTAAACCCCGACTCTTAATATAAAAGAGAAATTCACACTTTAGGATGTTACTCAAACAAAGCATACATACTTACCAAAGTTAACAAACTCGCAGCGGAACTCAAATTATATCATAACTTCAAAATTTTATTTAAAGGAAATACTCAAGGAAAATAAAATCCAACATTAACTCAAAACAAATTCATCACATTCC
This sequence comes from Lathyrus oleraceus, assembly GCF_024323335.1. Classification (NCBI taxonomy): domain Eukaryota; kingdom Viridiplantae; phylum Streptophyta; class Magnoliopsida; order Fabales; family Fabaceae; genus Lathyrus; species Lathyrus oleraceus. The sequence continues at coordinate 308,100,958 of NC_066579.1, forward strand.
CCAATGTTATAGAATCAGTGTAATGTCCATCTAATAACGTAAATAAATAAATAAGAAAGAAAGCTACAAGACCATCTTCCAACTCATAAGCAATTACTCCGGCTGAGTATTTGTACAACATTTCAAAAGTCACACAAAACAAACAAGAAAGGGGTGAGAATACACCTTACAAATGTTAATGGTGAAAATTAACACAGCATGATGGTAAACGAAACAACAATATATTCTTCTCACAAAACACAATCACATTCCAATTTATAATGCAAATGTTAATGCACCAACTACTCCTTCAATATACATGTGGTATCGAATTTTTGAGATCGAAGATATGTTACTGATTGCCCCTGCCTTTGGTTCCTCTCTGAAAAGTGTTCCTCTTTGGACATAAGACCCTCATGGTTCCTTTTTGAACCTGACATCACTGGACAAAAGTCTTACCTACCTTCAAAATATATGCATGCGTGATCATGTATAACAAACATGCATGTAACTCAAACAATTATAAATGTTTTGTATTAACAAAGATTAAATAAATATACATGTAATTACAAGATTAAATTTCCTATTTACATTGTAAATAACAAAAAAAAAATCATTCCTCCATCACACAACCTAAATACATAATACCATTCATATATGTATCCTATTGAATGGAGACAGAATTACAACCTTACCAATAGTTTAAAAATCTCATCATATTTGATAGTGAAGAATTCCAATAATGCTATTAAAGAGTTTTTTTTTTATACTCTAACATAAAATATCCTCTTTTCTTTTAATAATTTTAAAAGTAATGCTAAATTGTGTCGTAAAGACACAAGTTAAGAATTAAACAAAGTATTATCTTAAAAATTGGACATTTATTATAGTAAAAGTATAAAATTAATTTTTTAATTATTATTTATAATATAAATTTTCTATAAATAAATTTTTTAATTTGTGTTATAAGGGTAAAAGTTGACATTATCCTTATAATAATATAAAGGGTAATGCTAACTTGTGCCCCAAGGGCACATGTTAAGAAACCCACAAATAAAAAATTTATTTTGGAAAAATAAATAAAATTATTAATGATAAGTTTCTAATAAATTTAATACACATTTTTCAAGAATTTATTTCTATATTCATCTTTTAACTTGTGTCCTTGGGGCACAAGTTAGCATTACCCTAATATAAATATGAATACGAATACGAATATGATTGTCTTAAAAAAAAAATTTTGAAGTAATAAAATTTCATAAAGACCTTTTAATATAAATCATAAATGATATAATAAAGATATTTCAATAATTATAGTACAAAGTCAATTTATTATAAATTTTGAAACAATAATTTTAATTTTAAATTTCTAAATACAATTTTTTTGAGAATTAAAATTATTTTAAAATTACTTGTTATAATTAAAGGAGTAATTACAATAATGTTATTAAGGATTTTTTTTTAAAAGAAAACGTAAGTTTGATCCATATATTAAAGAGTTTATAGTTTTAATATAATTAAGAAACATATTAAACCCAAATTTTTAATTGAATGTTTTTTTTTCAAAGAACCATGTTTTAGAATCCGAAGGTAATTTTGAATTGTTGGGATTGGAAAAGGCAAAAGAGTATTTGAGGAAGTAATATGGGCTAAAAGGCCCAAAAAGAATGGATAATACCGTTATATATATGTGAATCAGAAAATGTTTTGGGTCGCCGTTTTTGCTTCATTTCTCAGATCTTCATCTCTCCAACCCTTTCTTCTTCATTTTCTTCTTGTATATTTTCTTTGATGATATACCATCAAACTCATGTAAAGCTTTGTTATTTCATTTTAATTGATTTCTGTTTTAGGGTTTCAATTTCTTTTTAATTCATTTGATAACGATTTTAGGGTTTCAATGCAAAGTGGCAATTTCTGCATGCCTGACTAAAATTTGATTTATTTATTTAGTGGATACTTCTTGCATTAAAGGTTGGTAACAAGCTAGTCTGTTCCAGATCTTAAAACTAGTTATCCGTGTTTAGATTTTTAAAACCACTTTGTTTCCTAAATCTAGTTGCCTGAATTGTCTCAAAACTCGGTTCGGTTCAGAAAAACCAATTTGTCCAAGCTTATCCAGGTAAGAAATCCAGTTATCTGAACTGCATTCCTCAAACCAGTTCAGTTACTTTCCAGTTATCTGAACTGCATTCCTCAAACCAGTTCAGTTATTTAATCCAGTTATCTGAACTGCATTTCTCCAACCAGTTTGGTTATTGAAATCCAGTTATCTGAACCTCATTTCTCAAAATAGTTTGGTTTATAAAATCCAGTTATCTGAACTGTATCCTAAACCAGTTCAGTTCTTGAAATCCAGTTACCTAAACTGCATTCCTCAAACCAGTTCAGTTCCTGAAATCCAGTTACCTAAACTGCATTCCTCAAAGCAGTTCGGTTCCTGAAAACCAGTTATCTGAACCACATTTCTCAAAGCAGTTCGGTTCCTGAAAACCAGTTATCTGAACCACATTTCGAGAACCAGTTTGGTTTCTGAAAACCAGTTATCTGAACCACATTTCGAGAACCAGTTTGGTTTCTGAAATCCAGTTATCTGAACCACATTTCGAGAACCAGTTTGGTTTCTGAAATCCAGTTATCTGAACCATACTTTTAAACCATGGTTCCTGAAATCCAGTTACCTGAACTACATTTTGCGAACCAGTTCGGTTCTTGGAATCCAGTTATCTGAACAACATTTTGCCAACTAGTTCGGTTCTTGAAATCCAGTTCTGAACCACATTTCGTGAACCAGTTCGGTTTTTGAAATCCAGTTATCTGAACCACATTTCTCAAACCAGTTTGGTTCCAAAAAACAGTCCGGTTTTTGAAATCCAGTTATCTGAACCACATTTCTCAAACCAGTTTGGTTCCAAAAAACAGTCCGGTTTTTATAATCCAGTTATCTGAACCACATTTCTCAAACCAGTTCGGCTTTTGAAATCCAGTTATCTGAACTGCATTAACCAGTTCTATTTTGCCAGTTCTTGCAACTAGTTATCCAAACTGTTCACAAGTTCTATTTTTAAACTACTTATCTGAACTTCAATTCGTCATCACTGTTCGGTTTTTAAATCCAATTATAAACTATCTTCTAACTGGTTCGGTTCTTAAATCCAGTTATTCAAACTGTTCTTCTAAACTGAATTGTTCCAGTTTTTCAAACTTTCTATTAGTTTTTATACTGTATCAGTATCCAAACCATTTGAACTGCGATAATCATGAATATTTCATAATTTTTTGAAAAGCTGTTATTTTAGTATAACTTGTAATAAAAAGTCTTATATAACATAACAATAATAATTATAATAAGCCTTTTAAACTTGTTGGCATATTAATTTGTTTCGTAATAAAATTTTATAAAGGTTAATATAAATCATAAATATATAATTAGAAAATATTTTAACATAAAGTTACATAAATTTTTAAATAAACACTTATCAAAATAAATTATAGGTTTAGCCACTTATTATTTTAATCTTTTTTATATTAAGTTTATAGGCTAAGTTATAGGCTAAATTAAATGTTGTACTTGCATTAGTCTCTTTATTTTAATCTTTTTTATATTAAGTTTAAATAATTTTAATCTTACAACTCTTATTATTTTTTTACACTACGATAAAATATATGTTTTTAAATTATATTTGCTAAGTTTAATGTCTTTTTGATTTATATTGTAGAAAAGCGAGGAAAATATTAAAATTATTTAAATTTAAAATAGAAAGAATTTGTTAATCCAAATCGAATCAACCCATAAATTACTTGAACACATACATTTATGAGTATATCCAAAATCGTTGAGGTATTTGTGCAAATAGGTATAATTCGTTTAATTGCAGAAATTTTCAAAATGAAAAAATGAGCAATAAGAACTTTAAGAACTTAAGTATATGGAAAAAAAAATATTTTTTTTTGCAATTCCTATAATGCAATTGGAGCTTATAGACAGAAAAGAATCAATTTTGATAGTCTTTTTTGACTCCAGTGGCGAATAGATCAATGCATTATGTCTTTAAGAGAAGTTCCTATCGAAGTTCACTATGAATCTTTTGGTACCTATTATGAGATTTATGGGGATTATTTAGTAATAATAAGTATAAAAAAAGAAATTCGTTGTATATACATTCGAACCACTATTGGTCATATTTCTTTTTATCGAAGTTCACTGTGAATCCTTTGGTACCTATTATGAGATTTATGGGGATTATTTAGTAATAATAAGTATAAAAAAAGAAATTCATTGTATATACATTCGAACCACTATTGGTCATATTTCTTTTTATCGAGAAATCGAAGAAGTTATATAAGGTTTTTCTCGAGCCTATTCATACGGGATCTAATCATATAGATGGTTAGTGTTGGTATCTACGCTTATGATTTATGATACTGATGTAAATTCAGATCAACTAGCATCTTTTCCATTTTCTACATGAATAAACATAAAGAAAAGGACTTTCTAAAATATTCAAAATATGTGCGAACCCCCTCGAATGGAAAGATAAAATTGAATGAGGATTTAGTTCATCATACACGTACACGTCTTGGATATATATTAATTAAGATTTTATCCCTTCCATAACTTCATTGCCACATGATCGACAAATTCAGTGAGCACAGAATGGTCATTGGGTCCTCTAAGAAACCCTCCACAAATGACTTTGTCAAAGCCAGAGCAATCGCCTTCGTATCTGCCGGAGGAGTAACCTCCATATCACTCGTATCAAGCGCCTATGTACCTGCCATAGTAGTAGCCTTTGTATCTGCTAGAGGAATCACCTCTGTATCACCCTGAGGAGTTACCTCAATATCAACCAAGGCCTCTATCTCAGGATGATGGGTCACCTTTGTCTCGACCACATCTGTCTGTCATCCTGACCCTCCACATCTGCAACTGTTGCCTGGACATCGTCAAAACCGTAACATCGGCCTCATCCATCAGCTTTATCTCCTCTACATCAGATATTGCGCGGTGCACGAGCCTGCTCAGACATCTGTCTCCTATGAGAACTGATCGGGGCTACTCTCTCCCACAGGGATATATCGCATACTGGGAAATAAATAAAAATCATGAAACTTGATTGCATATATGGGAAACAAATAAAAATCCTCGACGTCATCTACCTCCGTACGAGCCCTCGCTATAACTCTGTCATGTTGTCTAAAGCAATCGTCCCGTCTGATCCTCATGTCCTCCTTACAAAAAATGATGAAATACGAACTATCATATTCTTTTTAATCCAAAAATCAACATGGTTTTCTCGAATTTTTTGAAATATCAGATTAACCATCTCAAAATTTTCTTCTAACAGTTTTCTTTTAATTCAGTATGTGCAATTTTATTTGATTTTTCAAAATAACCTGGAGAAATGGATGCATTTTTATTGAATTTTTCAAAATATCTAATAAAACATATGCATTTTTACCGGAATTATAAAAATATTAATAAAAGATTTAAATTGTCTGTAAATTTGTATACTTAATTGAAAAAATTTGACAATCGACTCAAAAAAATCCAATAAGACATAATTTTTTAAAGAATTTCAAATGTTACAAATAAATAATTTTTTTTTTAATATGCAACAATAATATGATAAAAACACAACATTTGAGATGCGACAGGTACGAGTAAGGGTTTCCATGACAAGATCTCAAAAGATTCGTGTGATTTATATTTTATAAATTATCAACAAGCCTTGTTTTTTCATTAAGCTTAATAAAAATTTAAATTCATTCAATTCTCTCTTTAATTAGTTTATTAAATTTATAGATCACGATGCTTGAATAATTAATTATTCCGTCCGAAAAGATAGACTTTGATTTTAAATACATTTTTTAATAGTCACGTTCAAGCGTTACTTTATTTTATAAATAAACTACTATATAATTTTTATAATCTTAATTATTCCTTAACTTTTCACACACATAAACTCCACTATATAAGAACCAAAGCATGGCCACTTTGGTTGAAATGATGCAAAATATATAGTCATTCATGGCAATAAATCTTCTGCTTCTTCTTCTTTCTGGAATCGTTGTAATTCTTAGCTCTGTGTCTATGATCGAATCTACAATATTGTTAACGAATAACGATATTACCAAGTCTTTCAATCGGAGTAGTTTTCCAGAAAATTTTATTTTTGGAACAGCTTCATCAGCTTACCAGGTACTTCAAAAACTAGATCAATTTTTATTTTTCTATTGCTAATATTAATCACTAATTTAATGGATAATTTTTAGGTTGAAGGTGCAGCAAATGTTGGTGGAAGAGGACCAAGTATATGGGATACTTTCACACATAATTATCCAGGTTTGTATTTTGAGAATGCATAATATTTAATTTATTAGCATAAATTTAACCCAATTGGAATATTTGTGGGGTTAGTGTGGCAGTATGGTCACTAAGGAGAGGTTCCAAATCACATGGGTAATGGGTTGTTTTCTATTATAAATAAATAAAATGGCAGGCTTCTCACTTATGTGTTGTAGTACTACTTATTTATTGTGTGTGGCCAGTTGGGAGTAGCTGACATCATTGATATGAATGCTTATATTAAAATTTTTAAAAAAAGTCATTCAATTTTTTTATATAATAAAAATATTACATTCTCATTTTCAAACAAGCAATACAAATTCATCCAAAAGATCAAAGTCTCAAACAAACAACTCATAATCTATTCAAAGATTACTTGCATTTACATAAGTTTTTAAATCTTTATGCAAGGTACATCGCACAAAGAGTTAATTTATCTCTAGGTCTAGCATTATTATTGTACATCATTTTTCTCCACTCCACTTGTTCCTTAGTACCTCTAAGTTCTCTATACATAACAGAAGTTTTGAAATTTCTGTTATGTTCTACATCATTCCAGTAGTCAATATTAGCCATTATCTCCCTACATTTCATTATTTTCTTGACCATCCAAGAACAATTAGTGGGAATGTCCCACCTCATCACATCTTGACCCTTGAGATAAAAGGTATTCACCGATCTAACCCAAAGTTTGTCTTTCTTAGATTGGATGTTTCATAACAACTTGCCAATTGTCACATGATTCCATTCTTTCAAGGATGTGATGTTGAGCCCTCCTGCATTCTTGGGATCACATATTTTGTCCCGTGCTATTGGGGGTTTTCTCGTAATCACATTAGAGTCACTCCACAAATAGCTTCTACAAATGGACTCAATTTCGTGATTAACTTTCAGAGGTAACGGAAATACCTGCATCCAATAGCTAGTGACAACAAAAATCACACTCTTGATTAATTGAAGTCTTCCTGCATAGCTAAGAAGTTTTGATGTCCAGTGCGTAATTTTCCCCACAATTATATATATCGTCTGCATTGATGTACTGTAATTTTCCTACAAGAAATTGGGAGTCCTAAGTATTTAAAAGGCAACATACCTTGGGAGAAGCCAGTAGTCTTTAGGATAATCTGTTGCACATTATCCCGCACACCACCAAAATACAGTTTGCACTTAGCTGGATGAGCTTTTAAACCAGTGGCCTCAGAGAGCTTCTTGAATTCTTCCATCAAAATCTTCACAAAAATTATGTCCCCTCTTGAGAATAGCATTAAATCGTCAGCAAATGTAATATTAATAAGTTGAAGCCTCTCACACTTGGGATGGAAATTAAAGTCAGGAATGTCTTTAAGCTTTCCCAAACATCTATGTAGATACTCCATAATTAAGACAAATAGTAATGAGGAGATGTGATCTCCCTGTCTTAATCCTCTTTGAGCCTGCAAGATATCAGTATGATGGCCATTTATCGAGTACCTATAAGAAACAGAAGATACATAAATCCTGATCCAATTTATGAACTTTCTAGGAAAGTTCATCTCTTGCATAATGTCTTCCAAAGCCGACCATTCAACTGAGTCATAAGCTTTTTGTATATCCATTTGTATGACACACCTTGGGGAAATGTGCTTCCTACTATAACCCCTCACCAATTAGTGAGTCATGATAATGTTATCTTGAATAACCTTTCCATGCAAGAGTGCAAACAGGTTGTCATATAAAACTTCATTAATGACCTTGCTAAGCCTGATAGTGAGGATTTTTTAGATGATTTTCTAGACTGTTGTGCAACAAGCTATGGGCTTCATGTATTTCATGGACTTTTCCTCTGAGGATTTTGGTATCAAGGTGACAATGGCACAATTTACTGCAACATACATATAGTTATCTTCAAAAAATTCAAGCATTGCTGCAATGAGATCCTTTTTGGTTATGCTTGAAGATGCCTTGAAAATTTTGGAACTGAAGCCATCCATACCAAGAGCTTTAGACTCTCCAATTTTATTTAGGGAACTCCAAATTTCATGCTCAGTGATTTGCTGCACCAATTGATCCTTATGTTGGTCTTGCAGTTGGACACCCTTCCTCAGTACCTCAATATCAACATGTAAGAGGGTATGAGCCCTAGTACCAATGAGCTCATCATAGAAATTTAGAATTTATTTTTCAATCTCCTTGAAATCTCTAAGAACATCCCCATTACTATCTTACATTCTGTTCATATCCCTGTTTGTTTATTCTTCTCCTTGACAATAGCATGAAAGTATGCATTATCTCCATCTCCAAGCTTCATCCAAGACACTTTATATTTCTGCATCATAATTCTTTCCTCCATCTTTGTGGTCTTCAAATCTCCTTAGTCCAATATTTAACATCCTGAATATACTCAGAATTAAACATTTGAGCTTCTGTTGAGCTTGAGCTAGGTTATTCATATACCCCTTAAGATTATGGACCACATGTCATTCAAATTGGCTTCTTGCCTTTCTCATTGTTATTTCTTGAATATATAGAGGTTACAAGGCTATACAAGTAATTACACTAAATAATTACATTTAATGAGAACAAATCAATTCCTGATTTATTTCCCTTATTCTAGGAACAAACTCTTATTCTAATAACAAACTAATTCCTATTCACATCCTCCCTCAAATTGATGCTGCTGGTCAATAAGCATCAATTTGCTAACAAGAAACTGATGACGTGGACGCGGAACAGCCTTTGTAAGAATATCAGCAACCTGCAATTGAGTACTGACATGAGGAAGTGATATTAGTCGGTCATCATATGCGTCACGGATTGAGTGACAATCAACTTCGATATGTTTGGTGCGTTCATGAAAAACAGGATTTGCTACGATTTGGATGGCACTTGTATTGTCAGCATAAAGTGAAGTTGGCTCTATTTGAGGAAATCCAAGTTCAGCCAAAAGACCACGAAGCCAAATTATTTCAGAACAAGCAGCAGACATGGCACGATACTCAGATTCAGTAGAAGATTTAGAGACTCTCGCTTGTTTCTTACTTTTCCATGAGATCAATGAAGAGCCAAGAAACATGCACCAACCAGTGACAGATCGTCGAGTATCAGGACACCCTGCCCAATCGGCATCACTATAAGCACTCAATTTAGGAGCAACTCCAGTAGGAAAGAATAAACCACGATGAGAGCTTCCCTTCAAGTAACGAATGATACGACGAACCGCAGCCAAGTGAAGATGGCGAGGAGAATGCATGAACTGACTAACTTGTTGAACAGCAAAAGATATGTCAGGGCGAGTAATAGTCAAGTAGTTGAGGCTACCCACAAGTTGTCGATACAAAAAGGGGTCAGGCAAAAGATCACCATTTTCACGATGATATTTGACATTAACCTCAAGAGGAGTATCTACCGGATTAGCCGATTCGAGACCGGCCATAGAAATCAAATCTGTAGCATATTTGTGTTGATGGAGAAAGATGCCCTTTGATGTAGAATGAACCTCAAGACCAAGAAAATAATGTAAATTACCCAAATCTTTCATGTGAAATGAGGCCTGTAACTGTTGCTTAAGTCGTTGAATAGAAACATGATCAGAACCAGTAATAACCATATCATCAACATATAAAAGAAGCAAAACAATACCCGCAGACGTGCTATGAATAAATAATGAGGAATCATACTGACTCTGATTAAAGGAGAATCCAAGTAGAGTGGAGCGGAATTTCTCGTACCATGCTCTAGGTGCCTGTTTTAAACCATATAAAGAGCGTTTGAGTTTGCACACGCCTCTAGATGAAGAAAATAAGCCTTGAGGTGGAGTCATATAAATATCTTCTGTCAGGTCACCATGAAGAAAAGCATTCTTCACATCCATTTGATGAAGAGACCACCCACTAGAAGCAGCTATAGAGATGATCGTGCGAACAGTTGTCATTTTGGCAACCGGTGCAAATGTCTCATCATAATCAATTCCATATTCCTGCTTGTTTCCTAAAGCAACCAAGCGAGCCTTGTAACGGTTGAGGGACCCATCAGAATTCAATTTCACAGAATACACCCATTTGCAACCTATAGGTTTGACATCAGGAGGACAAGAGACAATATCCCATGTGAAATTCTCTTGAAGAGCTTGAAGCTCTTCATTCATTGCTTTTACCCATCGCACATCTTTAACAGCCTGTGAGTAACAAGAAGGAATAGATATGCTAGAGAATGTGGCAGTCAAAGAAGTATGCGAGGAATCATACCTGTCTAGTGAATATCTATCTGGTGCGCGAGATATTCGACCAGAACGCCGTCGTTCAACTGGTACAGGATCAGGTGGCGGTTCAGCGTCAGGAAGGGGTGTGGGAACCTGTTGTCTGTGTTTTCTGACATATACATGACCTGGTTTATAACGTTCAAAAGATTGAGGCATAATAGAAAACTTAGGAAGAGTAACAATATCATGAATGGCAGGAGAAACACAGGGAAACATAAACTGATTATCAAAAAATGTCACATTCCTAGAAATGCGAAAACGATGGTTAGTGACATCATAACACACAAATCCCTTATGATGATGACTATATCCCATAAAGGCACATTGAACAGACTGCGCTCCAAGCTTATGCCTTTCAAATGGAGGTAAGTGGACAAAACAAACACACCCAAAAGTATGTAAATCACTATAATTAGGCTGAACTTTAAAAAGGCGAAAGAATGGAGAATCAAAATCAATAACCGTAGAAGGAAGGCGATTGATCAAAAATACAGCTGTGGAAAGAGCCTCTACCCAAAATCGGGATGGCACAGAAGCTTGAAGAAGTAAGGTGCGCGTTACATCAAGCAAATGGCGATTCTTTCGCTCTGCTATCCCATTTTGTTGAGGGGTATTGGGACAAGACCGTTGAGACAATATCCCTTTTTGTTGAAGGTATTCCTGAAATGCATGAGACATATACTCACCTCCCGAGTCAGATCTAAAAATTTTAACACTTGTTTGAAATTGATTTTCAACATATGTCAAAAACTTCTGAAACATAGAAAATACTTCAGACTTAGATCTTAGAAAGTATATCCAAGTAAAGCGGCTGTAATCATCAATAAATGTGACAAAATATTTATAGTGAGCATGAGATGCTGCAGGAGACATTCCCCACACATCACTATGAATCATCTCAAAACAAGTAGAAGCACGATGAGCACCTGACGGAAAAGGAAGTGTTTTACTTTTAGCCAATTTGCAAACAGAACATGAAATAGAAGTAGAACAAGCATGTTTATTTCCCAACAAACCAATTTTAAATAAATGAGACAAAACAACAGAATTTGGATGGCCCAATTTTCTATGCCAATCCTCAGAAGAGTTCAAAACACTATTACACGCAAAAGATAAATGACTCGAACTAAACTGGAGCGGAAACAGTCTTCCCACTTTAGGCCCCTTCGCGATCACCTTCCCCGACACCTGTTCCTGCACAAGACAACCAACACGAGAAAAATTTACATTACAATTGTTATCCACCAATTGACCAACCGACAATAAGTTAGAAGCAAGTCCGGGTGATACAAGCACGTCACGAAAATTAGAGTTTATGTCACCAACATCAGTGATAGAGAGTTTATTACCATCAGCAATTTGAATTTGTTGATCACCATTATAAGAATGTAAATTTTGCAAGTATTCAGAGGAACCCGTCATGTGATTGGATGCACCAGAATCAAGAAACCATGGTTGAGAAGCATTAGAAGACTTACCCTGAATTCCCAAGGCTGAAAGAGCAGAAAGTACCATTTGTTGAATCATTTCAGGTTGTAGAACACCACCAGTAGAGGCACCGGTATTGAGAGGACCAACTGTAGAGTTGGTAGTGGCATGGTATGCTTGAGCTGGACGTGGTGCTGGTCGGGGAGGACGTGTGGGACAGTCAGAGATAATATGACCCTGTTGTTTGCAATAGTTGCAAAACTTCTTACTGCAGCTACGAGCCAGATGTCCAAATTGTTTGCAAGAAAAACATTGGACTTGTCGCATATCACGACCCTTTCCTCTACTCTGGGCAGCATATGCAACCGTCGTAGGCTCAGATGTGACAACATCATGAGACATGGTGTCTTGAGTAAGGAGACGTTGTTCCTCCCTAAGAAGTTCACCAACACAAGTATCCAAGGATGGAACAGGATTCCTATTGAGCAAAGCACCTCGGACAGCTTCAAATTCTGGACGAAGTTTCATAAGAAATTGATCTCGCCTACTAGTGTTGTAGACCTCCTGGACATCCGCAAGAGAACTCTTGGGAACATCAACATGTATAATTGCAGAGTGTTCTGTCCACAAATTCAAAAAACCGGAATAATATTCCTGAACTGACAGATTACCTTGTTTGTAATTGGCTATCTCTAGCTCCAACTGAAAACGTTTGGCTGCATTGTCTTGATTGTAAATACGCTTTAAATAGTTCCACATTTCTTGAGCAGTGGAAAAAGATCGCAAATTATTAATCATCGTAGGATCAATAGTACCAAGAATCCAAGTGATAATTTGAGCATCTTTGATTTCCCATGCATCTAAATCGGTTGTCTGTAACGGTGCCATAGAGATACCGTCCAAATGACTCCATAATCCCTTTCCTTTGACATACATTCTGAACTGAAATTCCCAAGCCGGATAATTTTTGCCGGTAAATCGAACACAAAAATTATCTTTTTCTTTTTCTGAAGCCATAGAAACAACCTTATTTATAAGAAATATATGACTTGAAAAAAATTGGAAACGTGTAGGTTCACGTAATAACAATGTTTTTTTTTTTTTTTAAGCCATCCAGAAAATTGACGTTGCCAAAATAGAATTGGACAGTAGCCACACAAACCTTGCCGACACTGTTTGTTTTCCTTTCTTTCAATACCAATTTCAGAACCTTGCCGACAGCGATGAAAATACGACCAAGCCAAATAAGAAGAGTTGTCGATACCGATACGAGAATAGTTGACCACGATTTGCAAACAAGCAGCAGCAGAATTGCAACTTGCAAGCACTGCCAAGAACGGATCCGAGAAACGATTGTAAGCACCAGATATCACAATCGTAAGCCTTGAAGAGATTACCGAGATTTGCCGAGATGATTTCAAGAGCGACCCAGTGGGTGTCGCTTAATAAAGCCAAGATTAACCTAAGACTCACAGGTTTGATCGAAACCTACTGATACCATGTCATTCAAATTGGCTTCTTGCCTTTCTCATTGTTATTTCTTGAATATATAGAGGTTACAAGGCTATACAAGTAATTACACTAAATAATTACATTTAATGAGAACAAATCAATTCCTGATTTATTTCCCTTATTCTAGGAACAAACTCTTATTCTAATAACAAACTAATTCCTATTCACACCACATAGCTAATTCTCTTACTCAGACCCCTAAGAATATGTTGTAATCTCTTTAACTTCCTCCAAAGTCTCATCATAGGCTTACCATCTGCTTCTCTATTCCATATATTCCTAATTGTTTCCATTAAATCATCCTCCCCAACCAAAATGTTAAGGAATTTGAATATTAGTTGCAGCTTATTCCTATTGGGTGTATTGAGATGCATGATAACTTTGAGAGGTGCATGATATGAAATGTGATGGGGAATTACTTCAACATCCCTATTAGGGAAGTTCAAAAACCACTATCTATTACAAATAGCTCTATAAATTCTAGAATATATTGTCCCATTGTTTTGCTTGTTGGACTAAGTATGATGATTACCATGAGTAGAGTGTTCAAACAACCCAACTTCCTTCATCATATCTTCTAAATCAACATATTCCACTTCCTGCACAGGGCACCCACCTATTATGTCTTCCACAGTCAGAACATTATTATAATTACCAATCACCATCCAAGGATCTATAATGGTATTGGCCAAGCCATGTATGTTCCTCTAAAGCTCTCTCATATTACTTAACTGGTTATGTGCATATACCACAGTCAACAGTATTGTCTAAGCCCTGTATTATTTAGAATTTCACAATGGATGTACTGATCAGAACTCTCCTTCATCCTGACATCTATGTTTTCCTTCTTCCACATAATCCATATTCTCCTATTAGGATGATGATCATAGTTATCAAGTCAGGTCCAATTTTTACCAAAGACCTTCCTTACTTTATTAGCATTATTCATTTTCACTCTAGTTTCAAGCATAGCCACACAAGACACTTGCACATTTCTGAGATGGGCTCCAATCTCAACGTGTATTGCTCTCTTATTCAAGCCCCTTACACTCCAAGCTACTATCATGGTACTTTATCTTCAAATATTGGATCTTCTCCAACTCCTAACACATCAAATCCATTGCTACATACTATGCCAGTTCCTTCCTTTGGCATGGTGTACTCACCGATAATACTCTTTCCTTTATGCTTTGATGATCCCACTATTGTCCACTTTGGGTTTTCTCTCACTTATTCAGTTTCCTTTGTTTCCATTCCCTCTCTTGAACTGGCTTTTTAGGTTCTTTTTATGTTGCCTATATGTTTTGTTTCACTGTTCAAACCTGCTTTACCTGGCCCATTTGTTTCTGCTTGGGTTACATGTCGCATTCATGGCCAATTTTATTACATTTCTTGCAAAATGGAGGCCTCCACTTATACTTCACTTTCTGAAGCATTTTGTTACCTTTGGGGTCTCTGATTGTGATAACATCCTTCAATTCAACTAAGACACCCACTTCTACCACAACTCTACCATAGGATACCCTCAACTTCTTTGTTGTACACTCATCATTCATCAAAGAATTACATATAGCACTATCTATCTTGTTAATACTCATTTCTTCCCAACAAATCAGAGTAAATTAGAGGGAGTTGAGGTAGTACAATCCAGAGTCATATAACTCTCCTGATATCATGTTTAATGTGAATGCTGGACTCCATTCATGTAGGTGTGATAAGAGAAGACAAATCAATTGCAACGTCTGTGTTTTTATTGAGTAAAATTTTGGTCTTTATACATATTCAGTAACTTTTGATATTCTAGGAAACATAATTGTAAATACTATTAACTTGTCTACTGTCTCTTGACCTTCCAAATCTCTCCATTTAACTTATTAATAAAACCTATTAATTCTAAAATTAAAGTTTATTCAACAAAACTCCTCTGTAAACTTAAATGTTTCTTCTATTCATCATCCCTATCAATTTCTTGCCTCTGTCGAAGATTTCTTTTGATAATGGTTTTGTGAAAATGTCTGCTGCTTGGTCCTTACTTGCTACATGCTTCAATTCGACATTTCCTTCCTTCACGTGTTCTCGAATGAAGTGGAAACGAACGTCAATGTGTTTGCTCCTTTCATGGTTTACTGGATTCTTTGCTAACTCAATTGCTGACCTGTTGTCAACTTGTATTATTGTTGCATCTTTCTGCTCTAGCTCCATTTTACTCAACAATCTTCTGAGCCATATTGTATGACAAACACACCAGGATGCTGCTACATATTCTGCTTCACATGTCGAAAGTGTTACTATTGGCTGCTTTTTAGAA
Organism: Lathyrus oleraceus; assembly: GCF_024323335.1. Classification (NCBI taxonomy): domain Eukaryota; kingdom Viridiplantae; phylum Streptophyta; class Magnoliopsida; order Fabales; family Fabaceae; genus Lathyrus; species Lathyrus oleraceus. The sequence continues at coordinate 308,116,771 of NC_066579.1, forward strand.
AGCCAAGTGAATGCAGTATTTCCCATGAAAAACACATATCCAGAAGTGCTTTTTCGATCGTCTATGTCTCCGCACTAATCACTGTCATAGTAACCAACCGACTTGTATTTCTCTGAATTCGAGTAAAACATCCCAAGTGACACTGTTCCTTGGATGTACCTCAGAATTCGCTTCAATGCCTTCCAATGTGTGTAAACTGGCTCCTCCATGAATCGACTTACAATGCCTACACTTAATGAGATATCTGGTCTTGTACATGTGAGATAGCGAAGACTTCCTACCAAACTTCGATATTTGCCTGCTTCGACACGTTCTCCTCCATCAAATTTCGACAATTTTGTTCCTGGTTCCATTGGCGTCGAAGCCGGATTACAGCTTTCCATCTTATATTTTTTCAAGATTTCTTTTGCATATTTTTCTTGTGAGATGAAGATTCCTGTTTCTTCTTGTCGAACTTCCAGACCAAGAAAGAATTTCATCAGGCCTAAATCTGTCATCTCAAATTCACGTGTCATTGTGCTTTTGAATTCTTCTATCATCTGATCATTACTGCCCAGAAAAATAAGATCATCAACATAGAGAGCAACAAGCAATACATTCCTTCCATTTTTCTTCACATAGAGGGCATGTTCGTACGGGCATTGCTCGAACCCGTTCTCCTTGAAATATGTGTCGATACGTGTGTTCCATGCCCGCGGTGCTTGCTTCAGCCCATATAGCGCTTTCTTCAATTTCAGTACCTTCTTCTCTTCTCCAACTTTCATGTACCCGAGTGGTTGTTCGACATAGACTTCTTCTTCTAGTACACCATTCAGAAAAGCTGTTTTGACATCCATTTGAAATATTGGCCATTTGAATTGAGCAGCTTGAGATATGAGTAATCGAATTGTCTCCATTCTTGTAACAGGTGCAAATACTTCGTCATAATCAACTCCTGCTTTCTGTCTGTATCCCTTCGCAATAAGTCTCGCTTTGTATCGTTCTATTTCTCCTTGAGCGTTCATCTTTTTCTTGAATACCCACTTTACACCAATGGGTTGACTACCTTTTGGCAATTCAACTAGCTCCCAAGTGTTGTTGTGGATAATCGCCCTCATCTCTTCGTCCATGGCACTTTTCCACTTCTTGTCTCGTACTGCTTCTTCAAAACTGATGTTTTCAGCATCTGCCAAAAGACATACAAGGTGCACTTCACTTGTCGAATCATACAGATCTTGCAAACTTCGCATTCTGGGTTGTGTAGGTTCATCTTCACTGTCAGAATCTCCAGGTTTTATCGAAATGTTTGGTGGTACAGCGACATATGATTCTTCAACTTCGACAACATCTTCTATCGAACTGTTCCAGTCCCACTTACTTGCTTCGTTTATTCGAACGTCTCTACTCACTGTCACCTTCTTTCTTATGGGATCAAATAGCTTGTACCCTTTTGTTTTCTCATCATACCCAATGAGTATGTATTTCTGACTTTTGTCTTCAAGTTTCGTTCTTCGTTGATCTGGTACGTGTGCATAAGCAACACTTCCAAATACTTTGAGATGAGAGGCTGTTGGCTTCTGCCCGCTCCACGCTTCTTGTGGTGTTTGATCTTCTAACTTCGAATGTGGACATCGATTCTGAACATAAATGGCACATTGTACAACTTCTGCCCAAAATTCCTTTGGCATGTTCTTGCTTTTAAGCATTGAACGAACCATGTCAAGGACTGTTCGATTCTTCCTTTCAGCCACCCCATTTTGTTGAGGTGAGTATGCTGCAGTTAGAAATCTCCTTATACCCTACTCTTCACAATACTTTATAAAGGCTGTCGAAGTATACTCACCACCTCTGTCAGATCGAAATGCTTTAATGTGTCTGTCGGTCTCCTTCTCCACCATTACTTTGAACCTTTTGAACACCTCGAATGCTTCAGACTTTTTTTTCAAGAAATAAACCCATGTCTTCCGTGAGTAATCGTCGATAAAGGAAATAAAGTACCTTTTGCTACTGAAAGATTCTGGCGTGATTGGTCCACATATGTCGGTGTGAATCAAATCAAGGATATGCTTAGCTTGATATTCTGCCTTCTTTTGAAATGAAGTTCTTGTTTGTTTGCTAAGCACACATTCTTCACAAAACTTTCTTTCATAATCCATATCTGATAGTCCATGCACCATGTTCCTTTTCGCCAACCTTTTTAAACCAGCATGATGTAGATGACCAAAGCGTAGATGCCATAGTGACGCTTTGTCTTCGACATTTACTTGTAAACATTTTTCTCGAACGTTTATCAGATTCAGTTTGTACATTCGATTTCTCTCCATTTCGACACGAGCAATCAGATGTCCCAGCTTGTCCTTCAAATGCAGTATTCGTTCCTTCATAAGTATCGAATAACCTTTTTCTGTAAGTTGTCCCAAACTCAAGATGTTGGTTTTAAGATTTGGTACATAATAAACATCTTGAATTGATCCAATCAACCCATCCTTTTGCAGGTAACGGATCGTTCCTTTGCCTTCGACCTTCACTTTTGATGCATCTCCGAAAGACACATTTCCATCTTCAATCTTTCTCATTTCTTTAAACAAGTGTTTGTGACCACACATATGGTTACTTGCTCCTGAGTCAAGATATCAAACATTGTTATTTGTGTTGATCTCATTTTGAGCCATCAAGAGAAAACCTTCATTTGCTTCAGCTTCCAAAGTTAGGTTGGTTGTTTCTTCTACCTTCTTTTCGATTCGACAATCTTTTGCAAGATGTCCCACTTTATCACAGTTATAGCATTTGAATGAGTTACAATCCTTCGCATAATGACCATACTTCCCACACTTGTAGCATTCAAAGTTGGAATGGTTCGACCTACCACCTCTTTGACCACGTCCTCTGCCACGCCAATTTTGCTGGATCGACTGTCCTCTCTCGAAGTTGCTGCCTCTACCACTTCGACCATTGTCATGTCCTCCACGACCACGTCCTCTTCCTCGAAAGTTTTGAGAAAAAAGTACCTTTTCGTCTTTGATTTGCTCCTTGGTTTGATTTGCGTCCTCTACTCCTTCTTCCTTCTTTTTCATCTTTCGTTGTTCGTGTGCTTCGAGGGAACCAACGAGCTCTTCGACTGCAAGCGTCGAAAGGTCCTTCGACTCTTCTATTGCACACACAATATTCTCAAATTTATCTGTTAAAGATCTCAAAATCTTTTCGACAACTCGTGCATCAGTTACTGTTTCGCCATTTCTGGTGAGTTGGTTCACCACCTTTTGTACACGAGTGATGTAGTCAGATACATTTTCTGACTCCTTCATCTGCATCCTCTCCAATTCGCCACGAAGAGTTTGGAGTCGAACTTGCTTTACTCGATCTGCTCCTTTGAACACTTTCTCTAGCGTGTCCCACGCCTCTTTCGACGTAGTCGAACTGGCAATCTTTTCGAAGCCTGATTCATCAACAACCCCCTTCTAAGAAAATCATCCATATCTATTAATTCTAACATTAAAGTTTATTCAAGAGTAGGAACATGGGTTTTCTATAGATGGTGTAAGACCCCCTTCTAAGAAAATCATCCATATCTAGCTTGGTTTTGAATTTGATAATGGAGTATCCGTCTTCATTATAGTAAAGTTCACGGGTTGAGACAAAGTTCCACATACTGGTCATGAATTTCTTAACGACATTCATAGACAAGTCCAATCCTAATACATACATAATGAGACCTTTTCCCCAAAATCTCAATTCCGACACTATGTCTTGTTCTTCTATGATTACTTCCATTTCTCCATCAACTACAATAGGGGAAGTATATTCAATTTCTATACCATTAGAAGGTAGACGGTTCCCTCGAATGATATCCACACATGACTTAGTTGCAGTTATTTCTTCCTCTTCTTCCAATCCTTCCTTTGTCTCTTCTTCAATTGCTTCTAGTGTACCTCTCTGGTCCTTCAGGTTTGAAATTGTTTCGTCTTCCTCTTCTAGTTGAGTATCTCTATTTGTTGACGTCTCACCCACTTGCACATTCGCGTCAACCTTTCGAGCATTGTCTCCTACCAAGACGGCTTCTGAGTGTGGTAAGAACACTCTCATCGTCGTTGGAGGTGTTGTAGTCACCTATTTCCTCGGCCAGCCACGTCCTCGCCTCATACCCTAGGTTCCTATAAGACGATCCTCAACTATAATTCTACTAAAATGGTCTGTAATCCAAGGATGATGTTTGTGGCATTAAAAGAAAACAACAATGATGTTTCTGGGTTATAAAGTTGTGTTGTTGATGATGGTAAACAAAATATGAACAATAATGATAATGTTTCTTGCTATCAAGTTGTGTCGTTGATAGTGATGAGTAAAATATGAACAATGATTTTGATGTTTTTGGGTTATAAAATTGTATTGTCGAAGGTTCTGTTAATAAAAAAATAAAATTTTATCCAATTCATAAATAATTTTATAATTGAATTTTTGAAGAGATATTGATGCATTTGTAATTATTTTTAAAATTGTTTGATTGTGGGATTTTGCAGGTTCTTAGTGCAGCAATTTTAAGCTTTCCTTTATCACTATTGATGAATTTACTATTTATTATTTATATATATTTTTGAATTCATGTATACTTGCAGAGTTGCTAATATGTGATTTCAATGTTTTTCACTTTTTTTTTTCTATAAACACCACAAAAAATTGAAAAATTGAAATTAAAAATAAATAAATATAAAGTCTAATTTATAAAATCTATAAAAAAAAATTAAATAAAATCTAAGATTAAATATACGATATCATGCTATATTAGCGGAATTCGATTTATCATTTTGTAAAAAAAATAAATTGATTCTCCTTTAAAATGTTAAAATTATGTGTTTTTTTCCCTCCTAATCACAAATATTACTTTATATAATATTTTTTTGATTTACTCATAGATTTAGTGTTCAAATTATATATTCAGGGAGAAAAAACAAAAAAAAATATTACAAGAAAAGTAAAAAAAAAAAATACTGGAAATAAAATGAACCTCGCCTATACGGCAGAAGATTGTCGTATATTTAACCCTAAAATTTATTATAATATTAATAAATAATATTATAAATATTTAATCGTAATTCTTTTATTTTTTATTAGTGTCACCTCATTAAAAATAATTTTTTATACTAATTATTATTGCACCTCTTCAAAAAGGAGGGAAAAAAATTAAAATTGAAAGATAAGAAAGTTAAATTTCAATATAGAGGACTCACTTATGCTAGAAATTTTATTCTCATCAGTAAGTTATTAAAAATTTTAAATAGATTTTTGAATTTTATTTTATTTTATTTATAATTTTAAAAATTAAAAAATGGAAAAAAATGTTAAAATAATATATAAATAAGTAGTTATATTTGGTTATTTTTATTCTGATTAAAGTATAAGATTCCCACATTTTAACAAAATAAATAAATATTTTAATGTATTAGAAATAGTGTACATAATAATAATTAAATGATAAAATTAAAAAAACAGTAATTTTTTTCACATTAAAAAGTAAGAATAATATTCAATTAAAAATTAATATTTTTTTCTAAAACGACAGTCATTATAAAACAAAATAATTTTTTAAACAACAGTCATTATAAAACAAAACAAAAAAATATTAATATAAACTAGCATATTAAAATATTACTTAAAATAATTTATTAATTAATAATTATTAAATAAACTCTCTATTCAAATACTGAATTCGACAGAAACATGTAAATAATATTTTCAATTTCAATAGGATCTAAATCAGATTCTCTTAGACAATATTTTTAAATAGAATTCATTAGACTTTTAACATATTCAATTTCAATAGGATCTAAATCAGGTTCTCATAACAATTTTAAAAATAAATAGAATTTGTTAGCTTTTTGAATTTATTAATTAATTGTATTTGTATTTATATGAAAATTAAAAGAAACATGTGTGTGAGCGAATGCATGCGCGTGTGTGAATAAAATAAATGAATTTTCTATTTTATTTTGTTTATAACCTAAATGTCGGATTTCCAGCCCTTAAATTTAAATAAATAGGATATCATAAATTCGAACACACATCGCAACAATCAAATATCCGTGCACAACTACCGACTTAACTAGTTGAATAAGAAAATTTTATTTTTTTCCAACAAAATATATTTTCAGAATATCATATATCAAAAATGCAAGAAGAGAATATAAAAAAATATGCATTGTGTTTAGTTTTCCATTAAAAAAATATAGGAATACTTAAGAAAGGTTGCCTTTACCTATTTTCAACATAACAGGTTTAGCCTTAGTTTATATGTCCCCTACAAAATGTCTCATATCTTCCATAATTGATCTTCATAATTTTCAACATCTTCCATAATAGTATGATAATGCTAGGTTGATTCTAACCAATTTTTATAGAGATAAAACAAACATAAAAATTTCATTTATTCCTTTTGGTTAAAACACCTCTACATTTTGTTGTTGAAATAGAAATGATAAATGACAGAAGTAATGGAGATGTAGCCATCGATGAATATCATATCTATAAGGTGAGATACTAATCTTTTACAAACATGCGACCATGATTTTATTACTTGTACGTGATTAGTATGATTAAACAATGACCATGTTCATTGAAGATATTGTTTTTAATTATTTACTAGTTAGAAATTTAAACTTAGCTATTAATTTGTGATTGTTGAAAAATAATAGTTCCTGCTATAATACAGAAAGATGTTGAGATCATGAAGGACATGAATCTGGATGCTTATAGATTCTCCATCTCCTGGTCCAGAATACTGCCAAGTAAGAAAATTGAAACTATAACTAAGAATTTATCTTGTGGAAACTTTCAAAAGAGTTATGTTTTTAGTGATTATAATAAACTAATTATGTTTATGTAAGTTAATGACGATAATGATTATTCACTTAAATGTCAGATTCTTTAACTAATTTCAGAAGGAAAACTTAGTGGCGGTTTAAACAAAGAAGGAATAAATTATTACAACAACCTTATCAATGAGTTGTTAACCAAAGGTTATCATATATTATCTTAATTTAATTTAATTTAATTTCCGTTTTGCAAGATTTTTTTAAAAATGATTTAATTTCATTGTTGAATATAGGTCTCCAACCTTTTGTAACCCTTTTTCATTGGGATCTTCCTCAGACACTTGAAGATGAATATGGTGGCTTTCTAAGTTCAAATATAGTGTAATTCTCATTTTTTTTTATCAAAGATAATCAAATTTCAGTTAATTTACGCATCTCGTCACATTTTTTTTCTCGTACTATCGATATATTCAGGAATGATTATCGAGATTATGCAGAGCTTTGCTTTAAATTATTTGGAGATAGAGTAAAGCATTGGATCACATTGAATGAATCATGGAGCTTTGCCAGTCATGGTTATGCCGAAGGGACATTCGCACCTGGACGATGTTCACATTGGTTAAACCCTAATTGCACTGGTGGAGACTCTGCCACTGAACCTTATATAGTGGCTCATAATCAGTTACTTGCTCATGCATCTGCTGTAGATGTTTACAAAACTCAGTATCAGGTTTTATTTTAATTTTTCTTTTTGTGTGTTGCTTAATTAATTGTTATTTTTATTAAAAATTAAAATTTGGTTTCCTTTATGCATGTAGGCATCTCAAAAAGGAAAAATAGGGATAACACTAGTGTCTTATTGGATAATGCCCCTCTATGAAACAGAGCTGGATCATCATGCTGCACAAAGAGGCATTGATTTTATGTTTGGATGGTAATTAACTACTTTATCAACATAAAATTGTATGTGGAAGTTGTTAGAGTAAGATTTTTTATAGTGAAAGAAAACCATAAAACGATGTAAGTAGTTGTTGACACTTTAAATGATGACATTGATTAGTGGAGCTATTTTGAAAATTACATATATTACAGGTTTATGGATCCATTGACAAAAGGAGACTATCCAAGCTCCATGCGGTCCTTGGTAGGGAGTCGGTTACCAAAGTTCTCAGCATATCAAGTAAAGCTTGTAAGAGGGTCTTTTGATTTTATTGGTTTAAACTATTATGCTTCATACTATGCAACCAATGCACCTGAACTAGGTGAAGGAAAGTCCAACTACATCACTGATCCTCTTATAATTCTTACACGTAAGTGTCTTTGTGAAGATATATCATTAATAGAATACATTAAGAACTTTACTTTAATTACAAAAAATTATTAACATGTCTTAAATGTGTGGGAAAACATGATTAGGCGTTATTAAGGTCGAAAAGATTGAAAGTAAAGAGATCAATATTTGACTGAAATATCTTTGGTCAAATTTTATTTACCTCTAGGTTGGGTTCTTGATTATCAAGACTCATTCCCCCAAAACAATAGATTTAAGAAAGTAAAGAGATCAATATTTGACTGAAATATCTTTGGTCAAATTTTATTTACCTCTAGGTTGGGTTCTTGATTATCAAGACTCATTCCCCCAAAACAATAGATTTAAGAAAATGTTATTTGTGATCAAATTCGATTTCTTGCTATACTAGAAAAAAATATGTAAGTAAAGAACTAATATATGGAAAATTGATCCAAACACATGAGTATGGGATGAAAGGGATAAAAAGATAGGCCCAAAATAATAGGTTAAAAAATTTGACATTAAAACTAGGAAGATATATGACTTATTATTGATTATTCACTCTGATGATGGAAGGTTAGGTGAGTGCAAATACAACTAAAATGAGAAGTAACCAAATCTTTCTCGAATCTACTCAATTCTATAGAGGTCCTAGAAGTATTAAAATCAATCAAAAACTTGATAGGACTTAACATTAGGAAAATTTTACTCGTGTTTCATATGTTTATGAAACCACTGATTGAAAAAAGCTAAGAAAAATAAACTAAGTTGTGTGCAAGTTGCACACATGAGAATAGTAATAAATGAGAAAAAAACATTGTGCAACTAGAGAATCAAGTTGAATATGGGACGACACATATCTCAGGTTGCAAAAAAAACTCACTCATCACCTGAGTAAAAATCCGAGAAAAACTCACTCACTCATTCGTCCTCTTATATTCCTTCTTCAACGTAATTAATTGTACAAAAATGAGTAACTATTGAGAGCTATTAGTAAATATTCAGACAAACATTTCTTTTAAACAACAAATTTGACATGTCTAGTGGGGCATTACAATCAATACCACTCAAAAATTCAATTTTTTAAATCAAGACTATATTTCGTGTATTCACTCATATATAGGAAAAAACATCAACAACATGTATCATCCATCTTCGTCGTCTTAAAAGATTTTAGATCAACAAATACCTAACAAACCTCCGGAAGCTTTGAGAATTTCAACATTTATGGCTCATCCCAATGTCGTTGGAGAAAGGTATTTTTAACCACTTTGTTGCCCAAGTAGTGATGGTCGTAAATGAAAGGTATTTAGGGTAAGAAAAACGTGTACATCAATATAGACAATTTGTTGGGCTTTTACATTAGGGTTCTAAGGTATGTGACTCTAAAAACTTCTATGAAGGACACTTGTCTCATGAGACTGATACTCCCAGATCTTTATTCACCTTGATCTGACGGTCAACCTTGCTTCGCAAAGCACTTATGCCTTCTCTAGTCTGAAACAAAAATTAATTTTTATGTCGCACCATATCACAACCCAAATCTAATCAATTAAACAACATACGAGGGATATTTTCTTAAACCTAAAAATAGTTAATTTATTAGACGATCACAGCGAAGAGGAAATTTAGGGCATGTTTGAAATGCATCTTAAAAACTCTTTTTTAGTTTTTGAAAATTTAAAATTTAAAAACTTGTTTGAATATAATATTTTGCAAAAGTGTTTTTAAAAACTTTTTTCTATTTTTCAGTTTTTAAAAGTAAAAAAGTGAAACAGTTTAATTGTGTTTTATTTCTCACTTTTTAATTTTTAGTATTATAAAACTTGAAGAAAAAATATAAAAAATTTATAATTTTCATAAATAACATTAATGTGATTTTAAAAGATTAGATTTTCAAACAAGTTTTTTCATTTTCATATTTTTAAAATAGTTTTTAAAAATTATTTTATCAAACAATTTTTTTGTTAATTTTCTTCTTAAAAATAGTTTTTTAAAATAGATTTGAAAAACAAATTTTAAGAACTAAAATTGGAAAGTGTTTCAAACAGGCCCTTAGTATCTAGAAAATTTTCATAACTAATTAAAGGTTAAGTGAGGGTAAATACATATGAATGAGACGTAGTTGCGTCTTTCTCAAGTCTAATGAGGTCTATGAAGGTTGTGGAAGTATTAAAATCATTCAAAAGTTATTAGGACTTGAAGTTGGGAAATTTGCTCATGATCCATATTATAACACCATTAAAGAAAGAAGGCTAAGAGCAAGGAATCATGGCCTAAGAGAGATGCTTATGCGGGGATATGAAGAAATAGAAAATTTCGTGAAACTTAATATTTTAGATGAATGTGGGGTGCCATGCACCCCATAAGCATACAAACTTTAGCATCGTTCGTGTAAATAGTCGAGCAAGGTAAAATTATGTATGTGACATCATTTTGGCTAGTAGGACTAGTATTTTTCTATAAATGTTGGATTTGTAAATTATTTAACACATTCGATCAAACAAACTATTATACACATATTTTTTATTTTGTAATTTCTCATTATCTTACTATGTGTGCAACATTTTGTTTACAATGGAGTGTGATGTTTTCTTTTGACAGAGGAGCGCAATGGAATACCTATTGGTCCAACTGTATGTATATTTGATAATACTTTAATTTTAAATTGAATGTAATTTTTTATTTCTTTTAGTTATTTAATTTTATTTTTTTCAGAAATTTTTAATGTAAGTAAAACTTATTATTCATGCAGGCTGGTTCATCTTGGCTGTCAATTTATCCAAAGGGACTTCGTGAATTGTTAATGTATATTAAAAACAATTACAACAATCCTTTAATTTACATCACTGAAAATGGTACAACAATCCTTTTATTTTGTATCTATACTAAAATTTAGGAAGGAAATTGTGCTAATAGTCATTTCCCTATTTCATATAATTCTTATGGTAAATTATTATATGATGAAAATATATTAGGCAGGGATGATTTGGATGATCCAACAATTTCTCTTGAGAAAGCCCTTGAAGATACAACTAGGATTGATTATTTCTATAATCATCTCTATTATCTTCAAAATGCAATAAGGTATGTTTCGTCAAACTAAAAGAGCAAAACACTTCAAGAAAATAACTTAATTAGTGAAATAATATTTTTCAAGGAATAATGTGAAATTTGACTCTAATTCTCCCTCTAAATTACTTGATGAGAGATTTAAAACATTTACATTTTTTTTTGGATTTTTTTTTAAATAATCAACTTTTTCAAATTATATATCAAAATAACCGTGTTTTCGATTTATTTATCAAATTAACCATATTTCATGTCAAATGTAAGAGCATGCACCACTGCAGTTGACACATACATGTAAAATGTAAGAGCATTTGATACTGTAATTGTCGTATACATGTAAAATGTAGGGGCATGCGTCATTGTAATAAGACGCATACATGTAAAATATAGGAGCATGTGCCACTGCAATTGACACATACATCTAAAAAAATAAAAGAGTGCAGTTTGATCAATGCATACATACGACACTCCTACCGGCGTCGGCGTCTGAATACAACTTGATCAATGTATGTGTCATAGCAAATAGCATCTCGCTTCATTTTTTTAAAATGATTATATTGATAAATATTTTAAAATTATTGCTATTTTCATATTATTTTTGAAAATTTGATTATTTAAAAAAAAACATTTTTCATATCTAGGCATTAGTTTTTTCTAAATACTACAGTTTTTTCTAATAATTGATTGGAAATATGTTTAATGTATCACTTTATTAGGGATGGCGCCAATGTGAAAGGATATTTTGCCTGGACATTGCTTGACAACTTTGAATGGATTTCAGGCTACACCTCGAGATTTGGAACTTATTTTGTAGATTACAATAATAACTTCAAAAGATATCCAAAAATGTCAGCCGTTTGGTTTAAGAGTTTTCTACAACACAAAGTAGTTACACATAGTGATTCACGCTAAGAAGATCAATTTAATTTATCACTTATAACTTGAAAATTTAAATGAAGTTGATGTAATGAGAAGAAATTTTCAGTGGATGTGTTTCTATTTTGTCGAGTTTGACTTCTTATTTTTGAAAATATTTGAGGTAAACTTGTATAAATACGATTTATGAATGTTTCTAAAATTTGTTTTTTGTGCATTAATTTTAAAAGAGCAGATGAGTAATACATATGAAAGGTGGTCCTTTTTTCTTTGATTGATTTTGTCGAGCAAGGAATTATATCTATCACATATTAGTTTATTCACTCCTTCGAAAAACTTTAAGTTAAGTTGATTTAATTATTTGTGTTAAGTAAATATAAGAAAAATTAAAATACCAAGATATAAAATTTAAATGGAGGATTGGAAAATGCTCTTGCAAAAAAGCATTCTTCATCACTTTCTCCATTTGATCTAATGCTTTCCTGATCGTCGACATCTACGTGTATCTATCCCAATCATCCATGTTTGCCTTTCAACATCCCTTTGAGGCTCTCTAGATGACCTCAAAAAAGTTCTGGTAATCAGTTTAGAGAATTGAAGAATTTGCAATATCCCTATGTCCCAACTCCCTCAACCTTATGTTAAGGCGGATATGATCGTAATTTTTATACCTGAGGGGGAGTATTTGGCAGGAGTATAATTATGTAAGCATAACCTACACGGTAGGATTGTTTGGCCTAAGGGTTCCGCACCTTTAACTGGAATTTCCTTGAAGAGCAAGTTAGCTTCAATTTGGAAGGATTTATCCCGATGGGACATCACATCTTCTATGAAAAGCTTTTATGAATTCTTTTTCTCTACCCCGGAAGATGTTCGCAGAGTTAGGCCAGTTCAATCTTGGAACCTTTAACCAGGATTTCTAAAGCTATTTTCTTGGACAAGGAACTTCAACCCAAATCTACAAAGAATTCCAACGCTTAGGTATGTGTTAGATTTTACGTCTTGGAACAAGAATATTGGAGGTCCGAGATAGGTTTTGCCATTGTCAGCAGTATAGGCATTCCTATATGCACGAATGCTATCACTAACAAGCTTGTGTTTAATAGAACCTTTGAGCACAATGTTTTGTGACTTTGTGGATATTGAGAAGTAAAATATTTGTAGAGAGTCAAGGTTTTTCTTTCTTTGTGGAGTTAAGCTATGATAATCTTCTAGATTTCTATAGTCATTATATCACCATAGTTCATCACATTGACTTTTGCAAGAGGCTACATGAAGTGGAGGATGATTTGGAGCCTAAACCAACCAAGAACAAATATACCAACAAGCCAAAAATAGGCAAATCAATCTTTGTGAAGGTTGACTTAGTTAACATTGATAAATCAAATGATAAGTCAATTGAACCTCACCAGTCAACTGACAATTCAACAATTGGGAAGTCAACTGAGAATTTGATTCCAAAAAATATCAACTTAAGAAAAGGTAAGAAGGTGATGGTGGAGACCACACCCCAGTAACTCGTAACTCTTGCATGATAAAATAAATGCAGATGCAAGCTCCAAAGAAGGTGAACATGCAAATAGATTTAAGATCATTAATGATAGTGATCTTGAGCTGGATGGTGATACGGAAGGAAGAGTTGAGGTAGACAGTGACTCCAACTCTTAGGGATATGAGTTTGTTGATGCTACACAATTCTCTAATGAGGATAATAACATGGACATGCTCGATAAAGATGTTAATACACATCAAAATATGCAGTTTCTAAAGGAATCTTTAGCAAACATGGTTTAGGAAGAAGATGGTGATCAAAGATTATTTGAAGTTTTTTATATGATTCAGGCTCCCTCGGGGTTCAAGATGGTGGCTTCCAAGTCAAGGAAGAAGAAATCTAAGGCCCAACAGGGTAGCTATGGAATCAGATCAAAGGTTGGTACTTCCAAAAAGGCCAAATGAAGTGTCTTTTTTGGAACATTCGCGGATTAGCCAATTCCCCTTCTAGATTGGCCCTTACAAGATTAATTATCCTCTAAGCCTGACTTAGTAATCATTTTTGAGTCTTGAATGTGCTTTAGGAAATTCTATGTCAAATGTCTACTGAGATTAGGTCTCAAGATGTTTGCAATGAATGATATATATTTATCCTTACCTAATATTTGGTGTATTTGTAAAAATGAACTTGATCCTGTTATTGTACCTAATGATTCCCAACATGTGGGTTTTACTAAATCCATTATGAACATATCTTTAGGAGTGGAAGTTGTCTATGCCTTAACTTGTTACTTGGTCAGAAGGCAACTCTGGTATAAACATTTAGCTTTCTCTTTTCTTAGCATTCTACGGTGCTTCATTGGGGACTTTAATGTGATCCTCGGATCTTATAATCACATGGGGGTTCAAATTCCTTCCAGAAAACCCATGATATATTCTGAAGAATGGTCTGACATTAATGATCTCCATCACATTCCTAACTAGGGAGCCTTGCTCACATGGTCCATGAAGGGATTTAAGGGTTTTTTTTTTAATAATTTTTTCCTCTTAGCAAAACAATCTCGATAAATGGATCTTGATTAAATCATTAATCACAAATCAAACACAAAGTAAGATTTTAGATTTACCTATTGAAGCGTGATTTAAAATGGATCACGAACGAAAAAATAGCATCGTCTCTACGAAGTCCACGTGAGAACAAAGTGGAAAGCTGTGCTAGCCATTTTCTAAGAATGACAAAAACTAAAAACTAGGATTGGAGGGAGAAAAAACTTCTTTAATTATAGAGATCCACTAAAACCCTAAAGCTCTTATTATGGACTTTTCCAAAATTAACCACGTATTATTTATATTTAACTAAAATATTTTTAATTAAATAAAATAAAATAATTAAATTAAATCATATTTCTAGAAACATTCCAAACTTCACCCCTATTTTTTAATTTGTGATGTGAATAACATGATGATGAGGTGGATATTAAATGACCTAACTTCTACCGTTTCAGTCTTCACCATTTCCAGATTTGTGATTTCTCTTTTCTTCCTTTCTCCCATTTCCAGCAACATTCCAAACTCCACCCCCATTTTTTTCAAGGGTGTTCGCGGGTCAATTTGGTTCGGTTTTGAGAGAATCTATACCCCAACTGATCAAAAATATATGGATTTGTTTAGATTGGATTTACACTTTTTTTTTTGTATAAAATCCAAACCAAGAAACAACGAGTTGGTTTGGGTTAAATTGATCGGATATATTAAAAACAAATATGCAAAAATATTTTTTTTAATTATCTAATATACATTAACTAATTTTTCACAATAATATAAATTTTTTAATTTTTCGTGTCTCCATATAGATTGTGAATGTCACAAATGGTGTTTCATTTTTTTTCTTCTTGGAGTTGAATACCTTATGCTAGTTTTTATGATAATGATGATATAAATTATACAAATTAATTATGGCTGGTTTGGATAGACGGACTCGCGGGTAGAATTTTGAAAATCTGTTGTCCGAACCAATTAACATTAAGTTTCATTGGTTTGGTCCGATTTTTGTCCAGACTAAAAAAAATGTTCAACCCAAACACCTTAGTTTGATTCGGATTTCGGTCTGGTTCGATTTTTGTCCATACTAAAAAAATGTTCAACCCAAACACCTTAGTTTGATTTGGATTTCGGTCTAGTTTTGATTTGTCCAAACCATTGACACCCCTAATTTCTTCCACCCATTTCTTCAAATTAAAATCTCATTTCTTCCAATTTCTTCCAATTTCAGATTAAGGTATTAATTTGTCATGCTGATTTTCATTTTATTCATGTTAATTATCTTCTTAATTTTCATTTTTTTAAGTGTTATTTAATTTTTTACTCAACATTCTAGACCTCCATCAAAACTCAAAGATTGTGCAAAAAAAAATTCTTCATTGGGGTATTTAAGCTATTAGATTCTTTTCCAGATTTTAATATATAACATCATAGAGTTGTTGATTGTTTGATTTTTGTTTTATTTAGGTTTTTTTCTTCAGATTTTTAATATATAAAGTTTATTAATCCGAAAATAAAAAATATTAATTTAATAAATTCAGGAATATTTTTTATTTTTATAATATTTTATTAACATAAAATATATAGATATATTAAAAACAAAATATTTTTATGATATATATATATATATATATATATATATATATATATATATATATATATATATATATATATATATATATATATATATATATATATATATATATATATATATATATATATATATATATATATGTGACAGCAATTTTTAAAATCCCACATCAAATTTTTGAAAATACATCTCCAAAATTTTCACTTAGACGATCAATTATGAATATATTTCTAGAAAATTTCGGATATACGTCTTCGATATTAAAAAAACTCAATTTATAAATGACCTACGTTGAATGTATATTAAATGCGTTCAAAGATGCATCTCCGAAAATTTCGAAAACTGAAAGGACATTTTAGTATTTTTGCATGGAGCCTAAAAACATATAGGAAGCATTAAGAAATTCCCTAAATAATATAAACAAAATTCAAAGGAAGTCAACCAATTTTCACTCAAGAAATCTTTGAGAATACGTCAGTAGAATCATCTAGGACATTTAAAAAAATAGAAATATGAGAAGAAGACTTGAATAGAAGTTTTTGCAGGTAAATAGATTAAAAAATATGAGTGATTTTGAGTGCTTCATGATGTATATAGGATCTGGGAGATAATACTCTATCTAGCAAATAAATTTTCTGCATTTGCAACCTCAGGTATCAAATGTAATCATTTTTAAGCATTTCATTCCAAAGTTCTAATTCTTTATAGATTCTGCATCAACCTAGAAAATATGATAGAATATATAATATAAGAGAAAAAATTATATAATGATATCACTTCCCTAAAAGAAATCCCGAATTAAAATTGTTCTCGTGGCACAACTTAACAGCATCATTTTTAAGATTTCATTCCAAAGTTCTATTTCTTTATAAATTCTGCATCAACCTAAAAAAATATGATAGTATATAATATATAAGAGAAAAAGATATAAATAATATATGGTAAAATACATGCCGTGTTACATGGACACCATATCAATCAAATATTAGGATAACAAGTGCATAAGATAAGAGTAATATGTTTCTCAAAAAAAAAAAAACAATAACAATTCAATCTTTATGGAGTTCATGCTATTATGATGAAGCTTGTTTCATCAATGTAGAAAAGATAACAGAACAAGAGAGAAAGAAAATATCAAGAAAGAAGAATCATGGCTTTGTTGGATTGTGTACATGTGGCAATGCAGCTCTTATATAATACAATATTATCTCATAACAACCAATCATAATAGAGCTAACTAACCAGCTAACCATACAACTAACAATAACCAACTGTATTAATCAACTAACTTAATCTACAATGGTTAAAGTAGTTAATCTCAACAACCTCTCTCAAGCTAAGCATGGTGAATGTTGATCATGCCAAGCTTGGAAATAAACTTGTTGAAGGTTGAAGTTGGTAACGCCTTGGTTAGCAAATCAGCAAGCTGCTCATGAGTGGAAATAGGTAGGAGCCGAAGTAAGCCTTACTGAAGCTTTTCACGGACCAAGTGGCAATCGATTTCGAGATGTTTAGTTCATTCATGAAACACCGGATTGGACGCAATATGCATTGCGCTTTGGCTGTCACAATAGAGAACAAGGAGTTTGGTACATGTGATGTGCAGCTCCTTCATAAGGACTATCAACCAAAGCAAATCACATGTGGCAAATGACAGCGCCCGATACTCAGCCTCCGATGATGATCTGGAAATAGTATCTTGCTTCTTTGCACGCCACGATATGAGAGAAGTACCAAGGAAGAAACAATATCCTGAAATGGATCTCCTTGAATCAATGCAGCCTGCCCAATCAGAATCTGAGAAGCCAAGCAGTTGTAGTTCAGCATTCCTTCAAAACAGAATTCCTCTACCAGGGTTGTTCTTCAAGTAGCGTATGATTCTACAAGCAGCATGGTAGTGTGCCATTGTTGGATTGTGAAGAAATTGACTAAGTTATTGCGTGGCATAAGTGATGTTTGGGCGTGTGGTGTTAAGGTACAGCAGACGACCTATCAATCGTCTGTAAGCTCCAATATCTTCAAAAGCTTTGCCACTATCGGCATGTAGTTTAACTGATGGATCAATAGGTGTGGGAGCTGGTTTGGATCCAAGCATGCCAGATTCCTGCAAGAGATCAAGACAGTATTTTCTTTGTGATAGTGAAATCCCTGCCTTTGAATGAGCAACTTCGAGGCCAAGAAAATACTTGAGTATGCCCAGGTTTTTGATGCTGAAATTTTCATCTAGAATGAGTTTAATACGATCAAATTCAGACATAGAGGTTCCAGCTAGGATTATGTCATCAACATAGACTAAAATGGCTGTAAAGTGAGCATCGGTTTTCAAAGTGAAGAGGGAATAATCAGAAGTAGATTGAGTGTATCCTTGCTGAAGTAATAGAGCTGTTAGCTTTTCATACCATTTGCAACTGGCTTGTTTCAGACCATATAAACTCTTTTGGAGTTTGCATACTTGATTGGGCCTGTGACATGTAACACCTTCAGGTATAGTCATATACACATCTTCCTACAATTCCCCATGTAAAAAGGCATTATTAACATCAAGTTGATGTAAAAACCAATTGTTGATGGTGCAGTTACAAGAAGAGGTCTGACAGTGGTAAGCTTTGCTATAGGTGAGAAAGTGTCAAAGAAGTCAAGCCCTTCAATTTGGTTGTAGCCTTTTGGCAACAAGTCTAGCTTTATACCTCTCTATTGTGCCATTTGCTCTATGCTTCACTTTGAACACCCATCTGTTACCAATTGGTTTGACATGTGGTGGCAAATCAACTATGTTCCAAGTTCTATTCTAGTCTAATGCATCTAATTCAGACTTCATGGCCTTGATCCAATGTTCAGACAAACATGCTTCTTTGTAGTTCTTTGGCTCATGTGTAAGAGTTATTTTGGATGCAAAAACACGATGAGATGCAGACAAAAAATGCAGAGAATCATAATTTGAAATAGGATAATTAGTTTTGGTTGTACTTGATGATGACTTGACTGCTGATACATCAGATGTATTGCACACATAATCTGAGAGATAATGAGGTGTATGTTTAGCTCTAACAGGCCTAGATTGGATGTTGTCAATATCTGGTGTATCAGGGACAGATTGAGTGTCATGGTTCTC